>NW_024498474.1:0-526408 GCF_017590055.1 Onychostruthus taczanowskii
GGGAAGGATGGGGCTGGAGAGCTGCAGAGGGCCCAGGAGGGAATGGAAAAGGAGGAGCAGAGCAGTGTTTGATAGGCTTGGACACAGGGCAGACAGACAGACAATATTATATACACCTGTTAAAGCTGCATCAGAAGTGTGGATGCTAGAGGCAGGAGAGCAAACACCCAGTTTTTCAACAACTAGAACAAACAAGAATTTTTCAACTAGTTATGTGTAAATCAATCTAATAACATTAGAAGTGGGTTTCTAGTCATTAAATGTGGCAACGTTTGCAGCAGTCCTCAAAGAAGAACAGTGAAATAATTGCACAAATTGTCCAAGTCTGAGGTTTGCAGCAACTGAAAGATTCTATATTTTGGTAAGTAATTGTCAATTTCTTGGTCTCACACTGTATATGTAACCTTTTATGAGTAGTGACTGAAAAATTAAGCTTTTTGTCGTCTGAGACTCATTTTCAGGCCCTGCAGTCACACATTTATTCGTTAAATCTGTGATGTATCAGAGCTGCTTGTCTGCTGTTGGATACCATGAACACAAACATTCAGCATCGCGTTGTTGGCAGGGTCAGCCCTGAATAAACGTGCAGGAATTACCCGGTGGTTACAGTGCTTTAGGTATGACAGATCCATGGCCTGGTGTTCCTGGTTTGTTGTCTGTTTGTTTTAAGGCACTTAATTTAGTGCTGGGGGAGCAGACTCCTCCGGAGCAATAAACATCTGTTGCTGCTGTTAGCCTGAGCATTTGCAGCCCACAATGTTCTTGTCCCCTCTGGCAGCCATCCGGCCCCGGGCCTCGGGAGGCCGAGGCGGGAGGGAAAGCACAGGGACGTTCTCTGGCAATCCCTTGTTAATAAACTCTTGGGTTTGGGTTTTTTCCCCACTTTCTAGTATTAATTTTCTGTTGCTGGAGGGGAATTGTTGAAACTCTTTGGAGAGGGGCCCTCAATGCAGAGTGTCCTGTGTTAGGTTTGCTCAAAACTGAAACAGAAGTGTATTTTAATCTAGATAAAACAATAAAACAAAAAGAAAATAATATTTGGGACATTCTCAAAACGAAAATGAGTAAATCATTCAGAACACAATGTTCTTGTCCCCTCTGGCAGCCGAAGGTAAATGAGGGGACATCGCTCAGGTGTCAGTGAGGAGGGGAACAGTGTGGGACTACAGAATTAGGGCTGAATTCTCTTCCTGAAAACATCTTTTCCGTGGAAGTTCACATGCAAGTAATAGTATAATTGGAATTTAAACAGCAGTCTAAAATAAAAAAATTAAAATGCACATGTTAGTTTTGCATAAGTATATTTCTAAACAAACCCCGAACAACCCTCCCAATAAACCAGGAGTGAATATTGCTGTCTTGGGTCAATGCTTTCTGAACTGCAGTCAGGTTTCCACTCAGTTTAGGCTGTTCCCTTTCAGCCTTTGAGTTTGGAGGGATGGTGAGGGGTTATGTATTTACATCAGGTAATTGGTATTCCATGGATAGGGAAGGTGGACTCGTTAGTGCCTGTTATTGTCACCATCCCCCATCACATGTTACTGTAGGACCTTATTTTCAGGCACATTTGTAGCTTCAAAGTGCCTGTGACCTTCCCTCCTTTCCCTGCCACTGTCTCCTTTCAGGTAACTTCTTCCTGCTATTGCAGCTGAAACAGCCATTTCTGAAACTGAATTAAGGAAAAATCCTTCTAGCCATGCTAATGAAACCACGTGAGCATTTAATCCACACGATCTCATCCTCTCTGCACGGTGGAGCAGAGGTTTGAGATCAGAGGAGCAATCTTGGCCGGGGATGAGTTCCTTCTGTCTCTGTGAAATTTGCCTATCAAGTCACCAGCCTCTGAAAAATCCCATTTTCTGGACATTTACTAGAAACATGTGGATTTTGGTAGCTGCAGTCTCTGCAAATGCCCTGGGCACTGAAGGTTCTCCAGGAATGCAGCTTCGGAGGGAGCTGTTGCTGCCATCACCCCTTCCCTCCGCTGTTGTTTTCCTGCCGGGATTGGGACCGCAGGGACCGTGACCGACCTTGGCTGTTCCTGCTGCCCCCAGTGCCCGACTGCAAGGTGAAACATTCAGGGTCTAATTTGGGTAGCACTGGATGCCTTTCTTTTTATTTTTCTTCTGCAAAGCATTTCTAGGGAAAGGAAGGAGGAGAACAAAAGTGCGTTCTGGCTTTATTATTTTTATTTTTTTTAGGAAATTTATTTTCTCTACCATTTTAATTGTAGTGTTGAACATTATAGAAGAGTTTGGAATGGCTAGGAAAGAAATGGTGCCCTTTCAGGAAACACAAGGCCTTTTGTTCAGCCCTGTGTGTAGCCACAGAGTGAGGGCAGGTAATGAAACAGTGAATAAATGCTCACTTAGCACCACGGACACAGACATGGAAATACTCCTGAGTCAGAGCCCTTCAGCTGCACCTCCTCACACTCCACAGGCATGGCACCTTCATGTGATGATGTGCCAGAACAAATGGGAAAATAACCTCCCTTTTCTGCCCGTTCATTTTTCTTGTCTTCACCCAAATTATTAAACAGAAAGTGATAAACACAGCAATTTCAGCATTCAGTGCAACTGCAGTTTTTTCTTACTCCATCTTTCTTTGAGGGATATTTCTCAAGTCCTGGTTTCTTTATACATCTGGAAAGAATGCAAAGCATAAACCCTTCTGAATGATATTTTCTAAGCCATTTTGTCATCTCTGTTGTTCTCATCTGCTTGGATTTAAATTTGTCTTTTTCAAATGTCATGTCCCAAAGTGAATGACATCAGTGCTGCTGCTGAAGCCTGAGCATTGCTGAGCAGAGCAGAAGGATTATTGTGCTGCTTGAGACAAGCTGTTATTGTTAATACAATCATGTGTAGCATTTGTCCTTTTTTGTGTAAGCACCTTAGATGTGAATTGCAAGCAGTTTCTGATTTAACTTGCAATAACTGTGTGTTTGTAGAGTGTTCCTTGGCCCACATTTCTCATCAATATTTGCTTTGGGTTCAATAGTCACTAGCATTGCTGCGCTCTTTTGGACTGTAAAAAAATTATCTATTTTAAAGAGTGCATATAAAATGCATTAGGCAGTGTAAGGCTAAGACAAAATGACTTTGTGGCAGGGAATATGCAGGGAATATGACAGAATCACAGGGCTTTTTTGTGGCAGCCCAGCAATCCAAAGGTGTTTTTTCATGTTTGTTTAATGAATCTGAAGTAACTGGATTGCCATGGGGAGTACAGGCAGCCCTGAGTGCTGCATTTTCCTCACCCTGACAGGCTGCTCAGGGCTCGGGGCCTTGGCTGTTCATGCAGGGGACAGGAACACACTGATGGTGACATTTGGAACAGGAGGGACAGGAGCACTTTATGGTAGAGTACAGAAATGTGCTACCAAGATGTCACAGCTGCAGACAGCACCTCCTGAGTGTTGAAATGGATGTGGGAATCAGCAGCTGAAATAAATTGAAAGTACTACTTTAGGTCACTTGACTTTCTCACTGCCAAATATTCTGCCTTCTTATATATTGAGAAGGAATACGAGTTCTACAGATGTCGTAGTTCATTGTCTGTTTTCTCTCCTGTGACAGCACTGACCACATCTTCTCAGAGGGAAAAAAATGCTAGAGCTCTTCAAGTCCCTGGCACCTCTCAGAGCAGACTATATGCAATTTTAGTGGTTTCTCCACAGATCAGAGGAAAAAAATCGATCTTTGCAGAGACCCTCAGAGTTCAAAGTGGTAGATAAGAGCATGTGCTTGGCAGAGGAAGGTAATAAGACAGTCAGTGCACAGATGTTAAAAATACCAGATCAGAAATATGAGGTAGCCACTCACTGACTGCTCCTAATGAAAAAAAAAGCCTAACTTTGAGGTTAATCATGTTGAAGAAACATGCTATCTAGAATAAAATGGAATTAGTGCATGGGTGCAGCTGTAAAATATGTTGAGCAGCCCCATTTCCCATGGTGTGGCAATTCTGCAGTAATTTCCACACCAGGAATACTTTTGTATGGACTAAATGTGGCCACACGGGGGTAGTGGAGAAACAACTGCCAGACTTGAAATTCCCTCCCTGACTTATCCCACAGTGGCTTCCATGTGCAGACAATCTGCTCTCGTTCCTTATGGCTCATGGGTGCAAACTCCTGCAAGAGGAGTCAAGAGAAGAAGGAGAGCAGGTTAAAATCTCAGAATGTGGATGATCCCTCTGGGAGCTGTGGGCACTTGGCACCTGCAGGACTGAGCCTCAAGGCACTTACTTTTCCTTCACATTCAGACAAGTCTTGAGTTCTTGAAAAATGGATGCTCAGGGTTCCTGCTGCTAATTCTGTTAGGGAAAATGGCTGGAATATGAGGGAAGCCAAATGTTACATGAAGGCATTAAGCAGTCCTAGCACTATCCAGCTTCCCTTGCTGTTCACTGCAAAAATGGTGAAGTCAGCTTTGCCTGGCAGTTTTCAGCATTGTGGGATGAAGGGAAAGGCATCCACTAAATTCTCCACTGGACCACTTTCTCTGGGTGAAATTCAGGATAATGAGTTTGGCAGAGGAAGAGAATCCTTGAGAGCAAGAGCTCTTCCTAGCAGTGTACTCAGCTTGATTCCAGTGGGGAAGAAAGTCCACGTGGACTGGGAAAATGGGCAAGGATGGGTGACTGGGGAGCTGGTTTTGGTTCAGTTGTACACAGACCTGCAGCACGGTGGAGTTTTGGCCTCTGCAACCACAAGAGAAGCCTGGAGAAGTCATGGAAAGTCAGATGAACTACTCTGAAACAGATGCAGAACAATTCTAATTATTTATTGCCAGTGCGCAGCCCCTGAATTCCTTGTGCCAGAGCCTGTGGTCAGTGGTGAGAGGGTGAACCCTGCAGTGGAGAAGGGCTCATGCATTCCCTCTGAACTGATTGCAGAGTTACTGCACACAAAAACCCAAATTAAGGTTTTGCAGTTTTAGGTGTGGTGTGCCCAGTCAACATTCTGCCACGTGATTACAGGGACAAGTAAAACTTTATGATCAAGAGAAAAAAACCCAGGAGAAATCTTTGTAAATTATCTATTTTGATAAGAAGGTGAATGTCCTGATTTTGGTTATGTTAATAATTTAAACTTTCTGGTTTTGATGGAAATCCATGTCAAGTCAGTACCCACGTAATGGCACTTAGGGGGTTCTGAGCCTGGAGATTTGTTTTTAAATGCAGATATCATGGAGTAGACTGTAAAATACAAACACTTTTTCTGTGACTAAAGTTGAAGTTGCACTTAGTGACAGTCTGAGTTACAAATTATGAGTTGATTTTTTTTTTTTTTAGATTGTGATTTAAATAGATCTTTCACCATTACATTCTGTGTATTTTGAGGAGGGATTATAAAGAAATAGGAGAAAGTTATAAAATAGAAATTGATAAAAGGCTTATTTGGTGTTTGGGAGTCCTGTGCAAGCAGCTAAAAAAAGCCTTTGGAACAGAACCAATCTCTGTGACAGCTTTATTGATTACACAGAGAAAAGTCCATTTTGAACACTTTCATAGCCCTGTGTTGCCTGAGGAAGCAAAATCTATTACACTCAGATTATGAACTTTTAGTTGATGAACTCAGCTGTCTCAGTGGGCAGCTGGAAGAAAGCAGCATTATTATTTCTGGTGTCTCTAAGGCAGATTTACCACAAAGCCCATATTTTCCCCGTGTGTCTGCCCCTGCTGTTCTCAGGCCGTCCGCAGTGTGAGGTGCTCTGGCACACGCTGCAGCTGCAGCTGGAACGGCCCTGGAATGGCTTTCCAGCCCAGGGAGCTTCCCAGCTGCCCCCACGGCTGCAGTGGGCAGGGGCTGGGCTGGACTCCCTGCTCAGGGTTTGTGGAATTGCCCTGCTTGCTCCAGGCTTGTTTCAGGCTCCGGGTGGTTGTATTGTGTTAGGAGAAGGACTCGGATCTGTCCGTGGTTAAATAAGCTGTGGAATAAGCTGCCCGAACAACTCTCACCCATCGGGGTGATAACGCTGCTCCGCACGAGGATCCCCGCCTCTGTGATCCAAGGAAAGGTCTAAGCCAGAAGGATGAGAGAGGAAAAGTGATTGCTTTTCTTTGCCTCTCCTTGAAAGGGGCGAATGTCAGGCTGCAGCGGAGGAGAGCCTGGGTGTGGAAGGCGCAGGAAATCTGCACTCCTGAGGCAGGAGCAGCAGCTGCCGGAGGTCGGGAAAGAGGAGAGCGGGCGGGCGGGACTCGGGGGCAGCGCTGGGGTTTCTCTCCCAGCCGAGCTCGGGCTGTGCTCGGCTCTGCCTGCCCTGGCTGGGACTGCGGGATGATTCCTGGGGAGCAGGAAAGGGCGCTGTTGTGTGTGCCGTGTTTCTGCTGGCCTCCAGTGGTGGGGCTGACGTTTGGCGTCTCACTGAGGGTGAAAGGATGTGACCCGCTTGTTCTAGCACCAGGTCTCTTATCAGTTTGGGCTCGTAGCATCAATCCAGCTGAAATTGGTACCTGTGAGTGCTTTAAGTCTCAGGAACTGTGAGGTTGATTGAATTGACTCTGAACCAGCATCTTCAGACACTTCTGCCTGTCCCCTCCATTCCCCCAAAGCTCAAGGCATGCAGAGAAAAGGGTAAAAATGATAAAATGCCTAACTTAGTTCCACCTAGATCTTTTCTTGGAGCTTACAGTTCTTTTCCCTCCAGCTGACCCTCATTTCTGACTGTGAGAAACAGACTGTGCTGTTCACAGCGTGTTTTCTCTCTCCTCTTGTGATACCTTGCCAGCCTGACAAGTTTTAATGACTCCTTCAAATTTGTTTTTATTTTTTCAGCAACAAAATAGAGAAGGATGCGAGCAAGATTTCTCACTGGTACTATCCAAAATTAGAGCTTGCTCATTTGGCCAGTAGTACCAGGTAGCTGCACTTCCACCATTGATTTATGTCTCATGGAAGATGTGGATAAACACAGAAACACTGGGAAATGCCTCAAAGCACTCACAGTTCTCTTTTACTCAGCTTCTCTTTTCAATATAGTTTGAATGAAAGCTTTAGCAGAAGAGTTCTGGCAGATTGTCAGGCATTCAAGAGATTAAACTTCTTTCTTAGACTGAACATTGTAGGAAAGCTTTGCTGGAGAATTAGAAATAATTAGAAAAATGAAATGGTAGAATTCTTACAAAATGAACAACTCCCTATGTTTAAGATCTAGGCATACCAGCTGTAATTTCTGTTAGCTGTGGTCTTGCAGGGTTTTATGACAGTTTTACAGAGGTCCATTTAAAACAGAAAACATTTAAAACTTTCCAAAACCAGCGTGTGAGGATTCTGCAGCACTTGGCTCTGTACAAGCCCCAGTCAAAGTTAATCAGAATGTTTGCTCTTGATGTGAGCAATAAGGGTTGGCAAAAATTGCTGCAAGTGCAGCAAAAGGTGTGATTGGATGAGTGGGAACTGTTTTTTCCTGAAAATGGCTTTGTTTTGATAAGTTTTTTACCAGCAGGGACTCAGTGATGGATATGCACTGGTACCTGAAAGCAGTTCAGAAGAGATCCAGACCCTCCACAGTAGGCAATATGGGAGTCAGTGATCTTTGGGGAAAGATCAGTCCTGATTTCAGTGAATGAGACTTTTCAACTATGAAAAAACAATACTAAAAAATACATATGTATAATTCTGTCTCACCAAATGGGTGTTTGTGTTTGGTTTCTGCTGCAAGAGTGTTTGGTGAAACTGTTAATTTCATTAAGGCCTGTTTCTTTAAAGGTGTTTTACTCCAGTTTAGAACTTCCTAAGTGCTTTATAGCTGCTGAAACTGCTCTGTGGTGAAATGAGGCCTCTAAATAAATGGTTGTGATCTTTAAACAAATTACCTTGATTTGAGGTTTCTGTCTGACCACACCTGATGTGTCTGTGTTGTCTAAAACTGTGCTGCCTGAAGGGAGGGACAGTATTGACAAGCTTTAAATGGGTCTGCTTGGTGTTACTGAAGTTTAATTAAAAAAGAATTGGAGTTCTTTAAAGTAGACATGGGAAAGGAAGATGATACTGGTGAAAAATTGCTGTTTCTTTAAAGGTGTTTTACTCCAGTTTAGAACTTCCTAAGTGCTTTATAGCTGCTGAAACTGCTCTGTGGTGAAATGAGGCCTCTAAATAAATGGTTGTGATCTTTAAACAAATTACCTTGATTTGAGGTTTCTGTCTGACCACACCTGATGTGTCTGTGTTGTCTAAAACTGTGCTGCCTGAAGGGAGGGACAGTATTGACAAGCTTTAAATGGGTCTGCTTGGTGTTACTGAAGTTTAATTAAAAAAGAATTCTTTAAAGTAGACTGGGAAAGGAAGATTATATTGGTGAAAAATTGTGTGGGTAATTTACAAATCCGTCTTCTAATAGCAGCCAGACATTTTCAGTGCAAACCAGACTTAGCAGGCTAGGTTAGTCAAATTTAATTAATTGGCCTTCATGTATCTTTTGGCACATTGTTAATCATTTTCTGAGGTTTACACAGCTTCAACAGCCAGACCAGAAGCACAGCTCTGTGAGCAGGTGCTGTGGGCTGGAGGCAGGTTTGAACACCAGGTGTGTGCTGCCAGGGAGTTAGCATGGCTCAAATTCCTTCTCTGAGAGCCTTTCCTGCTTCCCCTGTGTTCATGGAAAGGGAAAGCAGTTTTGGGGGAAAAAAAAAGCATTTCCCTTCCTTGAGAAGTGGGAAGGGCGATATTGGCCTGGAATATCAGAAATGGGCAGGAGGGGCTTTTACCAGACTTTGTGCCCCTTGTACCTCAGTCACCTCCCTGGTGTCACAGCTGCATCAGTGACAAGGCTGTGCCCCAGAGGTGTGGGGCAGCACAGAACAGGCATTGCCCAGAGCCCCTCTGTGCAGCAGAGCTGATCCAGCTGTCCTTCTGAGCAGGTGTCCACGTGGGACTTGAGTGATGGAAGAACCACTGTCCCCAAGGGTTTCTGTCCTTTATTTCTTCAGGAAATGCTCTGAGTTCATTACTTTCAGCTGGTGCTTTTTGTTCTATTTCTGATATTAAGACTCCAGGTTGGAGTTTGGTTTAGTAAGTGAGCAATGGCTTGTGTGCTGTGATTAAAAAAATCCCAGTGGATTCAAGAGATGAAGAGCAGCCATGTAAGTAAGGTAAAAGGAAAAATTTGGTTTCCATTTCTCTCTGCAAGTTTACTTAGCTTTTTGTCTGGGAAGACTTTTGATATGTTGTAGGCCTGGAACTGTAAAAATAAATCTTAACTTTACCTATTTTAACAGGAATGTGGGGTAAAGGCTTGCTTGCCCCTCTCACCCACCATATCTCCTCTCTAAATTATTTTCAACACAGAGCAGTCTAGATCTTCCAAGTAAGTGTTTGGTTTCTGTAGCCATGCCAATTTATGCAAATTCTTTAAAAAGAACTTCAAAAATTAAGTACTTGCCTCATTAATCTGCTCTTCTGGAAGTAGACCATTATCAGTTATAAATAAAATACTTTAAATACAGCTTAATTAGTTCCATTTGTGGAGCATTAGATAAATATGGTTCTGCTATAATAAAAACAATGCTAAAATAGCCATAATCTCTGTAGCTAGATAAGCTGAATGTTTCAGCTTCCCTTTTAAATGGGCCCCTTTTATGCCTCATCTCTGATCCCTTTGAGGCTGGACTTCACTCAGCATCTTTACTCATAGTATCATTTCCTTACTCTGTCATTGTTCACTGCAGGAATTCAGGAGGACACTGGTGTCTTCAAGACACCTGAATCCCATACACTTTATTGCCATTTCAAAAGGTCTTCCTCAGAGTCACAGGCAACATCATCTCTGGGAGACAAATCTGATTTTTTGTATTGAGTTTGTTGTTTGCTCTGCTCGGAAATGGTAACAGCTTTCCTCTGAACCAGCAGCTTGGTTTCCAAATTTCAACTGTAGTGATTCATTTAGGGCATCAAAAATGAACTCCCTGGATTAGAATTGTCAGAACTGACATCCTTGTGCAAAACTCTGCACAGAGGGATTGCAGGTGCTGCTGGTGTGAAGAGGGAGAAGGTGCTCAGGCACAGGCTGAGCCTAATGAGGCACCTCAGTGCAAACTGGAGGGGGAATGAGACAGGCTCTGCCAGGAAGAGTTAAAAGAGCAGCCAGGCCACAGGCAGGATAAGAAGCCAAGGTGAGCTGAGAGAAGTCAGGCTAGCAGCAGAATGAAAAGAAGGATAAATAAGGTAGAAAAATGTTAAGGGTGACTGATGGGTCAGAGGGTGTGGAAACCCTCGAGTGATGGATCAGAGCCTGGGAAGGAGAAGTCCTTGCAGACTGCCAGGAGGAATTTCTGTGAACAGCTGGGTTTGGCTGCTGTGGAGGGGAAGGGGCCTTGGGTAGTTTCTGTGCACAGGGAGCTCCCATGTGAGAGGGAGAACAGAGATATTTGGGATATTTGGTCCGTGGGGAGGGTGGAGCCTGGGCACCAGTCCCTGCATCCAGCCAGGCCAGGGAAATCACACAGGGGCAGCAGGGGGTGCAGGCTGGAGGAGAAAAGCTGATCCCGGTGTGCCAGCTCACCTGCACACTCAGATCCAGCCCAAACAGAACAAGGGCTGCACAGCCAGGGTGCAGAATGTGCTTGGGAGTGCAGAGGTGGGGGAAATTCACAGTTGGCTTTGGAGTCAGGGACACACTGCCACTGTCAGCTGCACTTCCACACTTAGGGGAAGGGGATGCATGGAATGTGATTATTTTAGAGGAACAGTCTGAGGCTTTAAATGGTTGGGCCCTGTAATCCATGGACACACATAACACATTTTGCGTTAGGTCAATGCATTTAATGGTGAAAATGGAAGGAATGGCTAGGATGACATGCCAGTATTTCTGTATGAAACAGGTTTTTGTCATTGAAATTAATATCTGAGATACTGTGAAAATAGTGGTTTTTTTCTTGTTGCTTCTTAGTGACAGATGCTTTTTTTTAAATGGAGGTTTCAGATACCAAACTGGATTTATGGAGAACTGTTGTTCTCCTTCATTACATGGTTTTTTTAATGAGGTTTCTAGATGGTAAGAAGTCTGTCATATCTGCACAACCAGATCACATTAATCTCCAAAGGGCTTTTTAATATATTTCAGTAACATGGTTAGAGAAGGGAAATGCCAGAGTTCTATTTGTCCTTCCAGAAGACACCAGATACTAAAAGAAAGCCTTTTTAGCAAGTGAATTTTTATGATGTAAGCTGGGCATGAATCCAGACCACTATTACACTTGGAACATAAATGTGTTAAACTGAAATAACAAAATTAGAGCAGACAATAAATAGAACTCAGGGGGTGTGCTTTTACTGCCTTAGCACAATGAACTCCTCATAATGATGGAAATTATCCCAATATCACTAATGGAAGGATCTTCCTGGGAAACAGAGCAGCTGTCCCATTCCAGGACATTCCCACATTATCCATGGGTCCAGTCAGTGCCATTCTTTTATCTGCTGCCATTGCCCCGTGCAGTTGGTGATATTTATACAGTGCTTGTGATGAGAGCATCAGCCAGCAGCAGCAAAGCCCCAAAGTCACCTCCAGAGCAAATCCCTCTGTTCATCCATGCCACTGGGGAATGGCACTGCCCTCCTGAACAGATGGGAGCATTTAACATTAAAGTACAACAAAAAATCCTTAATCAAAGAGCAGTACATGAAAAGAATTAGAGAAGGTTAATACTGGTGGCTTAATGCAGGGGAACAGCTTTTTTATTGAATTCCTTTGGAGCACATTGTGCCTTTGTGCACCCTGCAGCATGCAGCTGAGCTGGGGGAAATTGTGGGAATGCAGGACAAGGACAGGAGAGGCAGAAGGGGAAGGAAGAACTGATGTCAAGAGAGATCCAAGCATCACTCCCTGGTCAGACTGAGACTGGGATGTGGTGTTGGATATTTAATTGTGGAGCTCTTAATTAAAAGCATCCTCCCATACCTCTGGGTGCTCTTTGCCAAGGGGATGTTTAAACTCATTAAACTCAGGTGAAACCAGCAGAGCCTCCTGATGCTGTTGTATAGGGTTATAAAATCAGAGTCTCTGTGGATCCAAATTCTGAGGAAGTCTTTTGAGAAGTGACCTGGACACTGGGATGGGTGTTTAAGAGTTGTCCCTGTGAACAATTGGTTTGTGAAAGCAAGAGGGCAGATGTGAGTGTAGATTTAGGAGGTGCATTTCCACTGAGTTCCTGACACCTGTTCTGAATTTCTGTAGTGTTCCATGCCAATCACATCAAGTAAAAATATTCCTTAGATTGTTTTTCTCATTTCAGCACTAATCTATACCTTTTCAGCCTCCTATTGCAATAAAATGCTGTTCTATTTTTAGATCCTGCTTCCAAGCATCTGCTATTTCTCATTTTCAGAACTTGGGTGCTAATGGCAAAACACTAGAAATAACAGTCCTTAAAATGAATTTATTCTTGTTTTTAAATTCTTCTTATGACTTGTATACTGCATTCTTTAGGAATTAAAAACTCCTCTTTTGTTGCCTGTTTCATTTGTTATTCCATAACAGCTTTTGCTTGGTGTGTGCAGGAAAGTGCTGGAAATTGGAATTTATCTGTTAGATATATGAACTCTATTGATTGTTTCTAATGCTTCTCAAATGTGCAGAGCATGACTAAAATCAGGTCAATCTACATCTGTATTATTATCTTCATTAAACCCAGGGTATTGTTTATCATGGTTTTTCTTAAATTTCCCCAGAGAGCACACAAAAAAGAGGAATATAAAATTTACTTTTAATAGCTATATAATCTGAATAGTACTGGTCAGGAGAAACATTGTTGAGGTTTTTTCTGTAAATTTTTGTAGTGATTGTGGAGGTACACACAACTGATTGCCTGTGATTGTTTATCATGGTTTTTCTTAAATTTCCCCAGAGAGCACACAAAAAAGATGAATATAAAATTTACATTTAACAGCTATATGTGGAGGTACACACAACTAATTGCCTGTGGTTATTTGAACTGCAGGCATTAGGTTGGGATGTGTGTTCTGTTTGCATCTCTTTCACTGACTTTCAGAAAGAAAAGGTAAAAATAACATTAGTGGTGTCCACTGATGTTAAATTTCTGTGTTTTGCAGCTGAAAGTTGAAATTGAGGGAACTAATTTCAGTGTTGTTAACTCTGTAGGGTTCTTTGCATCTGTGATTGATCCTGAGGACAGCATGCAGGCATTAGGTTGGGATGTGTGTTCTGTTTGCCATCTCTTTCACTGACTTTCAGAAAGAAAAGGTAAAAATAACATTAGTGGTGTCCACTGATGTTAAATGGCTGTTTTTTGCAGCTGATAGTTGAAACTGAAGGAACTAATTTCAGTGTTGTTGACTCTGTAGGGTTCTTTGCTTGATCCTGAGGACAGCGTTTGTCTTGAGTCACACTGAAAATGGCTGTGCCATTTCCAGGGTTTCCATTTGCTGTTTCTTTCCCACATGTTGCCACCTGGTAGCTCTCAAATACAGACCAAAAAAAAAAAAAAAAATAAAAATCAACCAAAAAAATCACCCCAAAAACCTGATTGATCCTGAGGACAGCATTTGTCTTGAGTCACACTGAAAATGGCTGTGCCATTTCCAGGGTTTCCATTTGCTGTTTCTTTCCCACATGTTGCCACCTGTGAGCTCTCAAATACAGACCAAAAAAATCAACCAAAAAAACAACCAAAAAATCTAAAAAAGCCAAACAGAAAATCCCCAACAACAGCTACAAATAAAATAAATGATGTTTAGAATCTGTGATTCTGTTTATTCCTCTCTGAAGATCATTAATTTTGTGATCTGGTCTCTGTGAAATCTCTTTAAATTGCAATCAGTTCTGAGGTGCTGTAGAGCTGCTGGCCACAGAATGTGACTTTCCTATGGAAACAAGACTTGTAGGATCATAAAGGGAGATGGCAGAGAAGATGGAGGAAAGAAAGGGAGGGCAGGGGAGATGGAGCAAGGGAAGGGGTCCGTCTGTCTGTCTGTGACCCCAGTGTTGTGCCACTGGCTGTTCTTCCCTCTTGGTTGAGAGAGGTTCCTTTTTGTTCTCCAGCAGTTGGGAAGATGTTGGCCAGACCTTTGTTTTTTCATGGGAACATCAGGAAAATCTATATGAAAATGAAAAAAAATTTGTTTTTTTCTGAAATAGCTTTCTCAAATGCAAATCCTTCAGCTGTTAGGCTGTGTACAGACATGCACCCATGTGCACACAGACAGGTCAGCCTGTTTTTGTTAAATGTGCACACACATAGACACAGCAGATGTTTTTATCTGTGGAGAGACTTCCATGGTCCAAAGTAACGTAATAATCCCATGATTTCCTTGCTAGGGTTTTCTTTCTCCATCTGGTAGACTGGCATTCTGCAAAGTGGTTAAAATAGCCTGGCTTTTAAAAACATTTGGAATTGTCTGGTCTGATAGACTTGAGCTGAAGGTGGAATTATTTTAGAGATAATCAATTACTGTGCTGAGACACAGCTGCAATTCAATCCAAATGTCTCAAAGTCCAAATCTCTCTAGAACATCTTGTTGCTTATAAACAGATCAGGTTCAGAACAGCTTTTTCTTCCCATAAATCAACAGGATTTTATAAACAAAGGAAGAGAAAAATAGACAAGTTTTAAACTGAGTGTTGGAAATCCTGGCTTCTCCCCAAAATAGATCCAAATTCAGTCTTGTAGATGGCATTTCTTGAAAATGGGAGGTGTCCAGATGCAAGACCATATTCCACAGCTACTATGCTGTGTTTTTTAAACACCACACTGTGGTTTAAACTGCAAAGAGGAACAGGAATGGAAAAGAAAGGCAAACTTTCCAGGCCATGATGCTCTGTTCTGTCCTTGCTAAGAGGAGAAACAGAATTACAAGTGAATCTCAAATACCAGTAAATCTGGTTTTCTAGGTTGTAGTACAGCAGTGTAAGATATTTCTGTTATAAAAAGAAAGTTAATTCATATTGTTTACCTTCTGCAGTTATCCATCTAGTAAGAGTAGAAAATAGCTTTGTAGCATTGCTTTGAATGAGCAGTGGAGCTCTGATGGGATGGCAGATGGCAGAGGTGTTACATCGGGTTTGCAGGTGCCTGCAGGGACGGGTCTGTGTACATGCGACAGTTCTTAATGCAGCAGAGAAGCTGCAAATGCTTCTCTGGCTTCTTGGTGGCATTGAAGCAACATCTCATGTTGGACATAAATCCAGAAGCATTTTAAGTAGAAGAATAACATTATTGAAACCTTTCCAAGCACAAAACCTGGTTTGTGATACAAGTGACATCTCTTGGTGTGGTTCATTTCTCACATGCTCTGTGTTTTGTGCCTCTGTGATACAAATGACATCTCTTGGTGTGTTCAATTCTCACATGATCTGTGTTTTGTGCCTCTGTACAGAGGGATGGTGGGAAAGCACTAAAATGAGTCCATGATGTTTTGAAATTGCAGAATTGTGTGGGGTTTAGGACCCACAGGGCTGTTGGCAAGTATTACAGTGCTGCTCAGATCCCTCACACCAGAGTTACCAACGAAGCCAGAAATGAACAAGGTTAAAAAAGTCCTTCTTCAATACAAATGATGGGTAACATCTTAAAATAGGAGAAAACCTCTTGAAGCAACTCAATTCTCAAAAAATCCTGGTCTGAAATGATGCGGGGCACTGGGGAGAGTTTTCTCCCAGCTGTCAGCATGCACCTCCTTGTTTGTTGAGTGGCTGAGTGGCCGTGAATCATTCCGGGTTCTGCATTGGGGGCAGGATAGGGAGTGAAGGGAGCCTGGGGGCACCCACTGAGCACAGGGAGGGAACTGAGTGCTGCCTGCCTGGAAAAATTCATCTGAGCATTGATCTCTCCCTGCTGAGCTGAGCACAAACCCTCTCAGAGTTCTGCCCCGGGCAGTTCAATTTGTATTTAGGGTAGCACAGGCTCCCCACAGTTTGCATTTCCCCGTGTTTCATTCCTTGATAAGGTGTGTTGGAGGGAAAAGGGATGGGAACAGGGCTGTGGAACTTCCTGGCAGTCTGTTCTTAATTCTGTCCTTGAGGGATTTAGGCCTTGAGAGACTTGGATCTTGTGCAAGGAAGAGAGGGGCCTGGGGCAGCTCTGTCCTGCAGGAAACCTCTGTGCAAGGAGAGGTTGAGCTGAAGGACAAATCCACTGGCAAACCAGAGGACTGTGACCCTCCTCCTGAAACTTCTCAATATTGAAGGAAAAGTCACCTCAGGAAATCTTACCAGGCTCTTGACTGGCACTGCTGACCCTTTGTACAACAGAATCCATGGAATGTTGGCTTTATGATGGGATTTTGAGTAAGGCTCAGAATTGGGATGCAGAGTTACCTGGAGTACATCATTCTGTTGTAAAATAGAGTGCATTGATGCAATCTCTTGCACAGCTGGTGAAATGCACCTGTGTGTCACAGTGCAGTCTCACTTGCAGGCACCTGTGAGTGACTCTGACATAACTTTAAGGGCACACCAATGACATTTTCCCTTTTCTCCTGAGCCATTCCCCTTTCTTATGCATGGTACAGTGTGGTCTATAAGAATTGGGATGTCTTCTAGTGACATGTAGTAACACACCATTCAGCAAGGAAAAAGGAGTTTCCTCTTGTTGTTATTCCATGTTTCATGTGGTTGGCTCGGTGAACCCTTACAGTATGTGTTCAGAGATCCTGCCTGTGGGTGAATGAGGAGATGGAATTAGCAATGGAACCAGAGGCAGAATGTTCAACGTGGTCTGGAAAAGATTTAAAATTCTTCATTTCTGTGACAAGAGTTACAGCCAGCTGGGAAAATGGCACCAGGTGAATGAATTGTAGTGACACTGAACTGTAACAGAGGAGGAGAAAGGTGAAAATTTTGGTCATTATTATTAGAACTTTAAGGTCATCATATGTGAGTTGCTGTCAGATGTTGCAGCGTGGAGAATTAAATAATCGTACCCAAACTAGATATACATTAGTTGATTTTACATGATTTTTCCCTTAAGGTTACAATCCTCATTACTAGAATTGAAATTTAAGAATATAATTTTTTAATTAATTGCCTTTTTAAGACTATTGTGCCATACTGAGCACATAAGTTTACTTTTTTCCCTTAAGGTTACAATCCTCATTACTAGAATTGAAATCTAAGAATATGATTTTTTTATTAATTTCTTTTTCAAGACTATCGTGCAGTTAGTTTACACTGAGCCATAATAATTTATTTTCATTCTTTCTTGCTCTGCCTTTATTTGAATGACAAAAATCATAACCTAAGTAGAAAATAGTGCAGAGGTGATCCATTCTTGTGTCACAAGTCATAAAAAGAAAAAAGTAAGGCAACAATTTGTAATTTTGACATGCCTGAATTACTCACAGGAGTTAATACCTATTTTTCCCTGTCAAATTCTTGTTTAAATCTCGCAGTGGTTTATAAGTAATTTATGTACAAAACATTGTAGCAGGCATACAAAGCAGTATCTAATTATTCCAGTCAGAGAAGTTTTAAAGCTGCAAATTTTAGGCCTTCAAATGTGCCACATGTTATGGTCTGGCTGCAGGATACAACACAAATTTTAGAGACACTGATTTTATAAGTTCAGGTTTTCCAACACAAAAACGTTGTGGGATAGGCAGTGTAAAAATGCTGTTAAATTTACAGGACTCAGCACACAGAGGTGTGGGAGATCTTTTGCTGTGTGCCAGTCAGAAATAGGAGATTTATCAAGCCACTGTTGGAGCTTGAATTAAAGTGGCACAGAATATGCATTTTAAACAGCCTTACACTGCAGTGTTTAAATGCTTCACTTGAAGGAGCAGAAAGAATCCCTTGGATTGCTCCTGAGCTCTGTCACTGCAGTTAGTTTGATGTATGCATTTTAAACAGCCTTACACTGCAGTGTTTAAATGCTTCACTTGAAGGAGCAGAAAGCATCCCTTGGATGCTCCTGAGCTCTGTCACTGCAGTCAGTTTGACATCACTCACATTTACAGGGCTTAAGTGCTGGCTGCTCTTTAATCCTGATTTCTCCCTAAGTGCTGTTTTAGTGGAACCTTTTTTTGCATTTCCAGGAACAGGCAGAAGCCATTTTTAGGCCAGTTAAATGCTAGAAATGCTGTCAGACACAGTGGAGGGAGAGCAGAGCCAAGCAGGCTGAGGCAGTGATGCCAGGTCAGAGATGCCATCAGTGGGGTGGAGAGAGCTCTCTAAACACTTCTCTGAAATACAGACTGTGAGGAGGGACTCTGAGTCTCAGTGCTCCATCTCCAAGTGGGATTCTGCCTGTGTGCAGCATAAAGATGGTTTGTGCTTGCAGGTGTGTGTTACAGTGACTGTGCTTTGATCAACTTTTAATTGTCAGAGACAAAAGAAAGAGAAGAAACCTTTTGCAGATCTGTCTGTGGCCTGAAGGCCAGAGCTGTGCCTTTGCTGCTTTCTGCCTCAGCAGCCATGGAGATTTTGCAGGGAGAGCTGAGTTGGTGCCAGTGCTGGTGAGCCAGAATTGACAGCAGCTCCCTTTTCTAGGAGGGCACTGGCTTTGCACCCTAGCAGGGTAGAAAGGAGCAGCCCTTTATTTCAGTTCCTGGGAATCAGCCTTGCCTGTGGATTTACACCCACAGCAGCTCAGTTGGTAACAAGGCAGGGAATGCAGAGTGGAATTGTGCCTGGGTGTTGCTGAATGCAGCTCTGGGGCTGCTGGCTCTCAGCTCTCTGCCCCTGATGTGGGTGCATCCATCAGCAGGGCAGGATGGAGCAGGGGTTGCTTCACCCCGGGCAGTGCCAGTGCTGGGCAGGGCCCTGGCTGCAGAGCTGGCAGTGTGTGCACAGTGCTGCCCACTGCTCTGTTTGCCTGTGGGCAGGGCTGCCACTGCCACAATGGATCTGCTCACCCTCACTTGGAGTAACTCCCCTAGAACATCTGCTCTGCAGCCATGGGGATGCCACATGAGCAGCTGTGCTTCCAGTGGGAAGTACCTTGCACTGATTCAGCTCCTCCAGTGGGCACAGTCTGTTCTTCTTCTTACAGGCAAATGTCTGAGGATGTCCACGTTGCAGTCTGTCATGTTTAGTCAAGGCTACTAAGAAAGTAACATCAGATTAGAAATGTGCTGCTCCAGTATGAAAGTTTTCTTATTTCACTGAGGTTTCCCAATGATCACTGTAGGTTTCACCCATTATCCTCATTCTTGAAGACATACCTGATTCATTCTTTTTGATATGCATGCTTTAATTTTGGTCTCTTCTCAAAAGTTCGTGTTGAGATGACAATGTTCTTAGTTTACAAAGGCTTGATTTCTGCAGCAGTACAAATCAGGTCAGGATCTGTGAAGAGATCCTAATTTGTGAAAGAATTCCCAACCCCCCATTTACATTATAAGTGGTCACCTCCTTTCCCTCAGTGCAAAAGCTCAGTCAAAGTAGTGTGAACTGTCCATTTATACAGCTCTGTTATCTGCTGAAAGAATGAGGAGAGAAGAAGAAATTTAAATTGATTAAGGCACTGTTTGCTATAAAAGTAAATTAAATACTTCACTACTTCTACATTGTTGTAAGTGAAAACCAGTCAGATAACTAATTTGCAGTTTGAAAACCATAGAGTTTAAATCCTTATTACTCATCTTCTTGACTCAAAGTTAAATCAGCTAAACTACAGTGCCCAAAGAGATACTAAATCAAAGCTACATCTGAAGAGCACGAGTTTCTCCCAATAAAATATGTATTGCTGTTTTCTGGCATCACATTTACTGTCTGAATTTGGGTTATCTATTATACCATTGTACATATAACAGCAGGGCTCAAAATATTTTTATGTCTGAATAAGTCATTTATTCTATAATAAACATTAAAGATATGCTGCTGTAATGTACTTAATTTCTGGAGAAAATGAAAGGCAAGCAAGTAGAGAAGTGGTTGCAATAGGTTGTTTAAAACTGTTCATGCTAGGCAGAATTAGGCAGGAAACAAATGAAGTTTTATGGGAAATCAGCGAATTCTCAGTGATACAAAAGTTGGCTTTGCCAAGGACTCTTCATCACTCAGGAATATTCCACACCTCCTGTTGGATGTGCAGAGCCTGGCCCCAAAGGGGCTCTGACTCCAAATGAGCACTCCAAATGAGGTTTGGGTTGGACATTTGGGGTGGTGGCAGAGGGGAAGCTGGCTCAGAGCATTCCCTGCAGACAGCAGGGATGCCCCACTTCTGTCTGGCTGGGAAATGGGGGAGCTGCTTTCTGACTGGGAGAGAAATGGGGGAGCTGCTTTCAGACTGGCTAGGAACTGGGGGAGCTGCTTTCACACTGGGAGAGAAATGGGGGAGCTACTTTCAGACTGGGAAATGGGGGAGCTGCTTTCAGACTGGAGGGAAATGGGGGAGCTGCTTTCAGACTGGGAGGTCAGGCACAGGAATCAGTGACAGGATGAGTGACCTGGTAGCTCCTGAGAGCCTTAGCTCAGTTCAGGTGTAAGCATTTTGTGGTTTATTTGTTTACTCTTTGATTTATTTGTTAATTAATTTATTTATTTGTGGGCATTCCCACAGCTGCCTGAGATGCAGAGCACCTCTGAGGCTGCTCCTGAGTTGCTCCTGGGTCAGTTCTCTCTGCCCAGCCCAAAGTTCACTGCTGTGTACAGAGGTTCAGATGCTCTTTCCTCTCTGCTCCACGGAGATCCTCTTCACAGCAGGAAGCCTGACCAGGTGGGTGAGGGATCAGACTGGCCTTTTCTCAGGGAACAGAAGGCAGGTTTAGGGATCAGCTGCCTCTCTCAGAGGCTGAGAACTAAATTCTCTGGGAAGAATTTTAAAAAAAGGTGTTTGTTAATAGATTATTAGACTAGATGGGGGAAATCTAGCAGGAACAGAGAGATGAAGAGAGACAGGAATTCCCTTGCAGGCTTTTGTCACACAAATTTCCTAAAATTGTGCCTGCTTCTGGAAGGGACAGATGGGTTGTAAAGGCTGGAGGCTGAGTGCCCACAGAGACACAGGAGCTTGTTTGTATCACAGCTTCTGCCTGGCTGTGTGCACCTCAAGGGAGACTCTCCAACCAGCTGCTCTTCTTAAGTGAATTCCTTCTCTGGTTTTCCTACATGGAAATCTGGCCATGGGGCAAGGAAACCCTTCCAGCTGGTCAGGCCCCAAACACTTCCAAAACTCTGAGAATGTGTCTCTGGTGGAGCTACTGCATTCATCTCCGCTGTAGTAAAGGCAGCAGCTAAATCCATCCTTCCCTAAGAGCCAGGCATCAGATGGAGATCAAAAGAGACCTTGGGAAGAAGGATGATAAAGCACAGGTATGCCTTCAGTTTATGGCAGGGTGCTGCCTCTCCTGTTGGGATTTTTCTAGGATAGGGAAAGCTCCTCCTTTTTGACTCTTTTGCTTCTGCCTCTTTTTTTTGCCACCCTGTAAAGCTGGCCATGGCCACCTGTCCCTAGACTTTCAGACAGATTTGTTATTTCAGGTCAGATTTGTTATCCATACTTTTTCTTGAATGATAATTTGTTTATGATTTCTTGGAAGATTTCACAGTTCTGAAAAAAATCCAAACCAGTGGTACAGGCCTATTTCAAAGCAAGTGCTAAAGGTTCAATTTATAGAAGACCAGTTCTACAAATAGTGCAAAGCTTGAATTTGACAAAGAGTTTATTCTAAAATGTTTTAATGAAAACCTAGCTTCACCAATATTGTATCTGCTCTTTATTTTGAGGCCCAGGATATCATCAGCTGATTTAACATAGATTCAGTTCAGATCACCACTGACCTTTCGATGCAATCAACACAGTCATCCTGCAGGACTTAGCTCTTCCAGTGAAACCACAAATCCAGAAGAGTTGGGAGTCCAGTTCAGGGAACAGCATCTGTTAGGACCTTTGAACAAAGGGTAAGAAACAAGGCTGCTGTTCTGGAAATAATTATTCCTCTCTTTTCCCTTCAGTTAATCATTTGCCATGGTGTTTTTGGTTTTGGGATGTCAGACAGAGGTATTTCAGAGGAAGACTCTTTCCTTGTGTTTCTGATGGAAAAATCAGCACTTTCCCCCCCTGCTGTTTATAATGTGACATCACTGGCCAAGCAATATCTGTTCTGCCAAGGAGCTTCCCCTGTAAGTGGAGCTGGTTGGAGCCTTCCCAAAGGCCCTGGTGAGGCAGAAGCTGAGGTTTGATGTCAGTCATTAGGAGCCAAACTGCTGTGTGTCATTAGGTTGAGCAGTATTTACAGCTGGATCAGTATTTACAGCTGGACCTTTCCAAGGTCCCAGCACAGGTTAACTTCTTTGAGTGAACATTCCACATCTCTCTGTCCAGCCATGACCCCTCACAATGGAGTCAGAAAACCAGCTTAAGGCTCCTGAGTAAATGGGCACTAACCTGATGAATTCATATTCCCAAATATATGTAGAAATCCAGTTCTTATTTCTATTTTATAAAGTTTCTGACACTGGTGGTATTTACTGCCAAAGACTTCATTAAAATATATGACCACTCATGCATGTAAATGAAATCTGAATTAGTACAAGCCATGGGGATGAGTCAGCAATGTAGATTTATGCCTGTTTTAATGTGGTAAGAAGGATCTTCTGAGAAGACAGAAAAATTATATATGTTCCCTTAATTTAAGAAGTGAAGCCCCTTTGAGCAGCAGTTGAATACCTTGAAGGATATACATGAGGACTTTTCATAAATTACCTGGTGGGTGTAAAATAAAGGTTATTCAGAGTAATTATGTAGGGCAGTCTAATACAGTAGGGCTGCAATTTCCCTGAGTCCATTAATATCATTTGTGTCATGTCAGAGAAAACTCAGTTAGAGGTGTACACTGGGGGATGGCACTTTGTTCTGAAAAGGGGGAGCAGGCACTGAATCCCCCTGGTGTGGGTCAGCCCTCCCAGGTCACTGTGTGTGAGTGGATTCATGGGAACTGAGCTGACTGGGCTTGGTCCTTCTGGTGCTGAGTGTCTGAATTCAGCTGCAGATCTGTTTGTGTGTGTAGCACTTATTGTGGATTTCATCCTAAAAGGACTAAAGGCAGCAGTCACACCAGAAGTCTGTGGAAAAACAGGGATTATACTTACTAAGAGATGGACAGTTTTTTTAGGAAGCGAGGCAAATGTCACTCCCATCCATCCACCCATCCATCCATCCATCCATCCATCCAGTTTATTTCTGGCAGTATACAGTGTATTTTATGTGTTCAAACAGTCACTCCCATCCATCCATCCATCCAGTTTATTTCTGGCAGTGTACAGTGTATTTTATGTGTTCAAGTAAGTTGTATAACAGGCAGGCTAAGTAAAATGATGCTGTTCTCTGGTCTGCCATTCGAAAACATCATTAAGACCATATTTGATTTCATTATACAGATTTGCTCATTTTAATTCCATTCTTGAAGAGCCTGTAATAGAAAGGTAACTTTTCCAAATGAGGACATAAGCCTGAGATAATGATATGATAAGATACTCATACCCCAGTGGAAAATTCCTTCTGTTCTACTTCTGAAACTGCAGAGAAAAACTCTGTAAAAAGAAATTGTCTTTCTCACTCTGAGAGTCTGTATCACCTGCAGAAATGAGTTTCTCTTTTTCCCTAACCTGTGAAGTACTTTCACTTGTTTATCTGCAGAAATGTTCTACATTTTATGTCCCACTAGAGAATCCAAATATTTCATACTAATGGAGGGATTGGGTTTTTCTGGGGAGGGGCAGCCTGCAGGAATCCTAACCCCCTGGCAAACAGGAGCAGTTTATTCCAAGTTCTTGAAGATAATGCAGAAATGTGCTTCTAATCCTAGCTCTGTATTCCAGGAATCCACTACTGGGGTGTGGGCATTTGGTCAGCTCCTCTGAGGGTTTTAAGTGAGCACTTGCCCTTGATGAGAGCTGCTCCATGCCCAGCCCAGGTTGCTGTGTGGTCCCAGGTGATTTTCTGGAGCTGTTGGCACTGCTGGTACAACCAAATACAGTTCCCTGATGGGAGTGATCCAGAGCTGGAGCCACTGATGGAGCTGCTTAGCTCCATCCAGGGCAGAGGGAATGGGACAAGCTTCTCCACCTGCCCACAGGCAGGAATGCACTGCTTGGCTGGCAAAACTCCCCTGCCAGAGAGCCAAGTCCTTGGCTCTGTAACCCTTAGCATGGTTGGTTTTGACTCCTTGTGGGCTAAAATGGCCTTTGTCACTAAAACCTGGCTCAGGTGGGGCCAGAAGAGCAGCAGGTGCTTCAGGTGAGGGTCTCTGTTCACACTGCTCCAGAGCCTGGGCTTTGCTGCTGTTCCAGGGGCACGACAGAAAACCATGGGCATTTTAGGATTATGTGGCAGGTCCTGTCAGAAATCCTCAAGGGCAAATCAGCAGTTGGCATTTGTCACTTGATGGGTTTTGTCTCAGGGATTCTCCCAGTTAGAGCCTTTGCTGGTGTTGGAGAACAAACCCCACTTTGACCATCTGTGACATCTGTGTGAATGCTGGAATTTACATCTGTCAGCTTAGCGTGTTCCAGTCCTAATTCTGTAAGTTCATGTTTCCATTTATGTTTTCATACTTTCTTGGAGAAAGTGTCTAGTTCTGCAGCCTCTCTGTTGCTGTGAAATAATGTGTTGTACATGCAGGGCACTGCCTTGTGTCTTGTTTAACAAAGCCTGCAAAGAGCTTTTCTAATCTAGTGTTATTGCCATAAACCTCTCTGTAAGTCCTGTTCTATAAGCAGAGTTACTGGACAGTGATTTAGCTGAGTTCTTATCAAAACATTAAATGAGTGGTGAAATCAACAAATGTTTTTTACTCAGCTTTCTTCCTCTGTCCCATCAGTGGCAGCTGCCTTGCTAATAAATACAGGTGACCCAGCAGACACAGATACCACCACACCTTCCAGCTGCATTTTCATTTCCTTACTGGAGTGTCTCCCATCTTAGCAGCAGGATTTTTATCTTCATTACAGAGAAAAAATTAAGTGTGTTTTTAAAGTCTCATTTACGTATTCAGAATCACAGAAAAAGTGAATTTAGGAATTACTGAAGCATCTGATTAAATTGCAGGCCTTTTTCTGCCTTAGTTGCACATCAATCCTGAATTGCTGCCTCAGTCTTTCTGGGGACTGAAAGCTCCCCATTATCTAGGGGGCTTTTCCAGCTGTCTGTGTTGGTGGCAGCAAATGGCACTCGTGGGTCTTGGCTGGGAATCTGCCTAAGTCTGAAAGCAAACAGCACAGCAGCCTCAGGACAGAGCCAGAACACCCTTTGGGGCTGCCTAATCCATCACTTGCCTGCGAGAGGAATACAGTGTTTCCCCACATTTTACAGGAAAAGGAATTTGTGTGTAAAATCTCAGTGGGAGGAGTTTGTCTGTGACTCTGAGCCCTGGGAGGACTGAAGGCTGCAGTCAGTGCTGATGGACCCTGCTGTAAACAGGATGGGAGTGTGGTGTGGGGCTTGCTGGGGCAGAAGGTGACATTGTCACTGTTCCCTTCAGCCATCTGAAGGTGACATTTGTGTCGTGGAAAAGGCTCACTGCTTTGGGATGGGCACATTCCAGGTGGTGTCAGTGCTGGGCACAGGAACAGGAGTGCACTGCAGGGATGTGCAGGGAAAAGGGCAGTCGTGGGAAGGTGTGTAATTCCAATTAGCAGAGTTCCCAGGTGATTGCTTTTTCCTGCTTTCACTGTGGTCCCCAGCAGCAGGACATGCTGGTGCTGTGTTTGGGGCTCCTGGTTATCCTGCAGACAGTGAGCACTGGAATAAAGGGAAGGATCAAGCCTTCAAATGAAGAGATGTCTCTTTACACTAGTTGAGGCCTGACCTACATTTACGCAGTTAAATTAAATTAAAAGCAGTGTATTTGTGATCTTTTTGTTCCATACATAGTAAATTATTGAAAAACAGAGTTAAATGTATTTTCTGATCCTCATTCCTAGCAGCATAAATTCATTATTTAGACCTGCTTCCAGTGAAATCAACTGAAATTTCATTTCTGCTCTTACTGAGAGCAGGATTGAAAGAACCTATATGGATGTGGGAAATGAAGGCAGCCACGTTTTGAATGGGATTGAACATGTGTAATAAAGCATGGTGCTCTCATTCATCCTAACAGGCATGATAAAAAAATAGTTTTCATACCAGCCTACAAGTAATACAAATGAATTAAAGTAATTTAATTGCAAAATATTTTAGAAGTCACAATGATAACCTAAAATTAACTGCTGTGCCAAATTTTAATGAGGTAGTGACAGCTTCATTAGCTTTAAAAATGTGCATAATTTACAGGAATGTTGTATTAGCGTTGAGGTGACATTTCCTATTTTATTCAGATTAAAATTGTGTAAATAGGCCATTTGAAATGCTCCCATTGTATGTTAGAATTAACTATCAGGGAATTAATTCTTCAGCTTCTCAGGAGAGTTATCCTTATTCACACAAGAGGTCCCATTGATTCATGACATTTTTCAAGCATAATCAGATGACATTGGGACAACAGTAAGAATTACTCATGTGAAAAATACCAACTCCATCCTTCTTTGTTGAAGTATTTGCTGGTGATGGTTCTTTCCTTGCAATTTGCTATTCCAGTGTTCAGTGCTGCACAGCAGGCATTGGAAATTCCAACCATCTCCTGCCCATTTGCTTGAGGAGTTGTGTGTTTTAGTTTTAGTCGCTGGACAAGTGATGCTTGTTTTTATGGGCAAAGCCTTTCCTGGACTCCAGAAGCAATCCATGCACATCAAAGGCTCTCTGGAACACAGACTGGAAAAGAGTGGTTCAACTGTGGCATTGCAGCTAATTTCAAGCCACTTGTATTCCTTTATCAACACTGGATAAACTCATTGATGGCCTAAATGTGGCTGCAGAGCCCTAGCCTTTATTGAACATTTTATTCCATATTTCAGATGTTTTCTGGTTTTTCTAACCAGGCTTTCGTGCAGCTGTTGCTCTTTGCACTGCTCTTCCTCACACACAGCATCCTGCTTGCATCATTGTTTGTGTGGCTCATTAAAACACAGATATGTTTGAAATGCAAACTCTCCTGAGCATTTCAAAATCACCACCTGGCAGTGTATGGAACAGGATTCCTTGGGATTTATGAGAAGCACTCGATAAAATATGTGAGCTCCTCATCCTGTAATTGGTAAACAGATAATCCTCATCAACAAGAGAGGGAAATGCTTCCTAAAGCAATGTTGTTGCCTTTGTAATGGATCAGATTTGTGCAGTGTGGTACATAATTCAAGAGGATATTCGAGGAGTAAAGCTATAGATCCTCTTCAATGACTCTTTCTTCTCCATGAGTCTGGGCTGAAGGCTGTCTCATATCCTTCTCCAATGGTGTCTGCAATGCATTAAAACACTTGTGAAAGTTTTTCTGCTCAAGACCAGCTTGCTGCTCTAATACTATTTGCTCAGCCTTCGTAGCTGATCATGAGAAAAGAGGTTTTACTTTTATTGTTTGCTTCTTTTTGTCAGAAAGACTTAGTCTTAAAAAAAGTAAATTATTAGCAGTTGCTATTACCTCTGACTGCAGGATCCAGGAGCTCAAATAAAGAGATTTCAGAAGGAGTATCCAGAAGTTCAAATGTTCTCACGTTACTGTGTAGCCATCTTTGTGTATTCAGCTGCTTGAATAACACAATCCTTCATTCACCAGAAAAAACCCAACACTTGGGTTGACTTATTCCACTGAGGGGCAATAACAGAGTTAATTCATTGCAGCTTTATTGATACTCAGAGTCCTGGTGTGAAGTGGTTGCAAGGAGCCAGTACTTTTCCAGCAACCTGGGAAGACTTTCAGAGATTCCCAGGAGGTGACAGATTCCTTTAAAGCCCAGCTTTCAGAATTATCCCTTCGAGCAGGAAGAGAGAAGGGATTGCACTAGAATGAAAATGGCACTGGGGCTCTGTGTGAAGCAATGTCAAAGTCAAAACACAGAGCCTTGTAAGCAGGCCAAAACTTATCTTTCAAAGGTGAATTTCTAAAAAACAGGATGGAAAATTTCTGATGAGAGTTGAAATCACTTTTGTCACCGAAATTAATCTGCTCTTGTGTCCTGTAAATCATTTCATGCCACAAATAATTGATCAGCGAGAGAAATTTGGGCTGTGATTTAAAGGGAATTAATTCTTAATTAATTTGGCTTAATGTGGATTTTCATCTCTAGGGAGAGTAGGCTGCTAAGCATTCCTAATATCTGCCACTTAGATGAATATTAGGAAAACCCTTCATGAGAGATTAAGGAACTCTTCACATGGAGGTGATGGGAATGTAGTACCTGAATTTAAGACTGAAAACCAGAACTCCTGGCAGTGTACAGGGGTCTGGTGTCATCTGCTAGGTGAACTTCCAGTCATCCCAAGGAGTGAGCTCCCAGTTATCCCATGAAGTGAGGCAGAACAGCAAGTTCAGGATCCTGTGTTTGCAGGGGAAGCAGGCAGTGAATCCAGAAACCTTTTCATGGTGATCTCTCCCCCCTGTATTTCTCTGATACAGCTCCTGTCAGCGATTTCCAGGAAGAGCCATGCAGTCCCTTCTTTGCCACTAATTGTAGGATCTTAGAGAACTTGTTCCTGAATATTCCTAGAACTGTCTGTGCTGTTTCCAAGTGCTGCTTCCTTCTCTCCTGTGTGAAATGCTGTTTATTCTGCCCTGCTCCTGGGTTATTTCCTTGCAGATGGATGCGTTCACAGTGCTTTCATTGTGAATGTCATTTTCCATTTTACTTTTATGTTGCCTTTTTAAAAAGCCTGGGTGTCTGTTTCCAGCACTGGAGCACTGTACAATCAGCTGTCTCTGTGTGTGTGTGTTGGTCAGATCAGTGGGATGCTCTTCCTTCCCCAGTGCATTTCAATCCCTGTTTCCACTGGTGCCCTGCTGTGTCTGACAGTGTTCCTTGATGAATGCACGAAGTGCCCTCAGCAGTCGGGAGATGAAGCTCTGTGGTCAGTGCTGATGATTTTATTGCAGTGCTTGTGGAGTCAAGGAGTTAGATGAGTTTCTGCTGGGGTGTTGTCAGCCCTTGCAGCTCCAGGAAAAAGCCAGGAAATGTGATCCAGAAGACTGATGGGAATAGCAAGCACCAGGAAGACTCAAAATACACACACCTCGTGGTTTTGAGAGAGTCTTGCTGTTCCTTAGGGTCTGGCTTGCAATTTGTCAATCTGAGAGTAGGCAGCCTTGCTGAAGGTACAGAAGGAGAAAATTAAGGGAAAAAAGGGAGAAATAGAGAAGAGCCTGCCCTTGAAATAAGAGAGTGAGCTGTGTTATCTTTTTGTGTTGCTCTTCTGGCGAGGAATTTGTCCTCTTGACTGGCAACATTCTTGCATCTCCCTTGGAGTGTATCTGTTCATTAGTGTCTCCAGACACAGGTAGTTTAGCTTTTAATTAAACCACAATTTCCAGGTTTTTTAGTGTGTTAATGAGACAGCAAAAATGAATTCATTGAAGGAGGAGCAGCTATCTAGGCCTTACAGCAGGGAAAGTTAGAGCCTCATTAGTAGCTAATTATGCAGCACAGTATATAAATAGAGCTGTTATGGCATTAAAAACAGCCTCAGTGCATTACCTAATGACATCAAATGTTTACAGTCTGTTCTCAGTATGCTCTGATGCCTTCCCGAGGTAATTAATGGCATATTTAACAGTGACACAGCTGCAATCACAATCTCTTTGCAGGTACAAGTCGAGGGCAAGGGAATGCATTCAGGTCTTTGAGGAACAGATTATTTGTCTGCTAATAAACATGAGAGTTTCAGAAGATGCAGGAGGAGCACAGGATTTATGCAGGAGGTGGGAAAATGTCTGTGTCTGACAAGGACAGAGCACACTGGCCTTTGTTTTCAGGCTCTCCGAAAGGGAGCAGTGAGCTGCCAGAGCTCCAAACTGGCATTTCCAAAAGGGAATAAGAAGGTGATCAGTATTTTGGAAGTCCTTCTTTTTTTGATACAGAAATGGCAATCAAAACTGATAATACACCCAAGATGAAGCAGAAGGGTTTTTGTTTCACTGTGGGGGCCCACGTAATTGGACAGACACTCTCAGAGCAGGACCTTAATAGCAAGGTCAATTCTGCTTTTAATAAACTGAAGCATACGTAGGATTTCTTGGCTCTGCCTAATAAGATCTGCACATGTAGCTTAACAACTGATTCTCCCAAGCACGGGGGCACCATCCTGGCCCAGCACAGCAGGGGTGAGCTGAGGAATGTTCGTGCTGGTAAGAAAGGCCTGTAAAATGGTCTGTCATTAGTCATGATGAGTCCAATTACTGTTGTATTGACCAGCAGCCACAGAGCCACAGAATCAATGATGCCTTTAAATATACAAAAAGCTCTTTCCTGCTTCAATTTGTTCAGCAGTCAACAAGTTGAGCGTTTTTTCCCTGGGAAATGATTTTGATGTGATGGCCAAGTTAGAGACTGATTAATGTTTGGCTAGGGATGGGTGAGTTGAAAAGACTTTGCTGTCATTCAGTGCTTTATCTTGTAGTGGGGATGCTCGGTGAAGGAACACAGAGCCATGGAAAACATCATTATTGCATGTGTTAATGACATTATCTAGTGGGGGGAGAGGAGTTAATGACCTGCAAGTTTGTGTTACCTGCAGATAGGAAAACAAGCCACTTGCTAATTGTGGTGGGAATAGTTCACTTAATTAATGAAAATAACTATTTATTCACAAGAAGGTCTGGGTAGGCCAGTGCTGAAAGCCCCAGAAATGTGTTCCACATGGAATGGGTGCAGGTAAAAAACATCAGTGCACCACTGCTGAGAGCCCATCCCATTGCCTGAGTCTGAATTTAGAAGGACAGCTCAGTGTGTGCATGAATTATTTCTGCTGATCACTGGGTCTGAATTGTTTAATTACCCTGGTCAGTGTGGATTTGTCAGATTTGCTCTGTTAAAAGACTTAAATTTCTGCATGGTAATTCTCTGATATAAATCCATCAGCCTTGTCCACAGAGAGATCCACCGGGAACATTTGTCTGCGTTTTAAAACAGTTTCTATTTTATATTTATAATCAGGGGGGCAAGCAGGGGACTTAGAAACTTTCCAGATTAAGAAATATTTCTAATGGTGCTGCAGATGGTTTCTTTATTGTTAGAACCCTGGGATCTTCTTTGGCCCTATCTGAACAAGATTTGAGAGGTGCTATTAGAAAACAAGCTGTAAAATTAGGGGAATAGCAAGTGCAGAAGAATTAAAGAAATGGGTAAGGGCTTTGTCTCATTAGCTGGTGTGTAGCAGAAAATACAGGAAAGAAGAATTCAAATGCCCTCTTTTGTGGGAAAGCAGATGAGGGATGGAACATTCAGTGTTGTTCAAATAGAATATAAGCTGTAAGTGTGCCCAGTGGAGAATGTTTCAGCAAGGAATAGGGAATGCTGTATGGATACAAGTCAAGTGGAAATAAAGGAAGTGAGAGCAGTTAGAAGGGGCCCAGATCTCCCTCTGTTACTAAGATATCCATAATCCCTATCAAAATCTGTGCTCAGAACCTCTTCTTGGATAATAAAATACAGCTTCAAAGCCAACCAACACAAGCCCTCACGTTGGATCTCATCAGAGGGACATGTGAAAACAGATGTTCTGTGCCTCAGTTAATGTTAGAATGTTAATTAGTTCATGCTCTTTTTACTTTTTTTTTTTTTTTTTTTTTTTTTTTAATCTTGTGCTTTAGCTGTTCTTTTTACCTTGCAAGCTTTCACTCCTGGATCCACTGATCCACTGTTTTCATGGAGTACTGGTACTTCTTTTACTTGCACACAGGAATCAGATTTTAATAGAGCCCAGGAATAAGGTCCATGAAGCTATACATAAGGTATGATGTAATTTTACATCATAGGTATGATGTAAAAATTAAGCGGAAGAAAGTGATGGCATTTGTTCTTTTCTTTTAATATTTATTCCTACCAGCTCAGAGAAGTATCCTCACAATTCCTAATGATGCAAGGGAGGAAAGAAAGCTTTATGATTAGATTTCCTAAATCCTGGCTTAATTTACACAGTCTGAGATTTCCTCTGAAACCATTACATTTGCATTTCCAAATATGTTCAGTTAAAGTATTTTAAAGTGAAATTAAGGTCTGGTAGATGAATCTTGATTAAAACATTTATGGATCAGAATGGTTTGAGAGACTGTACTGCAGTGGGATAAACCTTGTCTTTATTTTTACAGTTGTTTTTTAACTGAAAATCCTCTAAATTGTAATTCAGAAACTTACTTTTTAAATTTATTAATTTAAAAAAAATTAATTTATTCAATCCTATATTCTTTAAGAAAAATATGCTTCTTTTCCATGGCTGTGGAAGTACTGAATTAGTTCCAGATGAGCCTTCAGTGAGGGTGGAGCAGTGAGGGTTCTGGCAGGCTGCTCTGCAGTTTAGCTTTGCTGTTGCTCAGAAGCTGCTGCTGAAGGAACCAAACTGGGCATTCCTGCTGCACCAGGGCCAGGAATGATCTTTGTCCAGTGGGGCAGAGCCCTGGCCCAGAGCAGGCCAGTGTCCATCCCCTGCCCGAACACACGGAGATGCAGCTGGCCCTGCTGAGGGCAGTGCTCCGTGCCTGCCACTGCAGGAGAGAGGGGATAAACACAGCTCTGCTCCCTGGCCTGGAAACAAAAATATGCTGAGTTCAGGAAAGAGAGGCTGGAATTTCCTTCCCAGCCCAGCCAGTCATCAGTACCTTGTCACACAGGGATTGGGATTGCCTGCAGCTCCTGTAACCCACTGGAGCACTAGCTGGTGTTCTCCTTCCTTACATGTCTGCTTCCTTTGGAAGTGCTGCTGAGAGTTTCTAGTAATGGCCTGAAGACACAAAGCACTGTGGAAAGTAAACATGCATTTAAATTTGCATTCTTTCCTGTGGTTCACCTCTTGAGGTATCCCACTCCTCTCCCAGTTGGTTTTTCCTATGCCAGCCTTGCAGGTCTGCCCTAATCCATTTATTCTCCGTCTCTGTTATCTCCTCTGCTTTAACAACTGTGTGCCCACAGCCTGATGTAGTGTAAGGGAAGTAAGAAACAGCTCAGGCAGACATGGAAAATCAAATTCTGTTCCTGACACAGGACAGAAGAGAGCTCAGATATCACCAGGAGCAGCCACCATTAACAGCTTCTGTTCTGTTCCTGACACAAACAAACAGCCCTTGGCTCATGCCCAGAGCTCTGAGCAAGGGCTCCTCGCCTTTTGGGGATTCCGTGGGTTTGAGTGTCTTGTTGTACGTGTGTGAAGGGTTTCTGCTGCTTTTCCCTTGGGATAGAAATTAATTTCCTGCAGCTGCCATCATATGAAATCTATTGGTGTCTTTTCTAGGTGGGCTTTTGGAGCTTCCATTTAAGTCTTCCCCCCACCCCCTTTTCCCTTGTTCTTTTGTTAAATCTGTGGAAATGTTTCTCTCTCTGTGGTGGCTCAGGGACACCAGAGGAGCAGTGGCAGTTCCATATCTCACCTGCTTTGGCAGTGGTTTCTGCAGAAATGCAGGTGAGTCTCTTGGGGCAGATGAGCATTTTTTGCACCCTCTGGCAGGACTGCAGAGCTGCATTGCTCCTTTGAGGGGAAGGCTGTCACACAGCAGTCAGAGGGGTCACAGCTCCCTGCACTAAGTGGGAGGGGATCTGCAGCACCAGGGCCAATGCAGGCCAGCTCCTGCACTGTCTGGCTGGAATTGAGTTAGGACTGTCAGCATCCTCTTCATCTACACTGATCCTGGGGGAACTGCACAGACAATGGTGCAGTGGGAGAGGAATACAGAAACAAGTGCCCCTGCTGTCAGCAACTCAGATGTGAGATCCCATTAACTCAGTGGAGCTGCAGTGGTTTCCTTCATCTGTAAGAAATGTAAAATTCCAGGAAACTTGCTTTTCAACAGTAGCAAAATATTTTTAGGAGCTTTTTGTTCTTCCTGAAAATGAAGAATGCTTAAGGCATTAGTTAAACATGGTACTAAAGGAGAGCTTGCAATTACTTGAGGACTGTCAGGTGAGGTGGTGAGATCTGGCTGGACATGGCAGAAGCACAGCTGGAACTATGTACAGATTTGGAGGAGAATGCAGAATTTAACCTGGAAGGGCAAGGAGAGAGTAAATAAGAGGTCATGTACTTCCAGTAAAAAGATATCCAACTAGAAGCAAAGCTACTGTAGAGAAAAGAAAATATATGGAAGTACATTTCCAAAGTTTTCAGAGCTTCTCCATTCTGTGAATATCCATTGTGCTTTCCATGTTCAGCAGAGAAAGATCTGGAAAGCCAAGTGCTCGGTGCCCTGAGGGACAGTGCTGCTGAGCCCTGGTGACAGCCTGGGCTGTGCAAGGGACAAGTGAAGGGTGCAGCACTGCAGCATTCCCATTTTCTCTCAGGAGACTGATCATGCCACCTGAAATGCCAGAGATGATCCAATAACTTGTGTGAGGGGTTGTACAGTGGCATAGTGTACAGCAAAGCAGCAAACCTCTTACAGCCCTGGGATCATTCCTGCTGGGAACCCCAGAGGAGAGCAAGGTTTGCCACGTGCCACAGACTGAACCTGCTGGCCATTGGGAAATGCTTTGACTCCAAAGCAGCACCTTCCATCTCCAGTACAGGGAGCTGTGGCAGCACAGGTCTTGGTGACATACACAGAAGAGACTTCATCTGCTTTATGGGCTGTATAAAAATGTGATTAAATGTGCTGTCCACTAAATGGGAGCAGCATCAGGATTCCAGCCAAAGAGTAATAGGATTAATCTCAGGAACATAAAATGTGGTATTTTAGGGAAATGTGAATCCTCCCTCTCAAACAATTGCAGCAGGTGTGCAGCTTTTGCTTGTTTCCATCATATCTGCTTAGGCTCCTCTGGCAAACATTTGATTAGTTCCTACATATCTAAAATAAATTAGTATATTTGTTTCTGCAGATCAGTTGGCATGGCATGCTTTCCAGGGAACTGCTTTAGCAGGCATATCACTGACTTCAGCATTTTATCAGGATTCTTGACTTCCATAAGCAAAATGAGCAAGGGGGAAAGTGGGAAATGGAAAAACTGAAGCAGGGAGGTAGAAAACTCTGAGATAAAATGGAAGTTAGCTTCCTGTTAAATGTGACCAGGTGTTTCAATTATTAATTGCCATCTTGTTAATTCAGTCGTGGGTGCCCATGGAACATGATGAATGAGAGCAGAAATGTTAAAAGGCTTTGTGAGAGAAATTAGATGGAGGTGATTTCTTGACTCATTTTTCCACAAAATATGTTTGGGTAAAGTCCACGAATTCAGAGAAGACTTTGGCCCACTGAGGGAATGGGAATCAGCTTGGGGAATTCAGAAAAATCCAAAAACATGGCATAAAAAGCTGCTTCATAGTTGCTATGATAAAGCTACAAAGACCAATGCCTTGCTTAGACCAATCCCATTTCTTAGAACAAATATTCCAGTTTTAATAAATAGATTTTTTTAAATATAAAGCAACAGTGCTGCTAATCTTTTCATTACTGGAGTTACGTGAATTAAGATAAATTAATAGTGTTATTTTCTGCAGTGATAAATTACCTGAAGTAGTTTGGTTTTGTCTTCATTACAAGTCTGTCCCTTTTTAGGGAAAATTGTTCTCCTTTTTTGTTTTTCCTAAAATTGTGAGTTGATAATAGGTAGTATTTAATGATACTGCCAAGTGCTGCTGCTTCACTTAGAAAGAAGACCTGAAGTAATTTATTTTAATGTGCACTGTGATGTTTTATTTGTGTTTAGCTTTATCCAGGTTATTCCTAAATATGCCAAAATTTCATTTAAACAAGGCATAATAAATAAGGGAGTGTGTTCACTTTTGCTATTTAAATTTCCTGCAAAGAAACAAATAAGTGTATGGCAGGTTGGGCAGCAAAAGCCTTACCAGGAAGTGTCCTAGGCCGATTTTTTCTTTTTCATTTCAAATCACATTCACTGAGTCTGGCTTGCTGGAATGCCTTCCCCACACAGGGCGTGGGCTTACACTTCCTCAGTTTGGGACAGAAATTCTCTTGTTACATGTAAGGTTTACTGAAATATTCTGCATTAAAACCAGGATTTCAGCCTGACCCAGACCAGCAAACGAGAGAGAGCAAAGCTGATGGTTTGCATTCCCAGGCAGCTTACTCTGGGTGTACACACACTCCTGTTATCCATGAAAAGAGGGAAAAGCAGAGGTTTCTGCTCAGGTCAGACCCACATGAGACCTTTCAAAGCATGGCCAGCCATAAAGCACATCTGCTGCAGTGCTCCCTGCAGAGCTGCAGGGAATGGGCTGCAGAAACACTCTGCCAGTCCACGGGGCTCTTTGAAGAGCTTGTAAGGCAGACAGCAGTGTAGGCACTGGGATCAATTTTTACAGTGATATTCAATAAGTCATTAACAAGATTAATGAACTCTAATGAAAAATGCAGGCTCCTATGCCACATTCTACTCAGATCACTGTAGCTTAAAATTGCATGTCATGATTTTATTAGACATATTACTTAATTTTTCTCAAACTGGCCTTTTTATTTAGGTTACAACTTATTAAACAGGGTTCCCCCCCTCCACTGAAATAGGATTTTTTAAAAAATTACTTTGTACAGTAAAGTACCTTCCTAAGGTAAATAGTTGGTGATCAGTGGGCTCAAGGCTGCTTTGCTGCAGCAGCACGAGGCCCAGATGGGCTCTGCCAGTGCGATGGTGCAGAACTGCACTGCCTTGGAAAAGTGCTGGGAATGTGAGGGGTGTTACATCCCAGCCTGCATCACCTGGGGAAGATGATTTCTTTGGGGACTTGAACATTGGGGAGCCCTGGGGAAGCTCTGTTCAGTGCTCCTGCTGAGGAGCACAGAGTGACTCTGACAGGAGAGCACAGGGACAGCTCAGGGAGCTCCAGCACGGAGTGGCTGTGACAGGAGAGCACAGGGACAGCTCAGGGAGCTCCAGCACGGAGTGGCTGTGACAGGAGAGCACAGGGACAGCTCAGGGAGCTCCAGCACAGAGGCCCAGCCTCCCAGGGAAGGAAACCCGTGGGATGAGCCCCTCAGCACAGCTTGTCTGGGTCTCAGGGTGTCTCTGTGTCCCAGGGAGAGGCACATGTCCTTCTCTTGGGAACACTTGTGGGATTTCTAAATTAATGAATGGAAGTGGCTCAAGAGAAGTCCAACCCAGAATACACAATCAAGGTGTTCTTTGCCTGTAATCCAGAGGGAAAGAGGCTTAATAACCATGTTCTTGCATCTGTACCATCTCTGACCTTCTTACTTCTCATCTATTCCATTTTTTTGAGAAGCTGCTGGTCTTTCATATCCTACTGCTTAGTGCTCTTCCACAGGAAATTTCTCCTCGGGATTTATTGTAGTGCTACTCCTTTCACACACCTTTGTAGTCTGCTCTCTCTGAAGACTGTCATTCCTCTGAAATAAACCCTAAGGAAATTCAAGAAGTCCAGGTAGGAGTAAGAAAAGTTTAGTGGATATAGTGGCCAGTCTTTCCAAATGCAGTTTCCAGTCAGTCCATGTGCTGGGAGTTTGTGGTGCCTCCTTTTGTACTCCACTGGTTCTTCTGAGCAAACTTGATGGAGAGAAAGTGGCCTGTGTCAAAACACAGTTGGTTACCATTTATTTTTCCTTTTGTGCAAGTTTTACTTAAAAACTACCTTGAGTCTTGCACACACCTGTGTTCTGGAGACCAGATTCAGGACAGGGCACTTGTGTGATTTACAAGTTAATTTAAAGGACTTGCAGGCTGTTACAACATGCAGGAGCCAAGCTTGTTTTTGATTCACAGAAGTCCTCATTCCTGGATTGATTGGTTTAATAACCTTTGTTAATAAAGCAAACTGAAAGCTTCTTATTCCTCTGGGCTTGAGGGGTAAAGAGAGGAAGTTTCAGTCTCTCAATAACTTGTTAGCTTTGATTTCACAGAGCATGTTAGAGTGCTGTGCTCTGCAAATATTGCTTTATGCACACACCTCTTGTTTGAAAAGACACCTCTGTTATATCTGAAAAGCCATCTATTTACAGGGTAGAAGAGAGCTTTCAAATTTAGCTCTCAAGTTGGATATTTATTTGAATGATCCATTTGGAGCAGTCCTTTTGCACTTCCACTATTTTCTCTAAGGGATTTGTGGTCCTGAGGCAATACTTCAGGAAAGCAATCTCACCAGAAGAAGATGAATAGCAGACTTCAGCAAGGTCCCCAGTTATGAGTCAAGTTAAATGTTTGTTTCTTAGTAAAATCTCACCAAAAAAAAAAAAAATCACCTTAGATTCTTCATCCTATTCCATTGAACTGTTTTCCCTTCTGAGGGCAAAGGGAGGCTTGCTGCAATGATGTAAATATTGTGATAAGCCATGTGGGAGGCTGCTGACTTGTACCAAGTTTTAATTCATTCTGTTCTTCTCAGAAATCATCCAGAACAGCTTTTCTTTTATGGATTCTGGGAAGGCCTTTAAGAGGGGATGAATGTGGGCAGTGACCTTCAAACTAGAACTGGCTTGGGATCTTAACTCTCATTCATTGTCAGCAGAGCATATGCCTCCAAATGTGATGAGAAAAATCCAGATGAGAAAATCTCCTGTCTGCCTGAAGTCTGGACAGGACAGAGAGCAGTATTTCATCTTACTGAGAAAGTGCAAAGCAAGTTTCTCTTTTAGGAGCCTAAAAAGCATTAGACAGCATTTGTTAAGTGTAAAGGGGTGGCTGTTCCTCAGTTTCTGGAGTTCATCCTTGTACATCCTTGTGTGTGGTGTTCATACACTGTGTAATACATCCTGGTGTGATGCAGTGTTCATACTTCCTGTGTGCCACGGGATCCAGGGAGGCAGAAGACAATCCTGTGAAACACGTGAGTGAATGTGCTCCTTTATAACTTTTCTATGCAGAATTCTATTAAATTCTATTAAATTCTCTAATTACAAGGTTCAGGAAAATGTCCTTGATGTTGTACTGAGCAGCAATGAAGGTAACGTAGACAAGGTGGGACATTTTTGGTCGATCCCACCTATTTAGGAAGAAAAGGTTCTGTTATTTACAAACAAAATTGTTCTCCACTGGTGCTAAGGTTTGGGAACAGAAATCATTAAGATGCTTCTGTCATTTAGAGAAAGAGGATTTAGGTTTGACTTTCTTGGTATCCTCTGGAAAGGCTTTGGAGAATTCAGATACAAGCTAAAATGTGAGAATTCCAAATGCAGAAAGAAAGAAGTAAACAGAAAGGGGCAAAGCAAAATGAAAACTCAGGTTGAAAATCCTATGTATTGAAAAGTTCTGTTGTTAAAAAATTCCTATGTATTGTTGTTGTTCTTGTTCACTGGCACTGTGCAAAAAGCTGAGTGCACAGGGACACATGGGAGCAGCAGGGCAATGCCACCAGCCTTGGAAGGATGGCTGTTGCCTTGTGATTGATTTACCACAAAGGTCAGCTCCAGGCACATCTGTTTTCACTGTGATCCCTAGTTCACCCCGTAGTTCTGTATGCTGCTGAGATGTTCAGGGGGAAAATATGGGATGAATTGGCTCTTTCAGTGGACTTCCAGAAATCTTCTGGAATTCTGTTGCCATTATGGGCACACAGCATTGTTCTGCATGAGACTCAGGGAGAAGCTTGGGGAGAGAGACCATGAGGGGAGCAAAGAGCTGTCTGAAAGGAGAGCCATGGTGGGACAGGATGTATACAGTTATTCAGTCGGAGAATAAATCCTTCAGGAAGAGTGGGACACAGTGTGAGTTTATAGCCTGAAATGTGTGAGTTAATATTTACAATGTGCATCCATCTTTCTCTGTTTCTTGGCTGTGCACTGGGTCTTGGCTGGACCTGTATCGAGTACAAATAATGATATTAAACACAGTGATTAATGTCTGCTTGAGGCAATTGGAAGGTTATTTCCAGCTTTTACAGTGCTGCTTTCTGTGCAGCCCTCGAGCACAGCATATGAGGTACCTGGCTGACAGCACACAGAGGTGTTTTATTGATCTCCTCCGTTCCACTCACTAAATCTGCCAATTTTCAGCCAGGCACAGCACCAGGACCATCGAGTCAGCACCCACTGCAGCTGTCTGGACAAGCCAGGTCTGGTGACATCAAAGGAATTCTAAAAGTTCTGATGAGGGGAAGAAGGGGGGAAATCCCCACTTCTGAGGTAGTGGGGTTAAAGGGGTTAAAAGCTAATTGGAGGCCTAAAAACAGGAGCTGCCATTTAAAATGGCAAACGTGAATTGTAGTCTGAAATGAAAACCCAGATTTTGATGAGGGTTGTATGTTCTAAGCCATATATATATATATATATATATATATATATATCTCCTTGAAAGTGCTCATTAAACCAACAGATTTTATGCAATACAAAAATGAAGAGAAAATTATTGAGTAGAATGGTGAGAAATAAAGGCTTTTGTCTGTATGCATTTTCAATGCTTCTATCTACTGGAAAAGATGATTTCTATATAAAAATGTCACTTCTTGGTAAATATTGAAAAAAACATTAATGTCTGAGCTGGCTGGAAACACAAAAAACTGTGATTAATATCTGATTAATTATTAAATAACAACTTTAGTAATGCATTTTCCCTGTAGACACAGTCATAGTTGGTATCACACATATTAAGATAATTCAGAAAAGCTGTCTATGTACAAGAAATATACATATTATCCAAATGGATTCAATTAAACCCATATCAGCAGTCAGTGCCTCAAAAATTAGGAAATAGCTGATATTAGCAGTTGGAGGGCTTACTTAATTTATTTCCACTTGGGTCTTGGCAATATTAATTTATTCTGTAGAAAATACCCTAAGCGTACAGTAATTTTACAGTAGGTTGCAATGCCCAAAAGGGAATGAAACCAATTAAGTGAGCAAAAGAATGAAACCAAAGGCAATGAGGAACACTTGACTCAGGAAGTGGCCTTGTTCTGGTACCTCATGATCAGTTCCTAGATCTTGTATTTATATTTTTCTTAACAATTCTGTGAGAAGGCAAAGGCAAAATTAATTAAATTATTAATTAAATCCAGAGTTCATGCTGTATTGTGAAGCACTGAGATAACACTGCCAAGAGAAATAAATCAAATAAAGGGGACTCAGTAAAATGAACAATGGTGAAATGAAATGCATTCTAATCCATGATTTCCCTTATTATCACCACATGGAAACCCCCTCTGTAAATGTGCCTCGTGTATGTGATCAGCTGACAGCAGAACAGTCCCTGGGAAGCATTTTCACCCCCTTTTACAGAAGTGTGCCAAAGACATGGAGATACAAAGTTATCAGCCTTTGTTGGAGTACTGGAGGAGGAATTTCTTCAATAGCATGCATGTTTTGATAAGAATAAGCCAAATTTACTCCAACAATTCTGTTCTGATGAAGCCTCTCTTAGAATAATGTATGATATTCAACATCCAATTCAATACTTCCAAGATCAAAATATTCCACTCCTGTAAATGAGATAAAAATATAAATTGGAAATGTAAGATCTTATCCATGTTAGAGGAGTAGAACTTGGACATGGATGGTCTGTGCAGACCACAGATGTACCTTCATGAGTGTCAGAACACTTTCATTTAAGGAAAAACAGGACAAACTTCTCCTTGTTTGTTGAGGCTGATTTGTTTGGCCTTTGTTTTGTTTTCCAAAGGTGCTGCTGCTCTGTGCTGGTTCCCAGCGACCCATTCTTCATGGCTGCTAATATCCATGGATCCAAGATGTGGTTTGTGGCCATGTGTATGTGCTGTCTCTGCAGATCCCTTTGGTTTCGTGTAACTCTTGCTCTTTTTGAGAGAGAACATTTTCCAGACACTTCCACCACCAGGCTGCCTTAACTGCATTTTTGTATCAGCTACACAGTTCACAGGTTGTAATGGTTTCCAGATGGGTACAGGTTTTTTTGATATGTGTAATCTGCATTTTTTAATGTTGTGTAAATACTCCATTTACTATTTAGTTAATAATGCAAAAAATGTGCTTAAATAAAGGTGCTGGTTCAGTATAATTAGCAGAGCTGTTTGTGGCTCTGTTTCAGACCCCAATGGTGTTTATTTCATGGCAAAGATAAGACAAAATGGAGCTGGGATTAGCTTGAGAATTCCAACCAAAGGAACTGCCTCAACAGCAGTTTCTTGGCAGAAGTCAAGCAGGAAGGAGGAATTCTAAATAAACAAAGCAGCCCATTGCAGCATCCAAAGGTGATTCTTACTTCCTAGGAACAACAGGCCTTCGTGCACTTTTTTTTGGTCTGGGACAAGCAGGCTTAGTTTGTGATTGGAAGCCCTGGCTGGAGTTTTGAAGCTCAACAGATGAGACTTGTCTGTGTGCAGCACTGTGCAGATAAAAGGCACCTTTCAGCAGCCCAGTCTCTAATAATGAGTTCCTGAGCTTCATGAACTCCTCATTTTGTCAGTGCTCCTGTCACATCCACACGTGAAGCCATGAGCTGCTCTGGGTGCAGGCCATAAATGCACTGATAACATGAACTGAGGGGGATGTAAATCAGGGTAAAGTTCATCAGTGAGCAGGAATCAGTAGGGAGGAAACAGTAACATTTCAGCTGTTTTTTGCTCTGAGAAATAAATTTATTTCTCTGGGCTCTTCTGGGAGGAGGCACAGCACTGGAGTGGAAACCTGGATCTCTGCTTTTCACCTTACTCTGCTGTAACTCAGTCACAACAGCAGTGACTTGGGTTTGACTGAAGCTTTATCTATAAACACAGCCCTCATGGCTTTATATCCCTACAGCTAATTTCAGTTATGTTCATCAGTTACAGGCACATAAATATACCCTGGAGACACAGCCTATCTATAATAAACAAATAGAAATATTTCTAGTTAATAGTTTGGGGATTACGAGAGCTCCACTTTTTAATCCGTATTTCTCTTTCACACTTGTCCAGGTACCTGGAATTTTTCACCATTCCAGTCAGTGCAACTTTTGTCTTTGAGAAAAGAGGCAATTATTGCTGTTTGGGAAAGCTCCCAGCTGAGCACATCCAAGGCCAGGATGATCACCACTGTCAGTGTTCAGGGGCTCAGACACACTCCTGGTACCAGGTACAGTGATGGGACCTCCTGCTGCCACCATTCCTGTGGATTTCCCCTCTGGCACACCACCAGGAGTGCAGCGTGCACCTCTGCTGCCTCTGGAGCAGCCACGTTTGCTGCACACATGGAGCAAGGTTGTGGTCCTGCTGTGACCCTGCAACAACAGACTGGGATGTGAAACCGATTGTCCAGCGGCACCAGGCTGTGCCTGAGGATCCAGCAGTCCTGGAGCCTTTCCTGGGTACTGGGAAAAGAAAAAACTGGTTTGCCATGTTAAAGTAACAGCCGAAAGAAGCTGCATTGTGTCAGGGCTTATTTTCTTCCTCCGTCTGCCCTTCCCTTTTCTACCTTCCTGTTTTGGGGTTTTTTTATTTTGAATTAAAATTCTGATTGTTATGGAGTTTTCTGAAAGGCTCTGGAGAAAACATATGTGTTGATTAAAGTTAAGGAAACTTTTGAAAATAAAAGTTTTGAAAGTAGAAGTGGGTTTTCAATCAGATTGTAAGAAATGCAGAAGAAAAAAAAAGACAATAAAACAATCCCAAAATACAGAGATGTTGTTTTAAGGGCAATTTTGATCTCTTTAAGAAATTTCTTCAGAATTAGTGATTTCTTTTGAAAACAAGGAAAACCAGACTTTCTGTTTAGACTAATGATATAAAAAGGTGGTTGAATATACATGTGAATTACTGTTACATATTACTTTTAAGACATGAAGACTTTTAAAACTCATTTATTGAAATAGCATGTCCTTTATTTTCAGGACCTGACCTAAACTTAATTACGGTCAAAGGTGGAACTCCAGCAGTTGATAAAATATGCTGATCTACTAACTTCAGTTAAAATGAGTACTGGAAAGAAGATTGCAGACAGGAAAAAAAAGAGCAAATTTCAGCTAAGAAGAAATGGTGTAACTCTGTGGTTCAGAAAGGCCTGCATACCAGCACCTTATTATTGCCAGCAACAGTGGCACAGCTTAGGGGTATGAGCCCCTTTTTAAAAGCATATTCCCTTCACAGTGAATTCTGAAAGCCTGTCAGGAAAATCAACCCTTTTAGCAGCATTTCCATCTGTACTGAGCCTTCAGAGTTGCTGAAATCTCTGTGGGACCTAAACGTATCCTTAAATGCTGCCCTTAGAGACATTTCCTGAGGAACGAATTTTCTGAAACACGGCCTCTAAATGCATGGAAAACCAGCCAAGCGTCTTTGTCTTCCCATTTCTGAACTTGACATCAATTATAAAAACACTGATTTTTAAAGGTTCTTCCAAAGGAGCTCTTTTCTTGTCATTGTGTGTCACTCTGTCCAGTCACACTTCAAGCCATGGATTTGAAAACCGACCTGCAGAAGCAGCGACCTTTGTCAAAAATTTAACTTGACAGCTTCTCTGTGGGACTTTCAATTAGGATTTTATTTTTAAGAAAAAAAGAACACTGAAAGTGTCAGTGCAAACATATGGGAGGCCTACACATACTGCCTTCTGCTTCAGACTGCAGGATGATCAGGAACACAAAATGCCAAGTTTTGGAGAAAAAAGAACTTTAAACCCTTGTTTCAGGACACAGAAAGAGCAGTTTATGCTGTTTGGGTGCTGGTGGCTCTGAGGCCTCATGGGCGTCGCTGAGGGCTCAGCCCAGCGGGCAGAGAGGCGGCTCCGTGCCACCGCTCAGAATCTCCTGTTTTCCACTTAAATTTGGGAGTCTCGATGGAGGACGTTTAAAAACCCCAGCATGTTTCAGTGCTGGTTGCTGAAAGCTTAGATTCTGAGGCGGTGGGAGCTGGTGTGGCTGGAAAGAGCCGAGCCCTCGGGCCGCTCGGAGCCGCCTCAGCCTCGAGGGCAGAAGCCCCTCCCGGCGTCCGCATGGAAACGGGATCGAGGTGTGGGAGCTGCCGTCCCTGGCAGCTCTGCTCCCGGGCTGCCTCCCTGGAAAGCTCATTGCTGTGGCTGTGGGGAATCCCAGGATCCGGTGGAAGCCCTGGCTGCCGCTCCAAGCGCGCTGAGCCCGGCCGGCCCTGCCTCGGCACCGCCGCCATTACCGCAGCCTGGTCAGCTGCGGTGAATGTTACACCGCTCCAGAGCGGAAATTTCCTCCTGAGGTGTGGAGAAAAAACCCGTATAACTGAGTTTATAGCTCGAAAAGTGGTAAAACAGCCCTTGAAGAAGTCATGAAATGTGAATGGACTCAAAGATTTCTGCCTGAATCATCAGCGAGCTTTAAAGACGCACAATGTGTGTGTGAGGGGAAGGCAGGAGCCCCGGCCGAGGAGCGTTCCTGAAATCCCACTGACTTTGTGGTTTTTGTTGTTTTATTTGTATTTGTCACTGAAACGTGACTGGAAAACTGATAAAAATGCTTTGGATAGACACCAGGGGTGAAGCTGCAAAGGACCAGTGATGTCCCACACCTGCGCTCCTCATCCACCGCCTCTGCCTTTGCTGGAGCCTGACTGTGACACCATGGCTGGGTATGTGCTACATTCTTTAAAGATACTTTGTTTTTGTAGCTGTTAATTACAGATGGGCAACAACTGAGAAAGGAAGCACTTGTAAATATGCACAGATTTGAAACGTTTGTTGGAATTTTTCTGGTCTGTAATAATTCTGATGTTTTTGTGTGATCTATATGATGACTATTTTGCAGTAGAAAAAAGGCTTTTATATAAATGTTTCAGTATTGTGTCTCCATTGGGTGTGGGAGGGTTTGAAGGCGGCTGAAGCCGATGGTAACTTGCAGCCATCAGGTGCTCTCAGCAACTCTTTCTCCAAGTGCCAGGGTTTTTAAATAAAAGTTTTGAAAGTAGAAGTGGGTTTTCAATCAGTGTTTAAGAAATGCAGAAGAAAAAAAAAGACAATAAAACAATCCCAAAATACAGAGATGTTGTTTTAAGGGCAATTTTGATCTCTTTAAGAAATTTCTTCAGAATTAGTGATTTCTTTTGAAAACAAGGAAAACCAGACTTTCTGTTTAGACTAATGATATAAAAAGGTGGTTGAATATACATGTGAATTACTGTTACATATTACTTTTAAGACATGAAGACTTTTAAAACTCATTTATTGAAATAGCATGTCCTTTATTTTCAGGACCTGACCTAAACTTAATTACGGTCAAAGGTGGAACTCCAGCAGTTGATAAAATATGCTGATCTACTAACTTCAGTTAAAATGAGTACTGGAAAGAAGATTGCAGACAGGAAAAAAAAGAGCAAATTTCAGCTAAGAAGAAATGGTGTAACTCTGTGGTTCAGAAAGGCCTGCATACCAGCACCTTATTATTGCCAGCAACAGTGGCACAGCTTAGGGGTATGAGCCCCTTTTTAAAAGCATATTCCCTTCACAGTGAATTCTGAAAGCCTGTCAGGAAAATCAACCCTTTTAGCAGCATTTCCATCTGTACTCAGCCTTCAGAGTTGCTGAAATCTCTGTGGGACCTAAACGTATCCTTAAATGCTGCCCTTAGAGACATTTCCTGAGGAACGAATTTTCTGAAACACGGCCTCTAAATGCATGGAAAACCAGCCAAGCGTCTTTGTCTTCCCATTTCTGAACTTGACATCAATTATAAAAACACTGATTTTTAAAGGTTCTTCCAAAGGAGCTCTTTTCTTGTCATCGTGTGTCACTCTGTCCAGTCACACTTCAAGCCATGGATTTGAAAACCGACCTGCAGAAGCAGCGACCTTTGTCAAAAATTTAACTTGACAGCTTCTCTGTGGGACTTTCAATTAGGATTTTATTTTTAAGAAAAAAAGAACACTGAAAGTGTCAGTGCAAACATATGGGAGGCCTACACATACTGCCTTCTGCTTCAGACTGCAGGATGATCAGGAACACAAAATGCCAAGTTTTGGAGAAAAAGAACTTTAAACCCTTGTTTCAGGACACAGAAAGAGCAGTTTATGCTGTTTGGGTGCTGGTGGCTCTGAGGCCTCATGGGCGTCGCTGAGGGCTCAGCCCAGCGGGCAGAGAGGCGGCTCCGTGCCACCGCTCAGAATCTCGTGTTTTCCACTTAAATTTGGGAGTCTCGATGGAGGACGTTTAAAAACCCCAGCATGTTTCAGTGCTGGTTGCTGAAAGCTTAGATTCTGAGGCGGTGGGAGCTGGTGTGGCTGGAAAGAGCCGAGCCCTCGGGCCGCTCGGAGCCGTCCCAGCCTCGAGGGCAGAAGCCCCTCCCGGCGTCCGCATGGAAACGGGATCGAGGTGTGGGAGCTGCCGTCCCTGGCAGCTCTGCTCCCGGGCTGCCTCCCTGGAAAGCTCATTGCTGTGGCTGTGGGGAATCCCAGGATCCGGTGGAAGCCCTGGCTGCCGCTCCAAGCGCGCTGAGCCCGGCCGGCCCTGCCTCGGCACCGCCGCCATTACCGCAGCCTGGTCAGCTGCGGTGAATGTTACACCGCTCCAGAGCGGAAATTTCCTCCTGAGGTGTGGAGAAAAAACCCGTATAACTGAGTTTATAGCTCGAAAAGTGGTAAAACAGCCCTTGAAGAAGTCATGAAATGTGAATGGACTCAAAGATTTCTGCCTGGATCATCAGCAAGCTTTAAAGACGCACGATGTGTGTGTGAGGGGAAGGCAGGAGCCCCGGCCGAGGAGCGTTCCTGAAATCCCACTGACTTTGTGGTTTTTGTTGTTTTATTTGTATTTGTCACTGAAACGTGACTGGAAAACTGATAAAAATGCTTTGGATAGACACCAGGGGTGAAGGTGCAAAGGACCAATGCTATCCCACACCTGCGCTCCTCATCCACCGCCTCTGCCTTTGCTGGAGCCTGACTGTGACACCATGGCTGGGTATGTGCTACATTCTTTAAAGATACTTTGTTTTCATAGATGTTAATTACAGATGGGCAACAACTGAGAAAGGAAGCACTTGTACATATGCACAGATTTGAAACGTTTGTTGGAATTTTTCTGGTCTGTAATAATTCTGATGTTTTTGTGTGATCTATATAATGACTATTTTGCAGTAGGAAAAAGGCTTTTATGGAAATGTTTCAGTATTGTGTCTCCATTGGGTATGGGAGGGTTTGAAGGGGGCTGAAGCCGATGGTAACTTGCAGCCATCAGGTGCTCTCAGCAACTCTTTCTCCAAGTGCCAGGGTTTTTTTCTAATTCATGGAATGTGAACTTCAGGTAGCTAGAAAATGTCTCAGGCTTTAATTGCCAAATTGTTTCCCAACCCTAAATCTCCAACAAACAGCCAGTGTAAACTACAATTTAAACAAGGCTGACTAAGAAATAACATTCTCCTCTTGAAAATAACAAGAGATTTTTAATTTTTTCCCCCTAGAATTGATATTAATCTTTAAACCAACTGTTTCCAGATGACATTTATATTTTGAGAAGGGAGGATTTTAAATTAAGCTTTATGGTGTAAATTCTTGCTCTGCCCTTAGTGTGTGACTGTTTTGCAAGCCGTGGTCCTTGCTGAGAGCCAGTGGTTGGGAGCCACAAACTCTCGTGGCAAGGCTGGGAGTTACAGGCTGGAAAAACGGGTCATTCACTCATGGAAATGACTGGTATTTAGGGGTTGTTCTGAGAACATGATAAGAATTTAGAAAAAAAGGAGAGGTCATTTTTCCCTAAAGAAATTATACTCATAGAGTGAAATCTTACCCTTTGGGATTTAAGGTTATATACAATGGGTGTATATCGTGTATTAGTGCCAGCTAATAGTTGGCAAAAAGAGGTGACCACAGGTAAGCAGTTATATTTAAAATTACCTGGGAACCTGTCAAAGAATCCAGCTATGAAGGAGGACTTAGAAAAGGAGGAAGGCACCTGATTTGTGACTCTGCACATCTTTTAGGTAAGAAATTCAATGTTTTAGTGTCCTCGGGAACACCTTTGTGGGCTTTTAAATACAGTTGAAAAGAAAATAACCAACAAAAATGCATTTTTATTTTCTTTTTCTGCTGCATTTCTTGACTTTGTGTTACATATCTTTGTAAAATATATTTGGAGGTATTGAGCTAAGTGATGCTTTTCTGTTTGTCTGTACAACTGTGAAAAATGTGAAGTAGCAGAGCTGGGGTTTCTGAGTTACAGAATTCCAGTTTCACTTGTGGATACAGAGAACAGTGCTCCTGCCACATGGGAGACTTTCACACAGGCTGAGAGATAAATATAAACCAAAACATAATTAACTAGGTGCAGGCACTTGGAAGCATATCAGCATTTTCATGTTTACTGAGACTCATGGCTAATTAGTTTAGTTACTGTAAATTTCTCTCGAGGGAGTGAATTACTGAAAAAAAATCCCTTCTCAAATATTGTGTTTAGTGCAGGAAACCAGCAGATCTTGAGAGAGCCGCAGTAACCCAGGAAAAAAACTGGATGTTCCCATGCAAAGGGTCATACCATTTTTCTTCCAACAGGAAAGAGGTTTTGTGACGGGAGAAAGGGAGCAGAGCTCACGTGTGAGTTTCTCTGCTTGGCTGGGTACAAGAGCTCTTCCCTGGGCTGACAGCAGTGGTGGGACACAGGAGAAGGGAACTGTTCGTGGGAGAGCTGAGCTTCTCTCTCACTTCTGTGTGTTGCACTTGGTGGCTGTGTCCGGGTTACATGGACACATGGTTTGTAAAGCTAAACAAACAAACCTGAGAGTATCGAGCGCCTGGGCTGGGAGCAGGCGGGTGCTCGTCTGCTGGAGCCTTCAGTTGCATTTTCCCTGTAATTAGCTGTCCAATTGCTTGTCCAGAGCTGTTGCTGTTGCTAATCTACTTACACATGTAATTAGTCCTAGTTTAAAAATAATCACACAGCCTTTTTAGGTTGTTTGTCCTTTTTTCTTCATTTGTGGGATGTCGGACTGTCATGCTGGTGAACCATTGCTGTGTTTATTTATGGACTACATCATGACTCCATTCTGGATGTGTCCATGGAAGGCCATATGATAGCTAATTATTTCTCAGGCTAAATAAGAGAATAATGAATATCAATTGTAGCCACCTTCAGCGTGGCAGCCATGGCAGGAAAACCTCAGGAGCACCTCCAAGGCTCACACTGGCTACCCATAGTTTTTATTCCCTTTTTTAAATTAAGAAATGTGACCCCACTGATGTGGCACATGATGTTCAGCTTCCTGAGAGCTGAGTTTGGAGAGGGAAGCAGGGCTTACTGGTTTTGTAGGACACTTGGCAAACTGGTGGGAGTGGGTGGAATGTTTGTGTTTGCCTGAGAGAGCTCTGCTGTGCTGAGGGGCCCAGAGAAGAGCTTGGCAGGCCCGTGTGTGGTGCCTGGTGGTGTCACAGCCCCGGTGACACTGAGCCATGGCACAGGGCAGCCGCGTGTCCCTGATCCCAGGAGCACTCCCTGTGCTGCTCAGGGCTGTGTCTGAGCTGCTGCTTTTCCTCCTCTCAGGCTGTCTGCTCCCATCCGTGTTTAAAGCTGTTTGTGCGTTCATGTTTGCTCAGCCCAGCATCCCTGTGGATGTGCCCTTTCCCCTTCCTAGCCATGCCAGAACGTGGATATCACTCACTGCTCCTTCCTCCCACGTTTCCTCCTGTTTCCTCTTTTGTCAGGGATCTGTGGAGCCACCACAAATCCCAGATTTCCCTCCCTTTGCCTGGGACATCACCTAGGATATCGTCCAGGATGTCATCCTGGAGCCAGCACTTTCAGCTCCGAATCTGAGGAGTGAACCTGCATGTCAGCAGACAAAAAAAACCAAAAACCAAAAACAAAAACCCAACCAAAGAAAGAAAAAGAAAGAAAAAAAAAAAAAAAGCGGGCTGTGACTCCAACAAAAGGAAATGTGTGAGCAGGAAGATGGGTGCGGGCTATGAGATCACTGGTGGTGAGCAGAATTAGATTGTTTGGGAAGAAATTCTGCAGTAGGCAATTACAGATTCACCTCTGAGGAGGATGGATCCCTTTCAAACCCTTGTTACCTGCAAACTCCAGCTCTGTAGCAGAGGTTTATGTTCTTTCTCAGGCTGTTCAGTGCCAGTTAAGAGTTAACACTGGAGGCTCCTGTTACCTGCAGGTAGAGCCCATCCATCCCTGCAGCCTGCTCAGCCACAGCTTCAGTAACGCTGCAGTGCTTAGATGGAAACTGCCTTCAGAATAGGAGCAAAAAGGAGAACCTGTAGGAAATGAAAGAAATTGGGATTGATTTTGGTACGTCCTTAACTCACAATGACACCAGCAAATAACATTTCATTAGAGAAAATATAACTAGGCCTGACAGACCAAAAAAGCTCACCACCCTGCAGTGATTTCTGTGGGCTTTAGATCAGGACTTAAAAGAGGAAACAACTGAATAAGATGGCTAAAAAAAGATATTGGCTGAAATAGCTTCCAGATAACTGGTGAGGTGATAAGAAAGGTGCTAGACAGGAGCTTCAGTGGTGTGGAAAAGATGGAGAATGGATTATTGTGCCCAAACCCAGGCACCAGGGAAGATGCCCTGCAGTTCAGCAATGGGCTCCTGCTGCCAGGAGATGATGGACCGTGGATCCCCTCAGGGCTGTCCAGGAGATGATGGACCATGGATCCCCTCAGGGCTGTCCAGGAGATGATGGACCATGGATCCCCTCAGGCTGTCCCGGAGATGATGGATTATGGATCCCCTCAGGGCTGTGCCCACACAGAGCTGGTGGCCACCTCCTGACCCTGGTGGAGCCAGAAGAAATGAGCCCAGATAATCTCCTCTAAATATCAGGTTCTTGGCCAGGATTAGGTGATGCTAAAGAAGCATTCCCACTGCAGTGAGTGCCTGGGATTCCCATAGGAATCCTACATTGAATGAATACTCTGCAGAAATGTCTTGGTTCTTTTAAGCTGTTTACACAGTCAGATGAAAAATCAAACTACAGGAGGTTGATTCTGTGCTGAGCTGTTTACAGAAGCCATTTGGTGATGACAGCTAAAGCCCATTGCTCAGGGTAGATCTCAGTGCTTTGCTTCATTTCTGCCATTTCCATGAACCACTGCTTGGCTTCCAGTCTGAAGTGTGGCCTGAGCTTATCTTCCATCAGATTTTCTTTTGGATACAACTGCTTCCTTGTGCTCTTAACCACTGAGCTAAATGTATTGGTTTTTTCTCTTTTTTTGTTCCTAGATTAATTAAGTGATCCACCTGGTTTATCAGAAATGACCTTTACAATGTACATGAATCACCTTTTGAGCTGATTTTGTGTGGCAGCTTAAGGCGTGGTACAATAGCACCTTGTGTTAAAGTGTGGCTGGCACTTCTCAGTGTGTGAGTCTGCTGGCATCACAGAGTGCATCAGAAGAGATGTGCAGGTTGTACATCCCTGCTGAGCATTTGAGTATTTCTCTGCCTTCCCTGCAGTGGCCTTTCCACATCTGTGCTCGACACATTCGGTACAAACGTCAGTAACACATCAAACAGGTGGTGAAGAGATGTACAATGTGAATATGTGGTGCTGGTGGAAGCTTGACAACTGCCAGCTTTGCTGTGTGCATTTACCTCATCCTCTGTGTTATTTATTCATCTGACACACTTTTGCAAATGAAGCAGATGAGAGGGAACCGAAGGTAAATGAAGCCTGTTTAGGGCAGCTGGAGATGGGAAGGAGATGAAACACCAGCAGGAGCAGAGCACCTGGGTGTTGGTGGCTGCTGCCATCCCTGAGGTGTTCCCCTTAAAAACATGGCTGGAATTATTTAAGGGTTACCAGCATCTCTAGCCCCAAAGCATCTTCATTCTTCTGAACATGCACATAATAAATATTTTATAGTTTAAACTCTGAGTCTTCAAATGATTAAAGGTGGCAAAAGGAAAAAAAAAGTTAAGAAGGTGAGCAAAGGAGCCTTTGTCTAAAGAGAGGGAAAGGTGAATCCAGTCTGTGCATTTAGGCACCAGCCCCAGGTGAAGAGAACAGAAAATGCAGTCCAGTCCTTACGCTGTGTCCTGGCAGCACATAACTGAGGACAGATGGTGACACGGCATTCCTGCAGGTCTTTTCAGGCTGAGTCAAACCCCAGAGTGGAACTATGGGAGTTTCAGATCCTCTCATCTTCTGGCTGTTTGAGCTGGGTTCCCATAGCTTAGCCCAAGGCAGGGAATTGTTTGGGGTCTCTGTGTTGTTCATCTGCTGCTGGGAGTGGAGCTGAGGTGTCGCCACTGCTGTGAGGTGCTGCATGAAGGGTGGGGAGCTGAGCTCTGTCTGCAGAGCTTTGTGCTGTGAAGGGTTCTCACCTCTGGAATCTGCACTCCCCGTGCTCAGTGTTATCCCTGCTGTGTGGCAGTGAATGGCCTGGGGAGCCTGGGTGCAGTTGTATTAATCATAACAGTCATGGCAGAAACAAAAGGGTTCTGCCTTGAAAAACCAACATTAAGTCCATCAAGCTGGATTTCTTTCTGAATGGCTGGTTAACCAAGCCAATTAAGAGCTCCTCTACTGTGATTTTGCTGGTTCATTTATTTGGGCAGCAGGATTCAGGCACTCTGTGTCATACCAGCAATACCAGTTTGATTTGGGCCCATCTTTCCTGTGCCCTCCTACCACATTAGGACCCTGTTGCTCTTCACAGCTCCGTGTTGTCTGAGGAATTCATTTGCAGGCTGGGAGGTGATCAGTAACTCCTGACTCCCTAGGGCTGGTTTGATTATTGATTGGTGAAATCAGCCTGGATATTGCACAGTCACAAACCCCAGAACATAAATCAGCTTTTTTAATGCCTGGAGGCTTTCTTAAAGAAAATCCAGCAAGCCTTTGCTGACACATCGCTGACTGCAGGTAATAATGGCATTTTTGTAACTCAAAGGTTTACACTTAGAGCTCTCTGTCAGGATTTGGGTACACAGTTGTGTCTTTTGTCCTCAGCCTGTTGCTCCTAACAGCTTTGGAGGTGGGAAACCCCGTCAGAAATAAGTAGATAGGATTTCAAAGGTTTCTTTGGCTCTGTTTGCAGTGAGTGCACCCCAGGTTATGTAAAATATGTGAATATTTATTAGGAGAGTGCGAATGAATGCTGCAGTCAGAGAGATCTACTGAGACAAGGGAAAGATCTGGATTCCAGCTGCCACTTGAATTCATACTTCACTTTATTGTGAAGTAGGAAATAGGGATGCATTTCTTCCAGCTGGGCTATCAGAGACCACGTTCCTGCCACGCTGTGCCCCCTGTCATGGCTGAGTGTGGGGGGAGTGTTTGTTTGCAGTGTTGCTCACAGGAGCCTTGGCTGGCTGCACACCTGAGTCACACAGCAGGAGCTGAGTCCAGCTGGCAAAGGTTGTTTCTGGGAACGGGGCACTCGTGGGACAGGGCAGTTTTTAGGGTCTGATCAAGGGAATTATGTGCTGACATGCACTGTGTCCTCCTTGGAGGCCAGGAACTCACTGGACTTGATGAATTTTGAGGAAGTGTATCATTTTTAGCTCTTCAGAAGGGAATTGTTTCTGCATTTCAGTTCTAGAGATGCCAGAATCCTTCAGGCAGTTCAATATGGGGAAAATATATTTTGTCATAAGCTCAATTTGTTTTGCTGTGTCACCAGCTCACATCTCTTTAACTGCTTTTTGAAGCATGGGCAGAAATTGAGCTGTTCAAAGCACGCATCAGCATTGCTGCTGTCTTGGGATGCGTGAAGCCTCCTACTGTCCTTTTACCCCATTTCTGTAGCTCACATGTTTTTGGTACAATAGCACCTTGTGTTAAAGTGGGGCTGTGAAATTTCAGATGAGACCTTTCTTCAAAAAGATTTCTATCTGTAGCCTTTTTTTAATGTGTAATAAATACATCTGGAGATCTGTGCTTTTTGTTCCGTGGAAGAGTTGCAACATTCAGTGGCCCTAATTTAGTTTCTAAATGGCCTGAAGATTTTCTAGCATGGCCCTGAAGTAGCCATGCCTGCAGTGCAAAAAGTCTTTCCTGTCCTTTCGTGTTGTGGTGGCACTGATGTGGCTTTTAGGTTTGGCATTGGCCATGGGATTCTCTTCCTGACTGGAATTGCCACAAAGGGCTTGACTCCTTCAGAATACCCCAATTATTGCTTAATAATTGCAGAGTCTTAGTTTTGTGGGCTTTTTGCTTTCAACACTAAATGTCAATTTTAAATTTTTTTTAATCTGATGGTATTTTGGTTGGACACAGACCTAAAAGGATGGTGGTTTAGGGATTTATGTGTCAGAATGTAAAGGAAATGGGTTAAGTGGTGCTGAGTGTGGCTGGCAGCAGCAGAGCTGGAAGTGGCAGCAGCACAAACTGAGCAGCCATCGTGCACTGGCTCGAGCACACGCCTTCCATGCCTCTTGGTCAGGCTGATGTCAGGGCACCCCAGGAGTGTTTGCTGTGGGGTTTCAGGAGTTGAGTTTGAGATGAGAACAGTGCAAATCTGTGTAATGTTGTCCTGAGGAGCAGCTCAGTGCACACTGGGAAACCGGCAGAGTCCCGGTGCTCCAGAACAAATTAAGGCAACACCATTAACATCCTTACCTTTCCAGGAGTGTCACTCATCCTTCTTCAGCAGTTCTGGGATGCAAGGCAGATGCCATTCCAGTAATTGCATTGGCTTTGTTATTTGTCTGTGCAGTAACCAGATTGATCAGTCAGGCTGCTCACAGGAACAGGTTGGGGACTGCCCTTTGCAAGGTGCACTCTTAGTGAAGCATGAGAAATTGTTTTCTTTTGTTTATTGACTCCTCACTGTGCACTTCTTGTGGCAGCTTTTATTCCCTCCCAAGCCCTGCAGTGCACAGAGGTAAATAGTTGAGGACATGACATGTTTTCCAGCTGCCCACACAACGCTGATGTACCTTAGCTGAGGCTAGACCCAGCTCTGAAACCCCTTTCACAAGAGCCCAGCAGTTCATAATTGCTCACCTCCCTTTGCAGTTTCTGCACCTTGAGGGTCAGGGGGGATGAAGTGCCCTCCCTTACCCTCTCCCAAAGGCGCTGTGCCCTGGCAGCTGGAAGATGAAATGCACTAAGGACACGCTGATTGCTCGTGGTTCAAGTCAGTACGGGGTGAAACTGTAGGAAATGAAGGAGAGGTGTCCCAGATATTGGATGTGTACACTCCGTGTAAAGTCTGATATCCTTTGAATGCTCCAGAAATCAGAGCTCAGGAGTTCAGAAAGTTCCAGCTGTTTGATTTTTATCCCCACTCACGCACAGGAAAGTGACAACAAACTGAAGTATTATTCCAATAATCTTCTTGTTTATTGTTGTTCAGAAAAGGGCTTCTGGCTAAATGTTCATTACCCTTTCTTCACATCCCAGCCAATACAGATCATGACCTTATGGGTGCCCTTTAAAAAATGACTCATTTAAAACTTTTGGAAGGCTATTCACAAAGTCCTCACGTTTGTTGGATAATTGTATAAACTCTGTATGCAAAAACGCAAATCTCTTGGGTTTTTTTCGCCTGAAGGAGAATGGTAAAACGATGAGTTGTGACTGGCGGCATTTCCCTGTGCTGCCATCTGTTTGTAATGCCCTGGAAGGCTGCACTGGCCACATCCATTCCTCTTTCCCAGCGGTCAGTTCTGCAGTTTCCATCCCAGTCAGTCCCTTAGCCGAGCGCGTTGGTACCTGCAGCCGTGCGAGGCGGATTTGGTCACAGGAGGGCAGCGAGGGCTCTTTGTCCCAGCGCAGCCCGGTGTGACATTGCCCTGCCCCAGGGCACCGTTTATGTCCCTGTGGAGTTTGTTTCCCGCAGCAGCGCTTCCAGGCACGGGCGTGCTCGGATCTCAGGGATGGGGTTAGATGGGCAGCATTCCAGCCTGAGGTGTGGGATGTTTATTTGTGTTTGTGCCAGGTTTTAAAAAAGCATGTTTAATAGCTATCTCTTGTCTAATATGCTGTGACATTCTATCTGAAAGATGCTTAGAACTGCGCTTGACCAAAAACCACAACACGAGGTTCTGCCCAGGCTGATGCTGTGCGCCTGTAATTCGGGCTCGGTGAGCTGCAGCGGGGCGGCCGCAGAGCCCCCAGGGCTTTGCCCTTCGTCCCTCTCCAGCTCCCGGGGCAGGGTGTGTCCTGCGGGGCCGCTGGCACCGGGGCTGGGCCGGGCTCAGGGCTGGGCACAGCGAGGGAGAGGAAGGTGCCTTCCTCCCAGTCCCGGTTCCTGGGAGCAGTGACTCTCACCTCCAGGCTGTGCGCACGGCTGATGCTGAAGTGGCTTCACTTTTGTGATGTTCACCTTGTCCCCCTCCTCTGCTGTACCAGGGCTACTTAAACAGGACTTTGGCTTAGTTGGATCCTCTACCAGTTACCGAGGTGCAAGTACCATTAGCCAGTAAATTTTGGGTTATTTTAAAGGAATTCAGCAATGTCCTTCAGTATTTCAGCTAATGGCATTATGTGCCTGGATTCCTCAGTGTCCTCTCAGAATTTTCCCCTGCAGCCTAAAGACTGAGCACTGTACATGAAGCTGTCCCCAGTTAAAACCCATCATTGTGGATAGCTGCTGTTCTGGGAGAGAAAACCTTTCCCTGTAGAAAAGCAAGTAGCCCAGTTCTCCACAGAGAACACAGTTCCTCAAAGCTTCTCCTGTGCAACGCCAGAGCACAGCTTTAGTGAATGTGGTGAAGCCGTGGTTACAGGTATTCATTCTGAATAAATGAACATGGAAACAATTTATTTTTGATGATTCAGTTTATTAGCACACACTTCTCTGTGCAGCCAAGCCTAAAATAAAGCTGTTTTGGGGCTTTTATCTGTCACTTAGTGAGGGTTCTTTGAACTGCCATTCAGCTCAGCAATGTTCCCAAAATGCCTCAATTCCAATTTCACTTGGTATTTCCATTCACAAGGCTTCACCCTCCCTCCCTCTGCCCTGTACTCTCTGGAGATCCTAAACCATCTACAAATCTTCCATTTTATTGCCCAGGTAATGGTGTTATTTGAGGATTCAGATTGTTTAGGTGCATCCCAAGTAAAATACTTGGCACGTGCTGGAGCTCTGAAATTGTAGGGAGATGAAAGGCAGGGCCCTTGCTCCTTCTGTTGCAGACTAAAGCTGAAATTCTGGTGGCTTTTGACTTTCCTGACACTTCTCTGGTTTAGATTGGTACGAGCAGCCCAAATTTAAACCCAGTTCCAGGTCAGAGAGACTTGCAGGATCTCTGCTGGTCCAGCTCAGATCAAGGATGTGGTTAAACTCTCTTGGCACGTACCTTCATGGGAATGCAGCAAAAGCACTTTCCCTTGGTGGCCTTTTGTGACAATTGTGGCACCGAGCAGAAAACCTGGATATTGATGTGACAGCTGGGCTGGGCTTTTTTAATCAGTTGGGACAACTCAAAACTGTCTTAGTGACATGGTTTTGGTTTTTTTTTCTATTTGTGTGTTTCAAGCCAAGTCAGGAGCAATGTCTGTGTTACCAACACTTAACTCCCACTTGTTTGTTTTTGAGTTTCTGGTTTTCAGATTGCTGGGCAGAAAAACTCACTGGGAATCCTGAGTTCCTGCTGGTGGTCAGGATTTTGTAATGCCAAGTTGTAATGTGTCTGTGGGTACCACATGTAAGGAACTGCTCCTTTCAGATCCCCACAGGCAGCCCTGCCTGGTCAGGGCTGGTGTGCAGCAGCCAGCCCTGCTGAAATCAGTGATCCTCACATTGCACAGCTGGTTTTCCATAGGGAAACCCCCTTTGTGTTTGCCTGAGGTCCTGGCTCCCTTTCCCCACGGCTGGCAGGGCTATTACAGTACTGTTCAGTAAATGTTAACTGTCACAAATAATTCATACCAGGCATGCTGGAGAGCACCTGGGGGAAAGTGAGCTCTGAAATAGGATGGAATGATTCTGTAACGTGGTAGGGAAAGGCCTCCCCTGGATAATGAGCAGGAGAAGAGCCATTTCTGCTGCAGCATCCATGGGGCATTCTTCCCTTTGGAACAGAGAAGGTTCCCATGTCTTTGAGGTAACTCGAGTGGCCTTGTGGTTTTTAATTCAGCAGCTAAATCTTCCAGGAAAGCTCACTGTTTACTGGGTCTGGGTCTGCAGAAAAGACAGCCTAACGTATTCAAGTGGAGCAACCCAATTTTTAAACATTTTCCATAATAATCTAGTATTAGGAGTGTTTATAGGAAGTGCTGACAAATGTAGAGCAGTAATTGGGCAGTCTCTAAAGTACATTGAATTAGTGTTAGGTGTGTGACTGTTCAGTTCAGAGGCCAGATGGGGGTTCCAAAGCCGTGTTTACTGTGCTGGGACAGCCCTGAGACAACCAGGCAGGAGAAAGGTATTCCCAGTGTAGAGGGGCTGCTCTTCCCAGCTGGGCCAAGGAAATGGCCACTTTTTCTGAGCAGGATTTCTGTGGCTAACACTGGGAGAAGCCGAGGCTGTTAACAGCTCAGGGAACTGGAGCTGGGTATGGAGCAGGCACGAATCCATCTGTCCAGGCAAGCTCCAAACAAAACTCTTGCCCTGGCTCCTTTCCTCCTCCTTTCCTGGCCTGTCCATGGTGGCAGAGGGGCTCAAGGCCTGGCTGAGCACAGCACCTGCAGCCTCAGGCCACTGCTGCAGGCACAGGGACAATGGATGGAAGGGGACAATGGATGGAAGCTGTAACTGCTGTAGGGAACAGAATTCCTGGTGTAGGACGTGGCTGGGACACTTGGCAGGGACCAGGGGCAGCTTTATCTCCCTGTCCCCATGCAGTAAATGAGGTCCTGGCAGTCTGGGCTCCAGCTCCCTGCTCAACAGAGCCGTGATCCATTGGCACTGTGGGAAGGAGCTGCAGGGACCCCTGAGCCCAGGAGAGATCCCAGAATTTATTTAGTGGAAGTCTCATGTGCCCCATAAAGGCACAAATATCCGGGCACAGGCACTGGCTTGGTTCTGGAGAGCTTTTAATGCATTCAGATGAAAAGAGAGTGAGAGTTCAGGGCACACTGAGACTGCTCTGCCTTGCACAGCACTGTCCATTTGTTGTGCAGTTTTGGGGTGATTTGGGGCTTACAGCAAACCCAGGGGTGCCTTTGTAGCCCCTGGCCTAAACCCCGGCGTTCCTGCAGCTTGTGGTTCTCAGGATTAGCTCTGTGAAGCCCAAAGAAACTCCAGCCAGGAGAGCTCTGGACTAGAAATTTGGGTTCCTTCTGGAGGCACCAAACCTGGGTCTGGTTCTTTCAGGCACACAGCAGCAACCCCCCTTTACATGGGAGCCTGTGCCAGGGAGGTGCTTGGGCCCCCCTCTGCATCCCAATCCAGCAGAGGCACAGCCAGTGTCACAGGGGGCCTCAGGAGGGGGAGCAGCTTTCTGCTCGCTCTGTTTCCAGTTCTCCAAAATCCTTGGCAGTCCTGTAGCAAGGGATCACTTGTACAGCAAAAGAGAGCGTGGCTGGTCCTTGGGGGTGTTGGAAATCACAAAGCCTTGGCATTTCTATTTCCAACACGCCCGTTATCCTGAGGGGTCCTGAAGGGTGAAAGATGGGAAAGATACAAAATGCTGCAGATGGGCTTTCTTTAGAGACTGGCTTAACATGAAAATCAAGAATTTCTCCTTTTAAGTGTGCCAGTGTCTTCATGCCAAGGGAAGCTCAGTGCTCCCAAGGAACAGTTATTTCTCCTTTCATCCCACATGTGCAGCACTGATGGGCATAGCTGGACATCCACCTGCAGCAGCAGTGCTGGGAAGTTCCAGTGGAATCATCAAACACAGAGAGGAGCCACTGCCCTCTCTCCTCTCAGAGCTCGGGAAAAACCAACTGGCACAGTTAATCCACAGACAGCTGTTAGGGAAGCCTGGCACTGATACTGTGGGGATGGGCTCTTGCTTAGTCTGCATCTTTGCTCCTACAAATTTTGGGCTATTTGCAGTAGGTGTGTTTCCATACAGGGTAAATGCTATGAATCCCTTTTTTTTTTTTTTTGGTTCAAATTTGGCATATGTAGGCTTGAATACAGCCAGTCATGCTCTGAAATTACACGTTCTGGAAGGTTTTACTGAAGTATTTATTTTTGCTGTAAATATTTCATTGGGATGAAGCAGCCAGGCCCAAGGAAGGCCCTGGTCCCTGGTGTGTGCTGTGACCAGCAGTGGATTTGTTCCCTCTTGGCTTTGCTCTCTGCTTCCCGGGGCAGCTGCAGGTGGGGTCTGAAAGCAGCTGGGACCCGCTGCCCTCCTTTGGGCAGCTCCAGCAGCTGGAGCCGTGGCAGAGCCTGACTCCATCCCACATGGGGGTTTGGAAAGAGGCAGCAGGACAGCAGGCAGGGAGCCAGTGGCACAAGGAAGGAGCAACTGGTGGCATTTGGGTATGGAGTGCTCTTGGATTTCTCTTTAAAGGTGTGGGCACGTGTGGAGTTTGGCAAAGGGAAGAAAAGTGACCGGAGCTCCTGTTGGTGCAACCCCACTGGAGTCAGTCCCCCACTCCCAGCCTGAGTTTATGCCAGAAAAATCCCCGGCTGCTGGATTTCTCTGGAGCAACAGTGACACCTCGTGGTTCAGTTTTAATTGTTCCACGTGGAAATGTTTGTTCCCACGCCCTCCACCTCTGCCCGTGTGGAAACCAGCAGCTGGAATTCAGGCAGCATCCTTGGCCATCTGCTGGGCACATCCCTAGACCTGACAGCACAAGAACTGATGGATGCAGAACTGCTCAGAGCAGGTGCCAAGGCTGCGTGGGAATGCAGTTAGCAGGATCCTATTATTGGGGAATGGTGTTTTAATTGGCAGCTGACTGGTAATTGGGTACTGCACACAATTCATTAGGAGGACACAGAGAAACCTTGGATGCGCATGGACAACAGAAGGCTGAGGCCCTTGCTGCCATGCAGTTTAGGGATGGCAGTGTCCTTGTTTTAATTTGGGAGAATGCAATTAATTAATGTGTTTCAGATCTCCATTCCCACCGTGGTAACCTCCCCCCTTTTTATTTTGGTTTCCATCTCTGAGCATAACTTGTGCTGCTGTGTTTGCCAGTCTGCTTGCAAGACTTTATTCAATTCAGATCTAATTTTTTTTTTCCTGGCATATTGAATTTGTTGCTCCAGAGCATTTTTCATTCCAACAGCAGCAACCCCCCTTTACATGGGAGCCTGTGCCAGGGAGGTGCTTGGGCCCCCCTCTGCATCCCAATCCAGCAGAGGCACAGCCAGTGTCACAGGGGGCCTCAGGAGGGGGAGCAGCTTTCTGCTCGCTCTGTTTCCAGTTCTCCAAAATCCTTGGCAGTCCTGTAGCAAGGGATCACTTGTACAGCAAAAGAGAGCGTGGCTGGTCCTTGGGGGTGTTGGAAATCACAAAGCCTTGGCATTTCTATTTCCAACACGCCCGTTATCCTGAGGGGTCCTGAAGGGTGAAAGATGGGAAAGATACAAAATGCTGCAGATGGGCTTTCTTTAGAGACTGGCTTAACATGAAAATCAAGAATTTCTCCTTTTAAGAGTGCCAGTGTCTTCATGCCAAGGGAAGCTCAGTGCTCCCAAGGAACAGTTATTTCTCCTTTCATCCCACATGTGCAGCACTGATGGGCATAGCTGGACATCCACCTGCAGCAGCAGTGCTGGGAAGTTCCAGTGGAATCATCAAACACAGAGAGGAGCCACTGCCCTCTCTCCTCTCAGAGCTCGGGAAAAACCAACTGGCACAGTTAATCCACAGACAGCTGTTAGGGAAGCCTGGCACTGATACTGTGGGGATGGGCTCTTGCTTAGTCTGCATCTTTGCTCCTACAAATTTTGGGCTATTTGCAGTAGGTGTGTTTCCATACAGGGTAAATGCTATGAATCCCTTTTTTTTTTTTTTGGTTCAAATTTGGCATATGTAGGCTTGAATACAGCCAGTCATGCTCTGAAATGACACATTCTGGAAGGTTTTACTGAAGTATTTAATTTTGCTGTAAATATTTCATTGGGATGAAGCAGCCAGGCCCAAGGAAGGCCCTGGTCCCTGGTGTGTGCTGTGACCAGCAGTGGATTTGTTCCCTCTTGGCTTTGCTCTCTGCTTCCCGGGGCAGCTGCAGGTGGGGTCTGAAAGCAGCTGGGACCCGCTGCCCTCCTTTGGGCAGCTCCAGCAGCTGGAGCCGTGGCAGAGCCTGACTCCATCCCACATGGGGGTTTGGAAAGAGGCAGCAGGACAGCAGGCAGGGAGCCAGTGGCACAAGGAAGGAGCAACTGGTGGCATTTGGGTATGGAGTGCTCTTGGATTTCTCTTTAAAGGTGTGGGCACGTGTGGAGTTTGGCAAAGGGAGGAAAAGTGACCGGAGCTCCTGCTGGTGCATCCCCACTGGAGTCAGTCCCCCACTCCCAGCCTGAGTTTATGCCAGAAAAATCCCCGGCTGCTGGATTTCTCTGGAGCAACAGTGACACCTCGTGGTTCAGTTTTAATTGTTCCACGTGGAAATGTTTGTTCCCACGCCCTCCACCTCTGCCCGTGTGGAAAGCAGCAGCTGGAATTCAGGCAGCATCCTTGGCCATCTGCTGGGCACATCCCTAGACCTGACAGCACAAGAACTGATGGATGCAGCACTGCTCACAGAGCAGGTGCCAAGGCTGCGTGGGAATGCAGTTAGCAGGATCCTATTATTGGGGAATGGTGTTTTAATTGGCAGCTGACTGGTAATTGGGTACTGCACACAATTCATTAGGAGGACACAGAGAAACCTTGGATGCGCATGGACAACAGAAGGCTGAGGCCCTTGTTTCCATGCAGGAGTTCAGGGATGGCAGTGTCCTTGTTTTAATTTGGGAGAATGCAATTAATTAATGTGTTTCAGGTCTCCATTCCCACCGTGGTAACCTCCCCCCTTTTTATTTTGGTTTCCATCTCTGAGCATAACTTGTGCTGCTGTGTTTGCCAGTCTGCTTGCAAGACTTTATTCAATTCAGATCTAATTTTTTTTTTCCTGGCATATTGAATTTGTTGCTCCAGAGCATTTTTCATTCCAGCTGGGCTCCAGTTATTCTCACATTCCCCCGGGCTCCATTCTGAGTCCTGCTGTGATTTGCATTTGTAGCTTTTCCATGAGTAGACATCAGAGCTCCTCCAGCTCTGTGCTGGCACATCCTCTCGATGGCACTCAGCTCCTGCTGAACTTGGAAAAAAGCTGGATGCTTTGCATAATATTTTGTATGACATTCAATTATGGAGATCCCCACATTTAAGAAACCATGGAACTGGGAGAAGAGTGATCTGCTGTTAATCAGCTGTCTGATGCCCTGGACTCATGTTGATAATAATGGTTCCCCTTGGCTGCGGGCGGCTCTGAGCCCTGACAGCGGCCCGGGCCCAGCCCCGAACCGCGGCACCGGGGCTCCGCCCCAGGCAGGTCCGGGTCGCGATTTCCGAGCTCTCCGCGGGGCCGGGTGAGCCGGGGCCGGGCCGGGCCGGGCCCGAGGCAGGCCCGGAGCTGAGTGGCTGCGGTGCCGCTGCCAATGAGCCCGGTGCGCTCACAGAGCCCGGGACTGGGCCCGGCCTAAGCCCTCCAAACGCGGTCCTCAGCCGCTCTTGGTGCCGCCCAAGAACCGATCGAGTGCGTCTGGCTCTGAGCTCCCAAAATACAGCCCAGCGTCTCCGTGAGCCCGGAGCTGCAGGGCTCGGTGTCTGTCCCGGGCCCCGGAGGCAGCGCTGGGTCTCTGCGAGCCCAGAGCCGGCCCGGCGCGGCTGAACCCAGCCGGGGCTCCGTGCCGGCAGCAGGACCGGGAGCGGGATCAGAGCCCTTCTCCCGGCTCCTGAGGCAAAGCGTGCGCAGCAGGAGGATCTGAAAACCGATCAAAACTTGATTTTGTCAGCTTCAGTCGGGACTTCGCATTTCTTCCAATTCCGACTTGGTTACTTCATCAGAAGTGGCTCAGGAATGGCTTCTGTCTGTGCTGCACGGCTCTGGGGCTGTCCATGGCACAGGGAAACCCACACTGCCGCTTCCCGGGCAATCCGGGCTTGGCCCATTCCATAAAACACCACCAGCAGACTTAGGAATGCCACACAACCTTTATTCGCTTAAACACGACGCCAGAGAGCCCCGAGCCCCAAACTCAGGAGCAAGCCCGTCCCTGGAGCAGTCAGCTCCCCCCCCCGGCAGCAGCCCCAGCCGGGAGCGGCTCCTTCGGCCCCGCCAGAGCGGCCCCAGCTGTGCAGCTGCCGCAGCTGCCTCTGCTCGGGAGAAGAAACAGGTGTGGGAGAAAGAAAAACGAAAAACAGACAGGAAAGCAGTGAGGGTGAGAGAAGTGAAACACCCCCAGAGCAGAAAAGAAATATTTTAAAAAGGGGAAAGAAAGGGGAGAACAAGCAGTAAAAAGGGAAAGAGAAAAGAGAGAAAAGTAAAATAAATGGATAAAATCAAGGAGCCGCTGCCACGGACCGGTCTGCTGTGCCAAGGCTGTGGGGCGGCAGGAGAGCAGAGCCCCAACCCGGGATCTGCTCTGAGGGAGCAGCTGCTCTCCAGGGGAGCACAGGGAGCTGGGCACATCTGGGCACATCTGGGGCTCAGCGCAGCGCTTGGATTTCCACCGCTCCAGATGTGCTCACCAAGCCTCTCCCCGGGCACACTGCTGAGCTCCTCAAAGCCAATTGGGTGCCTAAATAATTAGCAATTCTACCAGAGCTGGCACATAATCCCCTGGAAGGGGCAGCCCCCAGTCTGGGCCCTGCTCCGGTTCTTTTCTGGCTCTTTTCCAAGGAATATGCGCACTCGAGGACGAAAGGATGCACACTCCAAGGATGAAAGCAGGACTCCTGAGGGAGATGGATCACCCTGGTGCTCCAGGTCTGGGGGCACAGCTGGAAAAGATCCAGCTTTCCATTTGTCAAGCACTTGGCAAATGTTCTGCAGATATTTGTGGCTGTCTCTCCTCAAATGTATTCCTAGTGGCTGCTGTGCCTTGGGCTCCTTTACCCGTGTTCAGGGGAGTGACCAACACACCCACCCTCCTGTCCTCCTGCCTCTTATTTTCCTTTGAAATCATCTCAGGGGTGTCATTTTCCCATCTCAGTAGCACTGTGAGGTCAGGATCTGCTTTGGCTGTTTTATTTCATGTGCTGGGAATGCCCTTCCACCCCCACTCAGTCACACGGGATCTGCTTTCTCGGCAGGGCCATTTGTGATCCCTTGTCTTGGATTTTATGTGTTGCTTTTCAGTGTCCATCCCAGAAATGTTCATGCTTGCACTGAATAAAAAGTGACAAGAAGTGATGGGATGCGTTGTTAGCACCGCTTTGGGAGATGCCCAGTTCCAGGAATGTTACTCTGTGACCCTCAGGCCATCCTGGGAGGACACTTACGGGGCAGGAGGGGACAGTGCCCAAGATGTGGCACCTCTAGTTCTCCTGATCAGCAGATGGAAGGAGCCCAGAGGCTCTGCGTGACCCAGAGCTCAGAGGGGCCCAGGGCAGGGCCGGCTGCGCTGTGCCTGTACCTGGCAGGAGGCTGGAGCTGGGCTCAGGATTGCTCTGCCCAAGGAACAGCTGGGATGGCTCCAGGATTAAGGAAGCCTTGGTCCTGCTTGCCCTGCTCTGCAGCAGGACCACTGAAGAACAGGCAGGACCAAAGTGAGCCCAAGGACAAAGGACGAAAGAGGGGCAGAGCCACCTTGGCTGCCATCAGCTGAAGCCAGGAGGGTTTCCATGACTTTGGGAGCTGCTGGCTGCAGGGCGTGGACAGCTCCCACGTCTGGGTTAAGTCAGCTGCCTTCAGAGTTCAGACAGACAGAAGGAACGAGTGCCTCAGGATTACTGGGTCTGTCTCATTTCTGGCAAAGGCTACTGGCATTGTGGGGTTTTTTAATCTTAATTTTGTTTATGAAAAAAAATGCAACAGAAAACATCTTGCTCCTACAGGTTTGTCAGTTTTTTAGGCAATTGAATCTGATATTTCATCTTGTTCTTCTTTGCCCCTTCCCATGAATAGGAGGCAAAACAGAGAATTCCTTTCTTTAGGGTTCTTTGGGAACACCCTATCCCACGAGTACAACCAGCAGAGATAAATCCAAAAGTAAGCCTGGAGCTCACCTGCCTTTTCAAGGACCAATGACAAATTGATCATTGACAAGTGTCATTTGTTTCCTGCTCTTCTGTCATCAGCTTTCTTTCATTATTTTTATGTCCTGTGCCAGCAAAATTGAGTCTGTCCAGAAAATAAACACAGTGAAGCACAAGGAAAACTCCAGAGGTGCTGAAGTTAAACAGAATGTGGAATGCTGGGGTTCAGGTCTGTGGAACTGAGATTAACAGGAGCAGCAGTTTGCCCGAGTGCTCTCTGTGCAGCATCAGCTTTGCTGTAGGGAGGCACAGGGGGCTGGGAATGCCCTCGGTGTCTCCGGTGTGACCCTGGGCACGTTCCCTGCAAGCGCCCTTCAGGGCAGCTCTTCCATTTCTGCCGGGGCAGACACGCACTCAGCGCTCGTTTGGTGCCTGAAGCGGCTCCTCACGGCTCCTAGGAAATGCCTCTGCTTACTTAAAGCCAAAATGTTCTCACCTGGCCACTGGAAGTTCAACCCAGCATGGAAATGCCGTGAAATCTGAGCATGAGCGGTGTCCAAGCCCCACGTAGGGAATGCACGTGGCAGCTTTAGGATTGCACAGGCAGAGGGAGGAGAGGGATTTGCATCTCAGGTGGAAGAAGAGATCCTCAGGTGGCTCTTGGCTTGCTGCTGCCATCCCAGCGCAGAGAGCTGATCTGAGCAGTCTGGTGCTGGCAGTGCCTCTGAGCAGCCGCTGCTTGCACACATTAAAATGTTCTCCCTTCGGGAGAGCCTGGCCAACCTTCCAATGGCCACGAGGATAAACTGCAGTGCAATTGTGCTAGAGAAATCAAAGGGTGAGAGTGAAACTCCTGGCTGCAGCATTCTTGGTTTGTGCTTGCGGCCATCTGGCGCTGCTGTCCCTGGCAGCAGTGACCTTCCTCTGCTCCCTCTCTCGGGCCTTCATTCCCTCACCTCTTTGGTTGCCACACTGGCATTTAAATGCTGCCTTCTGCCTTCTAACTCCTTTTCCTTTTTTCCTCCTCATTTCTCTCGGTATGGAGGTGTGCTGGAGCAGAAGTTTCCATCACAGCAGCGCACCTGCTCCTGCAGACACAACTCGGTCTCACTCACCGACCTCTCTCAGTGTGGGCAGGCACCCTCAGCTCCAAGGAGCTGTGGGGAACGAGCGCTCGCTCCCTTAGGAAGCACAGAGTGATCAGCCCAGGGACAGGAAAGTACAGACAAATGCCATGGTCAGCCCTGAGCAGGAGGATTCAGAGCCAGTGGCCCAGAGCCTGCCACAATCACAGCTGTAGCTGCAGTGTGCTCGTGGTGTGACAGTGCAAGGCTGGAGCTCAGGGAGTTCAGCCATTCCTCCAAGGCTGGGGATGTACTTAGGGGTTCTGTGTCAGTCTCATGTGTCTGACAGGATCAAAAACTAAAAGGAAAATTTTACAGAAACGTTTTCAGATGGATTGCTCCAAAAACTGGTGCTGTTTCTAGGGGGACAAAAGATTGAACATTTTCCTGTTGAATTCCTCTCAGAAAGTACAGACCCACTGGTTCAGCTATGGAAGGGATGGATATGATGCACCAGGGAAAGAGACAAAACCAGAAAGGTAAAAAGGTCTGTCTCCCATCCTTCATGAACACACTCCAAGGAAAAAGTTTCAGACAGTGAAATAACGAAGAGCTGGTTCCCACCTCTGGAGTTCAGTCCCACATTTTGTCCAAGCGCTGGGTGGGACGACTGGCACTGCTGTGCAGCCCTCATCAGAGGAGACTCCCCTTGGGAGCTGCCACACGTCAGGTGGCACCAGGCACAGCATCTGCAGAGGCACGGTCCGGCACAGAGCTGCTCTGGAAAAGGAATCAGCCCTGAGCACAGGAGACAGGAGCTGCCTTCCCAGTCCTGCCGTGCCTGGGCTCCTCCTCCGTGGGCAAATCCATGGCCTCGTGCTGCAGAGGGCTGGGCCCTGCTCAGTTTGGATGGGTGACACTGCAGACACTGGGTTAAAGGGGGTCATGTGCTTATCAGTGTGTGGTACTGCATCTGCATCCCTGGAATGAGAGCACTGGCATATCCGTTCTGTTTTATAGGAGGGTGACTATGTACTGACGTCATACAAACATGTAAAAATTACACTGGTCCCAAAAAAAAAAAAAAAAAAACAAGCACTGCCATTACTGTCAGTAACACAGAACATGAGAACATGCACCTCACCTGTCAATATCTAAAGGTCAGAGCATTCCCATCCTGGAAGTGCTTCCAAGATGGATCCTCTGAGGATTTATAGAAGCATGCTGAAGCAAAATACAAGCTAAACATATTTGGGGTAAGAGGACAGAAGAAAGAACTGAGACAATTATTCAAGTTGAGCCCCATCTGGTGTCAGTTCTGGGTCTTGGGTAGATCTGGTGCAGCCCCATTTCTGCTGCAATCCTTTCTGCAGGGCCTGAACTCCTCACAGCTCCTAGGAATGCCTCTGCCATCCGGTGTCAGTTCTGGGTTTTGGGTAGATCTGGTGCAGCCCCATTTCTGCTGCAATCCTTTCTGCAGGGCCTGACGTGGTGTCTGTGCCTGGCTGGAAACTCTGCTCTTCTGGGCTTGGATTGAAGCACTGCACGGTGAGCAAGGCAGCAGAGACTCATCCCAGGACTCCTGAGTTATTCCTGTTCTGCTGGAAGCTGACATTACACTGGCAGCCAGCTCCTTCCTGCTCTGTACTCACAGCTTTTCAGTTTCCCATCCTGGGGACACAGACCAGAGAAATGCTCTTTTTTTCCCCTGGCTTGTGTTCTTTGTTGGTTTGTGAAAACATCTCTCGGGGTAGTTGATAACTCTGGGCTCTGTATTGCAGGCACAGTTTTTCTCCTGGTGTCGGCTCCTTCACAGCCTGAAATATTAACTTTCCTTCCCTCACTTGCTAACTCAGTGGAGGTCGCCTTCCTGCTTCTCCATGAGATTGCATTTCTGCCACGTTGGATAGACAGGAATAAAAAGGAAAGAAAGCAGAAGGAGCCCCCAAAACTGCCACTATTTGCCATTTTTGGCACTTGACGTTGCAAAGAAATCAATTCCCATAGCTCCCATCGTGGCAACACCCAAAATCTGAGGTTCATCTGAGCTCCACTGGATGAGAGTTAGAGACAGGGAGTTTAATGCAATATCAGGATTGAGACATAGGCTGGAATTGTATGGATCTGATTGTTTTGAAGTTCCCTGATGCATGAGCCTTGATTTTTCACGTGACACGAAAAGTTGTCGTTCATCTTTACTTCTTTATTTTGCCCTCCAGCCAGTGAGGTGGTATGAGCTCCACATTCCAGAGCTGCAGCTTTTTGCCTTAATTTCAGGTCAGCAAAATCACGCTGCAGCCCCAGATGTTCAGCAGAGGTTACTGCGTGAACTCAGTGACACCAGTGTGCAGGCACAGTGAGATAAAGGCGAACCAAAGCGTTTCATCTGCAACTTTTCCCCTTTTACAAATCATCTTGGAAGAATGCCAATCACCCTGCCCTGCAGCTCACTCGTCTCTCAGTTTCTGCCCCGTTAAACAGCGCTGCGTCCCTTCAAGTCTCTTCCAGTTTCTTACACTTCTCCCTCTTCCTTCCCCCTCTGTCTGTCAGAGCACCGCCCTTCGTGCTCCATCATTCCCCCTGGCAGACTCCTGCCTGCAGCTTTGGCAGGGCGCTGCTTTTTGTTGCAGTTGCTGTGATCTGTTGTGGTGCCCAGTGTCAGCTTGTTTCTGACAGGACAGATCTGATCCAAGTGAAGATCTCTGCTCGCTGAACTCCTCATGTAAATGACTCAGACTCTGTCTGTGGAGGGACTGGGAGCCAGATCCTCCTCTCCCTTTTTCCTTCACTGTGCACGATGGAATGTGGGTGCCTGACTCCCAGCGATGGGGAGAGAGGGACAGGTTTATACCAGAGCAAAGAAAAGTAAGGTGGGAGGAAGAGACTTTTCCTGTCCGGCCGTGGCTGGACCCTGTAGAGCGCGCTTGCTGTCAAAGCATTTCCATCTCCCATGAGTCTGAAAACACACAGCACACAAAGTGGCTGTGATTTACCTCTAAATGTGGCAAAATACTTTAAATAATGGGCAAAAGCCTGTCTGTGCTTTTACTGCATAGCAGAAAGCAGCGTGAGCAGATAAAATGCTCAGGCACCAGATGAGAGCAGACAGCACCAATAAAATGAGAAATAAAGAAGGTGTTTTACTGTGCTCTGAGGATGGTGAATGTGTCTCTGAAACCTCTCCCACCTGCCCTGCCCAGGCTGGGTGCCAGGCTGCCCTTTCTGCAGTCGCTGCTCGCGCTTGCTGAGCAGCTGCAGGCAGAGCAGCGGGGCAGTGCCGCTGTGAAACCCCTGCAGGGCCCAGGGAAGCCAGGACTGGGGTCTCCAGCAGGGCTCAGCCGCTGCAGAAGGAAGCACAGCACAGCAAGGCTGATCCCAGGACGTGCAGCACGCCCTCCATAAAATCAGCCACGTGCCAGCCTCTTCCGAGTGCAGACAGATGAGTGGCACAGGAAAAGGTCCCAGGGATGATGCGGAGTGAGAGATTTTCTGGGCCCAAGGTGATCAGATCGTTCAGACTCAGCCCCTGCACAGCACAGGGTCAGTGACCCCACCCTGTGGCCCTGGAGTCCATCCAGGCACCTGGAGTTTAATGGATGCAGCAAGGACCGAGCCCTGCTCTGGAGTCCCTCAGAAACGGGCAGTCAGACCCTGCCTTTAGCCTGGTGCTTTGGGGATAAAATCTCTGTTGTTACCTCATGCTGAATCAATTCAGAAAGGTTTGGAGATCCCTTTGTCTGTCTAGAGACAGGGAAATACTGCAGGAGCATGCAGGGATGACTTGGCATGTTCAGGCCTCAGGGAAAAGGAGGAGCCCTGGGAACCAGGAATGCTGATTGGTAAGAGGAGCGCCAGGACTCACTGCAGAATTGATCTGTCCTTCCCGAGATCAGTCTTCAGGTGGTGACACATCATCCTCGGGAGGACATCCTGCCCAAAGAGAGGGAAAAGGAAAAGGGATTTTTCTCAATGGCTACTCTAAGTTTTAAGAAAAGCATGATCATATAAAAGGAGTAACACCGAGAGAGTAGGGAATGTTCTGGGGGGAAAAAGCCAAGATTGTGCATTCCAGGCCAGAAACTGTCAGAACGGACTTGGCCACCAAGCTCAGCTGCAGCTGCAGCAGCTGAATCTCCTGGATAAAATCCACTGTGCCGAAAAAACTCTTCACGGAGACTTGTGGCAGAGTTTGTGTTTTGCTAAGGAAAATCCCCAAACCTTGCCATGTGAGCTGCACACACATGGTACATGCATTCTGTAAACATACTGCAGATCAACAGGGAAGAGCAAAGCTTTGGAAGCTGAGGTACCAAAGGAGAGCAATTTGTGCAGCCAGCTGCTGCTCTGGGACTGCAGAGCTGGGGATGGCCCAGCTGCACGTGCCCCGGTGCTGCTGAATTTCGGTGTGAGCTCAGACTCAACCCGACAGTCAGGACTTGCCTTTTCCATTCCTCCTTTCAGGAATGCACCCATTCATCACTTCTAGGTTGTGACAACGGATTTGCATATTAAGAAAGCACTTGCTTCCTATTAGGGGCTATATTAAAAAGATTAATTTGGGGTACTTTAAAAATATTTATATTACCACACAATAATGTATTATCCTACACATTCATTACTGATGCCAAAAGACAGAAGATTGATGAAGAGTTAGATTGGTCCAGCAGAATCCAGTGACTGCATTTCCCAGTCCCCCTTGAAGGTTACGGCTGTTGACAAGAACCCACCTGATTTGCTCTGGTGTGGAATTTTGGCCTCTGTGCAGCAGCTCGGCCCTCGCTGTGCGGCTGGAGCCCTTGTGCAGCAGCCCCTCGGGCGAGGCGAGCGCTGGCTGTGACTCCAACTCGAGTTTGCTGCTGCTGCTGAGAGAGCCCGGCCGCACCCCGAGGCTCCAGCGGCACACGGGCAGCTGGGTCTGCCTGGGCAGCTCCTCTGGAACAGCGCTGTGCCAAAGCTGGGGGCTTCCAGAGCTCTGGAATGTACTCCCATGAGGCAGCACAAAGAAAGGAGGGCTTTACAGACAAAGAGCCCAAAGGGCTCCTTACTGTGGGGAGCCAGCACCAAGTGGCTGCGCTGGAGCTCTCAGGACGTGTTTGTCCCCAGCCCAGGGCTGAGTGCCCGTCCATCCTTTGGGCTGCTGCCAGGGATCGCTCCCGCTCCAAGAGCCAAGGCAGCGGGTGGTGCCTCAGGGACCTTCAGTGACCGCTGGCCGGGCAGGGCTGCAGCAGCCTGAGAGCAGCTGCCCCCTGGCACTGGGCAGGGCTGCAGCACAGCACAGACACTGCCTCAGGCAGAACTCCCCCAGGGACAGGCCAGGAGCTCACTCAGGGGTGTGTGACAGTGCTGGGAACAAACAGCAATTCCTGCAATCCATTATTGATCACCCTGGAAGAACTTGTACAGACAGACACTAACCTAACTCATACGTCTCTGCTTTTTCCTTTTTCAGCAGGAGTGAGGCAAATCTAGGTCTGGTGTAGCTGCCAGATGTGAAGAGAAGCTCCGGAGTGCTGGGTGTGTGCTCGGGTTTGCTCACAGACTGCAGGCTGTGCATCGGCTCTGAGCTCACTTCAGGTTCTGCTCACTGCTTCCCTACAAACATCCCAGCCTGTGACAGTGCCACTGCAGCAGTGAGAGTGTCTCAGTCAGCCAGTGAATCCCAGCTGAGAAATAAATATCCATACTCACGATTGCAGAAGGGGCTCGGGGCATTTTCTGATTGTCTGAGGAACTCTGAAACTCTGGGTAAAGCTCCTGTTCCTGGCAGGGATCTCAGAAATGAGGAATCGCTCTTCACAAGGCACTGACAGCTGCAAGGCTTTCCCTTGGCAGGTCTCTGAAGTAAAGCAGAAGTCAGGTTTGGTGGGAAGCAGTTACTGTGATTTACACAGCAATATTTAATATTAAAGCAGAACATGAAACTCCTTCTGTTTGTTGAGCTGTCAGATGGAAACTCTGACTGAGCTCTGCTGAAACAGAAGATTTTGACCATTTTGTAACATCTTTGATGCTCTAAAGGAGAACAGATCTTGAAACTACAGCTTAGATGTTCTACATCTGATGTTCAGAAACATTTTTATATAAAACCTAGTCAAAATCAAAGATCCCTTAGTAACTACTGAAAGGATTTGGCATTTTTCATTCATTCTCCAATTAAAAAAAAAATCTCAACTCAGTCAGGAATTCTGTCCAGAAGGAATGGTTTTTGGTGTCTGTAAATAGCACTTCAGTGCACAGCAGTTTCCAGCAGTCTTGGAACATGGTAGTCTTTTTTTCCTCAAATATGAAACTAAACACATACTGAAGTATTCACAAGTCTATATATATATATGTTTGTGTGTGTGTCTGTGTGTGTGTACATGTATGCTGCTGCTGTGCCAGGTTTGACAGGCATTTAGCACAGACACAGCACATTTTGTGACTGCACAGCTCCACTTAAAGCAGGAAATCTCATTTGACCTCACTCCTGTCTAACACACTTACATCCTAATGGTGTCAAAATGTGAAGCAAAACTTGGACAAGTAGGAGAGGAAAACAAACAGAAACATTCTTTGAAATACTCCTGTGGGATAAGGGCAGCAGCTCAGCTCCTGACAGTTCCCTTGCCGTGGGAGACATGATGAGAGAGGGATTTGTTTGGGCTGCGTCTCACTTGGAGCTCCATGAATGAGCTGTAATTTACAATAAAATTTCCAGCTGGGAAGGCAATTCCAGTGATCTGGGCTGGTAAGAGGATGGTTTAACATCAGCATCCAATTCCATGCCACAAACCAGGAGAACACATCACACCAATTCCAAAAGGGAAAATCTCCACTGGCAGGAAAAGATGTTCTGTGCTATAAAAAAATTCCCTTGTCAAATGGCTCCTGCTGAAAGGATGCCAGGAAACTTCAATACAGGGGGAACAGGACATGAACTGGGAGTCCCTCGCTGCGGGTTTGATTTACCTGGATGGGTTCCAGGGAGAAATAATAGCCCACAACTCGGTGTGTGGATACATCAGGCTGCTGCACTTAGCACACCTTGCATGGAGTGATTAAACACTGACCCCTGTACATGGTGCAGCAGCAGTTTTGATCAGTGAACTGATGCTACCAGGGCACACATACTGGAGCAATTAAAGTGCAATTCCACACCCTTTCATAATCCATGCTTCCCCAGCATCTGCAGCCTGGCAGCAGTCAGTCAAATGAAGGTGAGGAGAATGTGAGTCCTTGTTTGGTTTCCAAGGTGGCCTTCTGCCTACAGAGCTGTCAGGAGCTGGGCTGCTGCTGCTTGGCAGTGAACTGATGCTACCAGGGCACACAAAAAATATCCCAAAAACAACTTCTCACGTCTGTTTTTAGCCCTGCCACCCGGGGATGCTCAGCCTTGGTGGCTCGTGGTGCTCAGACACAGAAAGTGCCTCCCCCTGCTCCCCTCCTTTCCCATCAGTGCAGCTGCACGGACTCTGTTATTTCTGGGCTGGACAGAGAGCAGTGAGGGCAGAGCCATTCCCTGGAGTCCAGTTCCAGCTCAGGTGTGGGCTGGTGTCCAGCCACTTACCCACGAGAGCGACGGGAGAGCCACGGATCCTCCAGCGGGAATCCAGCTGGGAACGTGCTGCACTCCTGAGAGGAGACAAAACAAACCCAAAGCCCTGGCAGCCTTGGAAAAGCATTCCCATGGTGACATCATCTCCTAGAAACAATAAATCACAGCCTATCTTTTGCAAATTGACCTGTGTGTTCCTGGCAGCAAATCAATAGGATACAAATGAAAAATAACGAGGCAATAACCACGCTGTGTGTTATCCTGGGCCCCAGATGAAAGCCTGGGGAACGATCCATGTGATAAAGATCCAGCACTGCTGCTTTCCTACAAAGGAATGGCAGAGTGACAGGCTGATTTCAGAAGGCAGCTGTAAAACACACCAAACCCTCCTGCCACGAGATTGAAAGAAAATCCCAAACATAAAACACTTCCTTGCTGGTTTGTCTGTTTCCTCTCCCCCAGGCTTCCATTAATTTGAACTGGAATTCAAGGGAGCAATTAATTTTTTGTTGTTGTTTCGAGGAAAAGCAAGGAAGGGAGAGAATCATCCCTTTATCCTCAGCCCAAGAAGCTCAAAGCCAAAAACTCACTTGCACACCACAGGAAGGGGCAAAGGGGAGGTTTTCCCCCAGCACCTCCGTGCGCTTTGTCTGTCTCTGATTGCAATATCAGTTTAATTGAATGGGCACGCAGCACAGACACAGGCACGCTCAGGAGGATGCCCACGTGTGGCACCTCCCTGCAGGCCCACAGGGAATCATTTCCAGTGCCAGCTGCGGGGCTGGCCTGTGCACAGGGCCACAGAGCCAGCCCTAAGGCCAAGCACTACGAGGTGACGAGCAGTTAATTAATACCCAGCGGGGTTTATTTCTCCCTCCAGTTCGCAGCCTGCCCTTTGGACAAGCAGCCAAGCAGAGACTTGCCGAGGTCACACAGCTCAGGGACAGGGGATGAAGGCTGCACTGAGGGAGAAGAGGCAAACCCACTGAGGAGAGCAGCTCTGCAAACAGCCCTGCCCCTCCAGAGCTGCTCCTGCCAGAACAAGCTGAGCAGCTGCCTCAGGCATTGGTCTCAGGATCCACCACAGCCACCCTGCTGGGCAAGATTGTATAAATGAGAGCATGAAAAGATGGTGGCAGCTTGTGCCAGAATTCCAGAACTGTGTAAAATAACTTCCACAATCAATGCAACACGGCACACGGCAGCTACCCTTCAATCTCACATTTTCAGTCTGGATTACCAAGCACAGGGTGAAAATAAAATGCCTTTCCTGAAAGGCAGCCAAAAGCCAAGGTTTTCAAATTCCAGTTTGTGTTCAGAGCTTTGTCACAATTTCACACAAGTAAGTTCTTAGCACAGAAATTTCCACAATTGCTTCAGGTGCACATAAAGTAATTTATCTCCATGTGGGTGCATGGCTCCAAGAGCTTTAAGACTCACCTCAATATCAATCCTCAGTCTGTGGTTGCAAGGACAGAACAGAGATCTTCACGTGGCTTCAGCCCCAAGACAGGCCACCCCCTGTGGGGTGACAGGGGACAGTCCCCTCCTAATCCCACAAAACCACAGCACTGAAGTTACTGTGGCCTTCCAAGGAAAGGGTGGAAGCCTCACTGGATGTGATGACTGCCAGTTCCTGGGGCACATCAGCCCAGGGAGATGCTGGAAAGTGCTGCTGGAGGGCTCTCTCTGCCAGGGTGAGGTCCCACCTCAGTTCTGGGCATTTTTTAGCAAACTCTGCTTGCATGGAGTTTTTTACCCTTCCCAGTGTCTGTCTCTCTCTGTCTCTTAAACAGCATTTGCTGCAAATCAGAACCACCTCAGAACTGGAAAATGTCACTTTGGGGATTATCTAAAAAAACCAATCAAAATTCTTTACAGAAATAAGATGAAGTTTTCCAGACAGCTGCAGTTCCCACCTGTTTGCAGCATTTAGGGAAAGAAACTCAGAGGCTTTTTTCCCAGATGTGCCCAAGTGCTTCCTGCATTATTCAGTCCTTCTGTTCTCCCTTAGCACGCTGTCATGCCAAACCTGAAGGGATGAGTGGAAGGAGATGCTCCTCTGAGCCCCCAGAGCAGTCCCTTTTCCATGCAGGCTGGAAAAGCGAGCCCGTGGCACTGTCAGGAGTTCACTGGGACACCCGGGGAGCAGCAGCAGCAGCAGCAGCAGCAGCAGCTTGTTCCCATGCCCTGCTGGGCAGCAGGCCCCATCCCAGAGCCAGCAGCAGCCTCTGCTGAGCCTGTGCCAGCCCCTGCTGTCCCTCAGTGCCCCCTTCCCGCAGGGAAATCTGCCCCCACTGCCTCTGGAAGAAGCCTTGGCCTGGAGGAATCCCCTTGGCTGCTTTAGGCAGAAATCTGTGGCTGGAGCTCAGCCTGGGAGCAAAGGGATCAGTGCCTGAGCTGAAGCCAGGGTGAGGCTCGTGCTGCAGGCATGGGAAGGGAGCAGGGATTGGTGTCCCTTCCCTTCCTGCCGCTGTCAGCCCCCCTGGCACAGACTGAGGTGCAGCACTGCTGGTTCCTGCCCCTGAACTGGAACAGTGAAAGAAGGAAGGCTGCAGGCCAGATAAGGAAAAGCCTTCCCGTGGCAGGGACTCGGTTTCCATTTTAAAAAGGCAGATCGAAAAGATCCCCTCTTTTCTACAGCCAGGGCTGCTTATTACCTTGAGTGCTAAATCAGAGCTATGTATGTTTTCAAAGACCAAAACCCAACTCTCTTCCTCTGCCATGAAGCTGAACAGAATTCTGCTTTCTGTTCCAAGCAGGCTGGTAAATCACACCAAGTATTTTTTACTGGATTTTAGCTGCTGTCCCTTGTTCCGTATGACTCACGGGCCCCAAGAGCAGCCTCAGCTCAGTGAAACAGGCAGTCAAACACCACACAGCCCTCACTGAGAAGAAACAATTAATTTTGCAATTTCCTAGAGGATTTCTAATTATCAGAGCCTGATTTCTACAGCTGAGGTATCCCAGCCCTCAGGTATCCCATTTCAGGAGCCACAGTGCTTTAATTCAAGCGGAACAGTTTCTTAATCTTGATTTTTTTGTGCTCAGGTGTTTCTATTAAAAGCCTACTTAGTCATAATGTGGAGCAAAACAGGGATAATTCAAATCAAACACCTAAACCCAAGGAAAGTCAGCAGGGGAGGGAAAAAAAGACACCTCAAAGCCAACAAGGAGTGAAGTATTTGGAATCAGTCCTCAGCCTTGCTGATTTTAGGAGAGGACACAAAACCACAAGGGCAGAAATACAGCACACGTAAGCAAACAGCTGCCTGCTCTGGTTACACACTGTGGAAGGAAACATTTCCTTGCTTCACAGTGCGCCTTCCTTTCCACTGATAAAGGCTGGAGCTCTGGAAAGACCACATGGAGATCTGCTGGTCCAAAGTGCTTCAAAAGCAGAGCCTGCACTACTGCCCTAAAAATAAACACAGCTGCTTCTTGCCAGTGACCATTCCACCTTTGTGCAAGAAAAATGGGAATACGTTAGTTGGATCTTCAGACCCCTGCCCTTAGAAAGGAACGTTCATCCCTTGAGCACAGAACTGACAATTCACCTGTGGAATATTTTCCCGAGGTAGGAGGGACCATCCTGGGCTGCAGCCGTCGGTGTCCGAGCGCTGCCCGGTCAGGAGCGTCACCGCAGGAGAAGTGATGGATCTGGGAGAGCTGGGAGCCCCAAGGTGAGCCAAGGCAGCTCCATGTGGAATGCCGCTCGCCAGCCTCATCCTTCTGAGGGAACTGAAAAAAAAATTCATGTTTAGATTAAGAAAATGGACAAGGGAAGAGCAAGGGAAGATATTTTCTGAAACATTTTATATTTTGTCCTCAAACACAGGTGAAACAAAAGTGCTGTGCAAAAACCAGAGTGTGAAACGAAGCCCAGAGGAAGAGCTGAAGGCTGTGCCTCCCTGCCTTCCATTTATTGCCAGAGTTACTCAGAATGCAGACACTTCATCCCCAGTGCAAACCTGCAGGCAACATCATTTATCTTTAGGGAGACCTGAAGGCTAAAGCAATTCAAACTGGGATTTTTGTCTTTTCATTGTGAGGGGTGGGAAGGAAAGATGGATTAAATTGCTTTCTGCAGATATCAATACAGAGTTTAAGGAGGTGGAGGGGCTGGGATTCCCTGGAATGACTCAAGTGCACATTTGCTGTCTTTAATGAAAGGCAGCTCAGCGTTTACAATGGAAAAGGACAGAAATCCGATCCCATCCTGGTGGTCTGTGGCATTTGGCCTTGTTTGTGTGAGGCACCTGCAGGAGGCATTTCTTTACAGCAGACAGGAGGCAACAGCTGAAAGAGCCAGGTGTGTGTGTGCAGCAGCAGAGGGCTCTCCTGCCTGAGGGTGATTTAATGCCACAAACAAATGCTCGTGGCCATAATGACAATGACTCTGCATTCCTTCATAGTTATCACATTAGATCGCTTTCATCCTTCTTAATAAAAAACTCTTAATAAGAATGAAACTGCCCTCCAAAGCATTTCATCACTGCTTTCAGGAAAGGGATCAAGGGCTGCTTCTCATTATTTTTCCAAACTGAGGAGAATACATTTCAATGAGGCTGTTTTAAGCTTTACTCCCTGTCCTTCTGTCTGGCTTCTGCCATTCCATCTCACAGCGTTTCTGTGCTGAGGTCACAGCTGCCTTAGCAGTAATAAAATACGTTCTGCACGTAGGCCTGAAACACATGTGATCCTCCCTTAGAACAAGTTTAAATTTTAAACTTGTTTAAATTTTAAACTTGTCAGAATGCGTGATCTGAGTGCCTGGAACAGCTTTTTCAATCATCTTCTCACAGCAAAATGAAATTAAAAACACCCATCAGGAACAATTCCAGCTCCAACCAATTTGCTTCTGATCACAAAGCTTGACACTGTGTGCCTGGTGCTGGCACCCTGAGCTCCCCAGGACAAGCAGCCTCCAAAGCCACGAGTCCCCGGCCTCTGCCAGGGCTTCATCCCCATCCCAGAGGGACACAGGGCTGCTCCCAGGCACACGGGACCCTGGGACGGCAGCTGGGTGGGAGCACAGGGACACCTGCAGCCCACAGCCCCTTCAGCCCAGGCACCTGCTCCTCCAGCTGCTTCTGAGGCTGCAGGTGAATTCTCCTTCCCACATTCCTAAAATGCAGTCTGTGCTAGAGGTAGAGAGAGGAAAGGGCCGGGCTCAGGTTCACAGCCTCCACCCGCAGTGCCTGCTGCGCCCAGGCCCCGATAGCAGTGATCTTTGCCTCTGCCCACTGTGCAGAGTCCTGCCAGCACCATTTTCCATGCCACTCACTCCTTCTCTTTTCCCTTTGCCAGCTCCAGCTGCTCTACTGCATCAGGTCCGAGTTATTTATCCTCCCTTTAAACGTTCATTACAATTCACTCCCCACTCGTCACCTCTCACAGAAGAGGATCCAGGGAAGGACCCGGCCCCCCTGCAGCACCCTGGGCCAGCAGCCAGCCATCGATTTCCTGTGCTTTGGCTCTCCTCGTGCCCTTGGCACAGGGGAATGGACAGATGGCCCTGGAGCCAGGGCTGAGGCAGCAAACCCCTTGGAGGGGACACAATCTCCTGTCCCAGGCCTGAGAAGTGATTGCACACAGCGCCCGCAGCCCTTCCGAGCTGAATAACGGCAGGAAATAAATACCGGGAAATGAAGGAGAAGAGTGGACATGCAACATGCAAACATCTCCTGATTTCTGCACAAAGTGTTACCCCAGTGACGCTGGGCACTGATGAATGAGAGAAGCAAGGCAGACCAGGAGGTTTTTTCCAAACCTTTGGCAGCCATGCGTTGTCCAGAGCTCAGAATGACGCGGCTGGTGCAGCCCCTGAGGCTGGGGCTTTCTGAGCCACCACACAAAAGATGAATCCTCAGCCAGCAGGCACAGGGACAAGGTGAGGAGCCCAGCACATCACGGCTAAGACAGAAATGGATCCATCTGTCAGCAGTCACTTCACAGTGAATTGCTCCCAGTTATGCCAGGAACAGCTTCTAATGAAACCTGGATTTAAAGGACTGCAGAGAGGAGGAAAACGGGCAAAGGAAAATCCTGCTATAATGGAAATTGAAAAGAGCCCTGGATTGTGCTGTTGTAACTGCAAAGAGAGCGGAGGGTGTTGATAGAGGTGACAGGGAACAGCTTTTGGGGTATGGTTTGGCTGGGACAGCAATCTGCTCTCAAATGCCCAGCCTGTCCCCAGAGGTCATTCCCAAGGTGCTCGCTCAGGTGAGAAGCAGCAGTGCTGTGTGACAATCCTGTGTGATGGCCGCACAGGAATGTTCATCACGCTGCCTTCCTGCCACAGCAGGGAGCAGCCGGTGTCAGATGGTGGGCAGGGTGCCAGTGAAAAACTGGAGTTTTGGCATTCTGAACTTAAATCCCTCACACAGCCACACTCAGCCTTTCTCTTGCCACAGGAAGGCAATGAACCCATTATCAAGTCACAGGCAAATATTTCCCCCCACCAGTTTTTCCTGGGTTTTGGTGTGAGGGAGGCGTGGATGGCACAGGTGCCCCAGAGCTGCTGCACACAGACCTGAGGGAGTGGGACACATTTCTCTGGGCCATCTCTTGGAGCTCTCCCACCGCCTGGCTCTGGAACACACCACGCTTGTTTGGCAGGCACAGTGCTGTGCCCCAGAGAGGGGTTTAATAACCCTGAATTTAAAGTTATTAGAAATACCACTGCTTTCAGAGTGCACAAATACTGAATTACTGCAGCTCTTTGAGATGGCTGAATTACCAGTAGTGCTTCATTCACTGATTTATGCTGGAAATCCACATTTACAAATTATATTCACCAATAAACTCGGCTTAGGTGTGGCACAGAAGTTATGGCTGTTACTCGGGAAATGTTTTCTGCTTTGGCTTTTGTTCCTGGGCAATGCTGCACACCAAACAAGGAATTTCCCACACCAAAGAGCTTCCCTGAAACATCTGCTGCCAGAAAGTTTGTCTGGAGCTTGCAGTGATGGATGAATTTTTGGCAGGTAATTGCAATTCAGATCAGATGCGGACAGATTTAGTACTGAGAAGCTCCCAGTTTATTGAGACCACCCCTGATTTATTCAAGCACCCCCTCTCTTTTCACCACCACTCAGAAATGAATCCCTTGGCTGTGCTGCTCAGGGCTCATCCAGCTGCTCAAAACGTGAGATGCATCAGCTCAGCCCAGCTTTATCCACCCCTCAGCACTTGGGAGGGACCCATCACCCCAGCACCAGGCACACCACACTGACCTCTGCAAGCAGTGCACACCAAAGGAATCTGCAATGTGGAACAGTTACGTGCTTCAAACTCCTCAGGCTCACTAAAGCAAATTGTCAGCACTGTTCACCACACCTGGGAAAATTGTGTTTCTGTGACACAGAAATATAATCCCAGTACAGCTGTTTTGGGCCGTGCCAGCTTTAGACAAAGGACACGTGCATTCACCTCCTTAGGTTCCAGGCAGAAAGGACTGATCACACCCAGACATCTGATTTGGAACCCCGACTGATTTGAGGCACGTGGCACTTGCACCAGTCCTCAGTGCAGTCAGCAAAGATTCACTGTGGGTGCTGTACTCAGCTCTGGCTGTTCCCAGACAGATTTCCATCAAACCTTTTGGAAAGTTAGACATTCACTTTCTTTGCAACTGACATCTGTTCCCATCAAGGATTAGTTATGCATGGATAGCAGCCATATGACCTCCAGCTAATTCTCTTCTACCTCTCCCAGACTGAACAGAGCTGGGGAAGTGTGGGACATGCTTGGAAAAGAGCCATAGAAAGCTGAGGTGAAATGAGCATGGCAAATGCAGACACTTAAAGCACTTCTACTGGATTTAACCCAGAACTGGCATTGGAGTTCTTTCAGAATGGCCACTGAAGGGACTCAAGGAGAAGAATGGCAGAAGGTAACAGATGAGATCATCTCTAAAATAACCTAAACCCCACACCTGCCAGCACCTGCTCTGAGATCCTGGATTCTCTCCTGCTGTGGGCACAAGCAACATCCAAAGCCAAGTGGGGCAGAGCCATGGTGCTCCTCTGAGTCCTGCTCCTCCTGCCAGTTACTTCCAGCCCACAGGGACTTGCTCAGCCCCGGTGCAATCCTGTGCATTTCCTGTCAAAGGTAAGCACCATCAGCTCCTGTGGATACAAGTGTCTGCTCCCATTTGTTTGCCATTTAAAGTCTGTTTGGGATGCTGCCCTTGCCCTAAGCCATTGGGTGTTTCTGTTGTTATTCCATGTGCCAGTGAGTGCAATAACTTACAGCAGGAACTGCAGGCATGTCTCCTTTGGAGCAGGCAGCACGGCCTCTTGCTGGGACAACAATCACACTTGTTTTACCAGCGGCTCTCAGCCTGGTTCAGCTCTGGGCCGGAGGCAGCGCTGGCACCAGTGCTCTTCGTGTACGGGCAGCGGTGAGTGACAGAAACATCCGCGCCCACAGAAAATCCTCCTCACTCCTGCCACCACAGAGGTTTGGGAGCTGCCTTTCCCATCCTGCCCACCTCCCTCCTGCTGTCCCACGCCATGGACTGAAGTGGCTGGGATCACTCCATGCCAGCAGCCGTTCCTGGGCCGGCTGTGACTCCCACAGGTCTGTGTCCCAGGAGCTGCTGTGGCTCTTGGAACCCCGTGGTTCTGGTTCCCTGCAGCTGCCCCACGTGTCTGTGCCAGCCCAGCCAGGGGAACACAGCTCTGCCAGCCGGGATCACTCCTTGCTCTCCTGCACTGAGGAGGAGAGGAGAGGAAGGAGGCACGTTTTCACCAGTGTTCATCCTCTCTTTAATTACAGGGGCTGCTGCAAAGGAATCTTTCTTCTGCCAGAACTTCCCAGGTACGAACGCTCGTCTAGCCTTTAATGATTTTAGATAGATGTGGATTCTCTCTCTTGCTCATAAAGAGTGGTTGAAATCTTTAGTAAGCCAATATTTTAAGGAAAGAGGGCCCACAGTGTCTCTGACAAAGCTGATTATAGAGCATCAGAATGAGGATACACCTCTATTAGAAAAGTTTTATAGGGAGTGAAGATTTACAGTGGCGTTGTGCTGATTCATGAGGAGCAGATATGGAAATGCATCTCTGGCAGCCCCTCAGGGATGAAATATGCAGCACATGATGCATTTGTCTGTAGGACAAATACGTGTGTTGGCTGATTAACAAAGACATACGAACTTCTGAAAAGAAAGAAGAGGAAATTATTCTCAGGAACAAACCAGCTGATTGTAAAACTAACAGGGAACAAAATGTGCCTGTTGAGTAACTACAATTTCTGCTAAACAGGAAACTTTCAGTATAGATTTCGAATGTACTTCATATGCAACTGACCAGTATCTAATGACCAGAATAAACTCTGAGTACTTGAAATGCACCACCCTGCTGGTTCCAGGCACTCTCAGGGCCTGGGTGGCACAGCAGCACACACAGGTGGGACAGGGGCTTTGATGGCTTTTTTAAAGTTATCGCCAGAATCCACCAATCTAAGAAACAATTTTTTCAGCAAAAAGCAGTTCAGCTTCAAGCATTCAACATGTGACAAATGAAGCTTTTCAAAACCAGAGGTGTCTACAAGTGTTGGTAAGACAGTGTGTGAATGCTGATGGATAAATGTCACCTGCCTGAGAGTGCCAGATTTCAGCTTGTCCTCACATGGAAATTGTCTGCATTTGTACAGATGTGCTGATGTTACAGGACTTTTGGGGAAGAAAACAGAAATGCTAAAAACCAGCTTCTCCCTATTTATGCTCAAAAATAAATGACACAGTTGATCTGTCAGTTGCAGAAACTTGAAGCAATTGATGCTGTTTGAGAAAAAAATATCAGGATACAAATCATCAAGCTTGTAATCTAAAATTTCTCAAGTCCTTTTGCAAAAATAAGGCCAAAATGTGTGAGGGGTTCAGGCACAAACTCCTGAGAGATGAGGGCTGTGAAATCTGTAGATTTCCCTGAGACTTGGTGGTTCCAAACATATTCTCCCAAGTTTCAGCTTTGCTAGAAAGAGATAGTAGATCTAGATACGTCTTTTAATTCAAAAAGGAAGATGGGGTGATAGCTCAGAACTGCCAATATTTTGGATTTTTTCCCCGGTTCTGCTGGGTTTAATGGAATGCACAATGTTCAAAGGATGTTCTGCTTTTCAGATATCTTTTTTGCGGTTTCTCTTCTATCCCTTAAGAAAAAGGAAGGGAAGATAAATGGCAAGAGCGAGAGGGAGCGTTTGTTGCTTTGTGGTGCACAAAAGAGAGCGTAACGTGGAACACACTGAAAATAGTTGTTACAAATTTCTGTGAAGTAGAAGCAACTAATTTTAACAACTGCAGCATAAAACCCTCTGTGTTGTTCTCTTTGCTCATCCATACCTTTTATCTGTTAGGATGGGATATAAAAACGGGCGCTAACCAAAACTCCAGAGCAGCAAAGCTGCTGCATTACATTGCACTCACTTTGCAGGAAGAGCTCTGAGGTAATTGCAGCCTTCCTGGAAAATTCCCAGGGGCAGAGCTGGTAGCAGAGCCTGTCCAGGGGCAGGGGGATCAGTGGGGACTGAGCACAAGGAGGTGCAAGATGGGATGTTTGCTGTTCCTCACCTCTTGGGCTGCAGGGGACAACACTCAGCTTGGAGCCAGCCTGGGGAGCCGTGTGAGGACCATTCCTGCAGCGGGGCAGAGCAATCCCAGGTCAGTCCCAGGTTCTCCCAAGGGAGCATCAAATCCAGGCTCTGAATATCCATGGTCATGGGACCAGGCACTGTTCTTCCAGCACAGGCAGCCATGAACATGAAGTTAGGCATTATTTTGACCTTTCTCATCCTCTGACATCACACTCTCCCCCTTCACTGGCTCGGGAACTCTTGCCTGAGCCCCTCAGCCACAGGCCAGGGTCACCCTGGAGCTGCACTGCCCTTGGCAGCTTCCCCTTAATTTGATCCCATTGTGTCCATGTTGTGAAGTTCACACCCAACAATCCTGTTTCCATCTAAAACCATGGCAGAGTCCTCCTGCACAGCTGTTCACCCGTGACTTCACTCAAGTCTGGGACTCAGGATTGGGAAGGACCAGGACAGGTTATTTCTCACAAGGAAGTGATCCATTACTGATTCTAACGATGTTAAAAAATCAATAGGTTTCTTATTTTTGCCTTTCCTAGGCTGACAGACTGGTAACACTTTTTTCTCCCCCCTGTGCCTCAATCCCCAGCTGATGCTGAGGGAGTTTCCCTGTTTCCCTGGGCACTGGTTCCCACTGTGGTGCCGGGGGCAGCGGTGATGGATGCAGGGATGAGCTGTCCTGCCCCAGCTGCAGCCCCCAGGCTGTGCTCAGTGCCCACCCAGAGCCACGGGACAGCTCGGTGCTCTCACCTCTGCATTTGCTCTGTGCTTGCTCTCATCTCACACCTGACAGGAGCAAACACCTGCCAGTTATCCATAACCACATCCTGCCAGCACTCCTCACTGCCACAGCCAAAGGCCTTTCCAAGCTCACATCAGAAAGTGTCAGCAACTGTGGAAAACCAAGGACTCTGCTACAAGTGACACTCATTTCCTCCAGCACTTCAGGCCAGGTGGGATGGAGGTGTTGCAGGGCATTGCCTGTGTTTCACCTGCTGCCAGCTGTGGGAAGGATGAAACAGGTGACCACGAGATGCTGTTTGCAGCAGGGACAAACAGAACCAAGGAAGTTAATATGGTTTTGTGTGAAATATAATAAAGAAACCTCAAAACACAACAAAGCCCAGGTAAATTTACTGCAATTGGAAAGGTTAGAAATATTTAAAAATTATCTAAAAGGCTAATAGAATCTAATGATGTCATTTTAGGTGCCTCTCGCAGCTTGTCCTTTAAAACTCAGCAGCATCATAGATTTGGAAGGTCAGGAGGAAGGAAAAAGGCCATGTGTGAACCATCTCCTCTTGTTTCCCACCTCCCTGCTCTCTGTTTTCTCTGCAGTGACCTGTGAGAGACATCAGCCTGAAAAGTGAACTCCAGCTTCGATCACAGGATTGCACTGGGACAGAATCACACCTTGGGATTTCAGCCTGCACTGACACCAAGAATGAAGCTTTACAGTCATGGAAAACAAGAAGGAAAAGAGCACAAGATCATGACTGGAACATGAGCACTTCTTTCTCACTATAAACTTGTTCACCAGGCAAGTACTTCTCCTCTAGTAAAAATTAACACCTGCTAAATGTGCAGGGAGTGCAGTTACACATCATGTATTACAAATAATGCACGAGCCCTACTCAGCAGTGTCACTGAAACCAAACCACAACATTTTACATCAAGGCAACTTAAATAAGCAATCAACAGCATATGGTAATGTTGACATCAAAATGAGTCACCATACAAAGGATGGGTTTTTCCCACACAGAGGAAAGATTAAGCACCTCTTCAGTGGCAGAATCATGGGAATGCCGTGGGCACCCGGTTTAAACGCAGCCCAAAGCCATCTGAGCTGCACAGCTGGGCAGGCCAAGGCCAGAGGGTGAAGAGCTGCCTGCACAGGGCCTGGGTCACCCCCTGCACACAGCTGAGGGGTGAGGGGCTGCACGGCCCCACTGCCTGCAGGAGCTCCTGGAGACACTGTGGGTTACAGCCTCAGAAACATTCCTGGCACAGCCCAAATACTTCCTGTTCCATCAGTGCCAAACAACCAGGGAGGATCTGCAGCAGCTCCCTTCCCTGAGTCCTGGGCTGGGGGGGGATCAGGAGGGGACTTTTCTCCCCCGTGCTCCTTTCACTTGGACAAGATGTGCTGCAGCTGCCAAAATGAGGAAGGAAGGAAGATCCCAGTGGGCAAAATGCCCAGAGCTCGTGAATTACAAAGAATTACAATGGCTTTTGAAGTGGCTAGAGAATGATAGAAGGAGAAAGATCTTCATACTGAGGGAGTTTAAAATAGAAAAACCCCTGTTCATCATCATTAGTGACTTTTCACAGCAGTTTGTAGGGGCAGGAGAGGGGAGGGGAGCAGAAGGCCCCAGCAGAGGCTGAATGAAGGATAAGAACTATCAGCTCCTGACCTACTGAAAGATTTGAGGCAAAGCAAGCGTGACTTGCTTCCCTTTCTTGGGCCATTGCACCAGTGCTCCAGGTGTTCCTGGTTTTCTCTTCTGTCCTGTCCACAACCACACTGAGATAATACAGAGAGCACCTCGGACACAAGTATGGCACAGTCCTTACTTCTTCAGATGTTGTTGCATTTATGTTTTGAGAAACAGTCACACCTTGCTTCCATGTATTTTCTTTTATTCTGACAGCTCCTGATTAAAGACAATTCAAACTTCTCCAGGTTGCTCCACAAAGTATTCTCCCTCATTTTCTCACATGGATTCTGCTATGGAGTACCAGTGTAAATATGGCACCTCATTTATAAGAGTCTCCAGTCTGTTTATTCTTCATCTCTTTCTCCTAGATTTTTAAAGAAAGCGCTCATTATAACTCAAAACATTTGAGAAATGAGCAGACACTAAAAAATGCCAAGTCCTGATCTGGTTGTAATCAGTATAATCCCACAGAGATATTCCCAAAGCTTTTATAACAATGCCTGAGTTCAAGGTGGAAAGGCTTAAAGAAAATCCACTGTCTTCAGATGCTAAAACCTGCGCTGTTTGATAAACAGGGATTTAGTTCCAATTAAACAGATGATTAAAGAAGAAAAAGCTCAGAGAATAATCAGCCCTAATTATACCACTGCTGCTAGTGTAATTAATCAGTTTTGCGACCTGCAGCATTGAGATAAGGAGCTACAAGATGTGGAGATGAAAACTTGCTGTGTAGAAACCAAGGATCATCATTATCCAAAGGAACACATTAACACTAATTGCTCCTGGCCATGGGTTGTGTTTGGCCCCTTTCTCCTGCCTGCTCTGCTCTCCCACGCTCCCTGGCCCACGGAGCCACTTCAAACATCTGCAGGGACCTGAAAGGACAAAGAACATGAACCTACCACTGCCATTCCCACCCCTGTCTGTGCCTCAGAGAACTCCTGTCACAGCCTGCTGTTGTTTGTGAAGCCATTTTCCAAGAGCATATGAAGTTCTCTCACACCACAAGCTGGTAAAGTGAACTATAAAAATAACTTCTCAGTGACATGAGAGCCATAAATCACAAAGACAGAAATTCATGGATGCACCTTCAGGAACATATGAAGTTCTCTCACACCACACGCTGGTAAAGTGAACTAAAAATAACTTCTCAGTGACATGAGAGCCATAAATCACAAAGACAGAAATTCATGGATGCACCTCTATCTAACGTGCTGCCCTTGAGCCCTCCTGGTAAATGAGCATTTCCTCTAAGAACACAGCACACAATCCCAATAATCTGAGATTTTCCATATTAGCTGTAAAGGAAGCAATAATGGAGCAGTAAATGCTGTTCATCTCAGCTGGGTTTCAGCATCAGCTTTAAGTTGTCCTGGCCCCGCAGGTTTAGGAAGTACCCTTAGCACTACTTCAAAGTAGTTTTTGTGATTTAATTTCATATTTATGCCTTTGCTCAGCTGCAAGAGCTGTTTCCAATAAATAAAGAGAGCAGCCATGAATCTTCCATCCCAGCTGTAAATCCCTGCAGCAGATACATTTTCAGTGATGCGAGGCTGGCGCTCGCGGGCTCTTTCTCCATAAATACGTCACTGTCCCTCCCAAGCCCCTGGTGGAAATATGGCTTCAGTTTTTTTCTTAAAAACATGGATCAATCATTGTTGCCCTTGCCTACTCTTTTCTGTCAAACGCTTCAAATGTGCTGGAGGATCTGTGAGGAGTTTGAGAAGCACTTTGGACACATGCCTTCCCATCCTGGGGTGTAACATTTACCTTGGGTGCAGCTCTTGCTGCTGTGAGCTGCACAGGAGCTGCTCCCACTCGGAGATCAGTGTGAGTGATGGCAATCCAACAAGTTCAGCAGATTCCATGGAGCAGTGGAAGGGCCTTTCCTGCCTGCAGAACACCCTGAGACCAGGATCTAAGAGCTCCCTGTGCCCTTGGGCTCCAGGCTGCACATTCTGTATCCAGGGCAGAAAGCACGGAGTGTCCTACCAGCAGACACAGAGCAGAGGAGGTTCACACATTACATCAGCTTTCTAATTTGGTAAAATTTAGATTTTTTAATTACATGAGTAAATTAGAATGAAATAAATTACCAATCTGCTTCAGTAAAACTTCCTGATTTACTGCACTGGCTAAAAATATTTAGGCCATTTATTCTTTTTTTTGTTAGATAAGTAACCCTTACAAAAACCCAAAAGCAATTCCAGACCAAGGAGATTACCAGAAAGCCAGTAAGAATTAAACACCTAATTGTTTAACACAGTATTTGGGTCTTGCTCCCTAGCAATGAAGGAGAGCCAACATCTCTTCTGCTGTCCAAGTCTCTCATCAGAGCTACACCAGCCCTTGCAGTTGGATTAAAACAGAACTCCTTTGAAACTCCAGAAGTTTGTGATTCGCTGGAAGGAAATTTAAAGGATGGATGGGTGGGAGGAGTGAGCTTCCCCTCCTGGGGAGTTTGCTACTTGAACTTGTTTGCCAGTGCCACACTCACGTCCACCTGAAACGTTACAGGAGGAAGTGGCTTTGATCCTTTCTCCCTAATGATCTGCTCAGTCAGAACCCTGTCATGAAAATGTGACACTACCATCTTGTTAATGCTCACCCTCTGGAAGAGCTGTTCTCTGAATGGAAGTGTCAAAGATCCTCCTTAATCTGCTTTATTGGAAAGTCTCTGTTTTACGGCCATATGCAGTAAAAAGCACCAAACTCCATGGTATTTCAAGTTCCAGCACTGCACAGCTGAGGCCAGCCCAGGATAACCCCTCAGTGACTGCCTGGACATTTTCAAAGGTGACAAAACCTGTTTGCAAAGCACTGTTATCAGCAGTGCCTTTTCCTCAAGAGAAAACCCGGACTGATTTTTTAATGGAATTTCTCTGGACTCATTAAAAAGCCAAGGCCAGCCCTGGGAGCAGGGAGCAAGAGGCAGTGTAAGAGCAGTGTGCCCAGAAAAGGCCTGTCTGCCCTGCAGGGAAGCACCTTCGGAGGGAACGCCCTCCTGAGGCAAGAACCACATCCCAGGGAGCCTGAGGGAACCCTTGGCACGGGACAAACAGCCTCTGGGAAGAGTCCCACGTGCCCACACGTGCCAGGATCCGGGAGAGCTGATGGCTCCCAGGCTGCTGGCAGGGCTGCAGCCACTTCAGTCCAAGGAGCAGGGCCTGGCTCCAGGATTCAACAGGAGAGGCCGGGAGGTTGGCTCGGCAGGAGAGCTGTTACCCCATCAGACCCTGCAAAATCACCTTTTGTTCCCAAGCCACGGGCTCCAGACACGTTCAAGGATCTCCACGTAGCAACAGGAAAACAACTGTGACTTCTCTTGGGCAATACTGCGCAGCACTGCAGTCACTCACTTTCCCTGTGGGAATGAGAGCCCCTCCTGTGTCCCTGCCCCACAGAACACGAGTGCTCCAGGCACCCTCATCCCTCCTCCTGGCTCACTGGTAGATGCACTGATGTAAAATGTCCTCCAATTCCAGCAGCACTCTGCAGAAGGCAAATACAAGCTGGAGCCTCTGAGGGTTTCCAACGTGCCAGCAGAGGTGAAGCTCTGGGAACGCAGGATTTTGGTGCCGTGCCTGGTCTGAGGCAGCTTCTGCAGCCCGAGCTGCCTCAGTCCCTGCTGCAGGACACACGGCAGCACCCGTGGCAGGTGCTCGGCATTTCTCACGTCAAAACAAGCCACGGTGGCTGTGCCCTTCACATCAGGGCAGCCAGAGCCACGCAGGGACAGCAGGGACGTTTGGCCAGGCAGGCAGATCTCACCTTGGCACTCGGTGCTGCAGCTCGGGATGATGGGATCCATGCTGCAACAAAACCAGACCCAGATCAGGAAGAGGAAATGGCGAGGTTTTAGTCAGCTTCTACCATATTTCTGTTTTACAAGGCATCAGCTCTAAATGCACTAATACTGCACTGCTTAAAGTAGAAGAACTTGAAAAATGTAACAGAAGCAGAGAAGTCCTCAGAATTCCAGATCCAGGCTGATCTGCTTTCCTCCCTCCCCACCCCAGTTGTCTGACCTTATCCATCATCCACAGCTGATAACGTGGAGGGTACAAGTCCCCAGTGCCCACACATCCCTGTGCACGTTCCCAGGTCATGGCACTCACTTCAGTTTCTAGGCCATTCACTGCTCCCATGCCAGGATTCAAGTCCAAAAGTTACAGGAACTGCAGAAAAACATGCTTGTAAAGGTTATCACTTGGGAAGCAAACACATGGGGGGAGCTGCCAAAGGAAGCCGGAGAATCAGCCCTAAGATGCTCAAGATACCTCAGCCCTTGATCCTTATTCAGCCTCTGTCCACACAAAAAATGATGAAATAACTCATGGTTTGACACAAAATGGCAGAGTGACCATGGCCTGAGACAAAATGATGCTGTGACTCACAGCCTGACACAAAATGGCGGAGTGCCCCACAGCCCCACACAAAATGGCGCATGACGCAGGCCTGATTCCAGGTGGGGGACAGAGCCATGGCTGCTCCCAAGCAGGGCCCATTTCTGGCAGCTGGGTCGCTGCAAGGCTGGGATTCCTGCCAGGAGCTCTCTCGTGGCCCTGGCTGCTCCCTGGCAGCCGCTCCCGGCCGACGGCGCCTTTGTCCCGGGAGCAGGGAGAGCAATGAGCAGCCCCAGCTCCGGCAGCCGCGGCTGCAGCGTTCCCAGGCAGCAGCTGCCCTGGAGCCGGGTGGGAATGGCGCAGCCAGGGCAGCCAGGGCACCTGGGAAATGATCCCAGAGCTGTCTTCTCCTGCGCAAGGGGGAAAGCAAACACGGACAACTCAGCTTGGAAATCAGGTACGTGTTCCCTTTCTCTGTACTTTTGATTCCAGTGATACAAAAATGGAAGATAACGTTCTTTGCTCATCCATATCCCCTGTCGTTATTTCAGACAGGTGCTTCTTCTCACACAAAGCCTCAAGTCACTCCCCAGCCCATTTCCAAGGACTGATGCCCAGGCTCCAGGACAGCAGGATGACCAGACAGCCTGAGAGCCAAGTGGTTTTGGAAATGAAGCGAACTTGGGATGGGGAGCTAAGGGAAGGGAGTACGTGAGCACCTGCCTGCAGATGTTCTCGGTGCCCAGCTGCAGAAATGCCAGTGGTGCGTGGCTTGTTCTAACTAACATCCAAAACACACCCAGTAACCAACAGGCACCTTCCAACAAAACCGCATTTCTCACCAGACAAAGTCTGCCTGCATCTTAGGAGCTGCCCAGTGATACACACACAGAGAAAAACTTTAATTAAAGAAAGATGCTGGGAAGAATGTAGCTACTGCTTTACTGAAACTGCAGGAAATGAAACAAGAGATGCCAGCTGATGTGCTCCTGGTCTCTAAAATCTGCCCTCAGTAAGACCTGGAAGGAGCACAGCTGCTCTAGGGGTGCAATGAGGGCAGATTCTGGATCACATAAATTTGGATTTTTTTCCTCTTAGCAACTTAATGCTCATGAAATTACGTAACAAATCTGCAAACCAATTGCCAAATGTCAGAAGGTGCCCTGGTTAAAATACACACGTCCCCTAGAATGTGCCAGATTCACAAATTAGCCATGTGTTATTTATAGCTCCTCAAGGCACAATAATGAAGAAATGGTAATGAAATCTGAAAGCCTGAATATCTCCTGTGTGTCAGAAAGCAAATCCCACGAGACCCATCTGCAGCCCACACTGGGGGAAAGAAAGAATCCTTTCTAAAGCAAACAAAAACCCTACAAACAATGTCCCCCACCTCTGCAGTTTTGTATTTGTTGTTCCCTTTGTAAAATTAAGCTGCAAATTAAAACCCCACCATACTACTTCCATTCATTTCATCATAATGATACCTTGAAATTCCTTGTTTTTATTCCCCATCACCGCAAGGTGCATCCCAAATGCTTCAAAGAGACAGAGTCCTCTTTATTCCCTGTTTCTGCCCATGGAAGGCTGAACTCATGTGCACACCAACTCCTGCCCAGCTTGCATGGTGAGATGGAGCTTTAACTCAAAACTCTGATTGCTCCACATCCAGACCCTGCATATTTACACCACCCTTGTTTACTTCTTCCCTGGTTCAGTTTCCACCATCCACATGCCAGTGTCTGCAGGGCCTTTGCTCGGTTGTCTCTGCCCCTCTCACTTGCCACAAGTGACTTCCTGCTGAATTCTTTTGTCCCACATTTTCTCTGTCCATTGTTGATCAGAACTGTTACTCTGCTTCCCATGTGTGTTTTCCCTCCTTAAAAATAAGGTATTAATATCCTTTTTCTTCTTTGCTTGTGGCCATCTATCCATCGTATCCTCTGCAGAAAAACCTTTCTGAACAAAGCTGTGCTAATTACTGCTCTGAATATTTTACACTCAGCCAGTTTGGTGCAGCCAGGCTGTAGCACTGCAAGACACAAAGAATCCCTCACGCTGGAACGTGAGTTCCAAGCAGCACAGAACAAGGATGCATGAAGGACACTGCCTCTTCTCTGGCACATGGAGCAGTTATGGGGAATGAGCGGGGCTTGTTCCTGGCAGATGCAAACACCACACACCTGCCCCAAACGTCTGAAGGTCCATCAGAATATCTGCAGGGCTGCAGGTGCACATTGACACAACCACCACCATCACTGCCTTTCCACCCCCAGCTCAGTAACATCCTGGCCTTTCCACCAGAGCCTCCATCCATCCATCCATCCATCCATCCATCCATCCATCCATCCATCCATCCATCCATCCATCCATCCCAAACTATTGGCTTTTTCTCTCCTTTTTTAATCTGCCTCTCTGCCCCCTGCATTCATTGCCATTTTCTTATATTGTTAGACATATTTTGAGCATTGACAAATTCTTGGAGGCATCTGAAGGGGCAAAACAATCAGGCCAGAAGAGGAGCTGCATCTTTGTGTCACTTGTGCAGACTGACTCTCAGCCAAGGGTGAGCAGATGGGCCTGTGCTGCCAGAACACGTTCCGAATTTAAAGGAAATTGCACTGGCTCTTGCTGGCTGCTGCAGTAGCACTCTGACCTCTGGAGCCATCTCTGCCTCTGCCCTGTGCTCAGAGGTGAACTCTGGTAGGGTTTCATCTGCTTGATTTAAAACTTTGGTCTATGTAAGAGATGTGAATCATAAAAAATGAGTTTAAAAACTAATATATTAATTTTTTCTCTCATCTTCACTAAACTTCCTTTTCTGCAATTCTGTTTTTTATTATTCTGGATTTAGTGACCCTCTGACCTTTGCTTTTGAAGACAAATGTGTAGCTGTAAATGGTAAAAACACAAAAAGCACCCCTGCAAAATACATAGTTTTGTCTCATCTGGTTTCAGTCTCAGATACAAGCAGGAGACTTCCACGGGAAAAGTCTCCAGAATATAGTTCCTATGGAGATGCAAGAGTTGAACACAAAACCCTTGTGGATTGATTTTAGAGGTCCGTGGATATTTCAGGCTGAAGGCAGACTTCATCCACCACTCCATTTTGGACTGAGAAGCTTTAGGAGGGCTTTGGGCCTGTGCCTTTTGTCCCTTAGGGATGGGAAGTGTCACAATCCCGGCCTCGCCAGGGCCAGCTGCTGCGGGATCCCAGGCTCCCTAAAGGGGGAGTCTTCCCGGGAAATCCCTTCCTGCCTTCCCACAGACAGTGCATGTCCTGCTGGCTCACTGTGCCACAGGCAGCCAGGCATCCTCCAGCACTGGGATGCTGGCAGAGACTGGAAGCCTCTCTTTTTATGGAGAGATCAGAGGTCAAATGTCTTGACTTCAAGTTTCAAATTGCCACTGTAAACCCGTGCTTTTCCTGTTGTGGTCACTGCAGTCTTCCAGACTGGATGGAGACACTGGGTGCCAAAGATTGCCTTTGTTGGCAGAAGCAGACTCCATAAGCTACGGTGCTGTTAATTTTTTCAGTTCTCTTGGCTTCCTTAATATCATTCAGCTGTTTCTTTTCTTTATGGGTTCCTTGTTCTGCTTGATTCCCTTTCACTTTGAACCTCCACTGATGCTGAGGGTTTCACACATTTGTTATCACACTGTGCAAAATGCTGCTGGAATCTTTGTGCAGACTCTCTGGTGACAGAAAAAGGTTATCATTACCACCCCCCTTGTATTGTGGCTCCAGAAATCTGTGCCCATGCTTTGCAGCCACCCATTTTGCACTGGAACCTGAAGAAATCATTTTGTTGTACTCACTACAAGAGCCCTTTCTGTAAGAGGTGTCTTCCTAGCTGTCCCTTTTTAGAGCTGGTGCCTGCGTAATGCAGAGCTCCCAGGAGGGTTTGCAGTGATTTGCTGCAGTTACCTGTGCCTCACCACTGGGGCTGCTGCCTGGCACCGAGGTGAAACCATCCAGGCTGAAAGGAAAAGGCTCCGTTGGGTTGGAATGCAGAGAGCAAAGAATGTCATTCAGCGAGGGCAGGGATGGAGGAGCTGCATCCACACTCTTCCAGTCACCCAATTACTCTGTTCCTGCCTTTCTCAAGGATCTTAAACCCTCCTGGAGCTTTTGTGGCCCCCATCCTCCATCTATAGAGGCAGAGAAGACAGAGTGAGCTCGCTTTCCTGCTCTCTGAACAGTTCCCACACTTCCATTAATTCCATCTGCTTTCTCTCTGCTATCCCATCTTCTGAACAATCTGTGCCAAGGATCAGCAACTGCCCAAATTCAATGGCCACTGACTGCTATGGCTCAGAAATATTTCCATGTGAGCAGCAGGGTCAGCCAGGGCACTCCAGCCAGCCATGCAGCCATTCCCCACTGGCACACAAGGAGCAGCTGGATATTAAGGCATAGCTGTGATATCCATATACTGCCCACATGCTCACTTTGGAGAAGCTGGGGAGACTGGTGCCCTGCAAACAGGGTTAAATGGAAATGATTAAATAAACCAGAAAAAGAAAAAAAAGCCATCTAGTGAGTCTATTGGCTTATTGTGCTCCATATTCCTAAAAATTCACTTGGCAGTCAGGAAGGACACGTGGGGTTTGAATCATTTTCTGCCTTTACACTTTCCCTGCCGCCAGAGCTAGCATGGGGATGTTCTTCAATAAACAAATCTGCTCTTTTCTCTCAAGGTGTGTGTACACTCTGAGTGCATTGTAACATCAGATTTTTCACCAGGGAAATGACAAAACCCAACAAACCCAACAGCCTACATTGCTGAAAACCCAAGAAGCTAAGCTGGCCAGGTCTCTGAAACATGGTATGAGTGAAAAGAGAGATAAATAAAATAAAATAAAAATAAAATAAAATAAAATAAAATAAAATAAAATAAAATAAAATAAATACCCCATCCAGCACAAACTGGGAAGTGAAGGAATGAGGGCTTTCTTACTGAGGCTGTCTCCACTTACCATCCTTTTGAGCATGGCATTATCCATTCTGCACTGAGGAGGCTCCCAGGCCAAAATTTAAAAGGTGACTGACAAACACAGGAGGCCAAAAGGAAGGAAAAGAATCACAAAGAACCTCTGGAAGAAGCCTTCTGTAAAGCATGAGGGACCCCTCCTCTTTTTTCCCTCCTTAATTCTCTTATAGCAGGCAGTATTTCCCATCCCCCTTTTCTGAATCTCTGCAAGGTGCCAGCTCTGTGTTTGGCTGCAGGCAGGCTGGGAATGGTGCATTAGAGCTGCTGAAGCTGGGAGGCACATTTCCAGTGAGTAAGAACCACACTTCCATAAATGACACACAAAAACTGCATTCCCCAAGCTCAGAACACGTGAACAGATCCCTGGGTCAGTCCCATTCCTGTGCAGGGCTGCTTGGGAGTGGAGCTCTGGGAGCACAGCTGGGACACAAGGGACACTGTTCCCACGTTCTCACAAAGGCCCCAGGGATGCAGGCTCCTGTGTTTGTCACATTCTGCACCAGCCTGTGGGAAAACCTCCATCCATTACCTTCACTCTTCCAGATGCTGTCAGGAGCTGGAGAAGGGCAATGCCTCCTTCACCTGCAGCCTGCAGGAACAGCCAAATCTCTTTGGGAGAACAATCCCATCTGCACAGGCACCTCCTGCCTCTGAGTTCTGTGCATCCTTCCCTCCAGCAGTGAAACCCCTGTGAGGGACACACAGCAATTCCCTCTCCTGCAGGAAAAGCTCATCCTGCCCCTCCAAACCAAACTGTCCCTTGCTCACCCATGGTACACGCTCATGGTTTAACTCCTGTTACCATTTCCATGTGAAGGATTATCAATATTTCCAATAAAGATGGGCTGGAGACAAACCAGCATCTAATTATTAATTACATTTTGACCTGCATGCCCAGATGGGTATGAAAAAACCTTCACTCAAGAGCAGTTTTTCCTTAACTCCAGCAGACCCTGGATTTTTCCACTGAATGTTTTCATTTTCAGCTGCAATCACCAGAAATAACACTAATGACTTTCAGTGCAGGGCAAAAATAATTAGAGGCAGAGCAACTGTCCAGCTTAGATGCTTATGCTAAGAAAAGACTGAGAAAAATCACGCAAAGCTTGATAACCTGAGGGGAGAAAAAGCAAACAAGCACAGGGGTGAGGTCCAAATCAAATAAGAAGTAATCTATATTTTCCATTAAAGCCATTGTGGAACTGGGCATTTTGCAAAGGTCTTGATTGAAAACCATGGCAAAGTTAATGGGTTTGACTCCAATGATCCTCAGCACTTCAATAAGGAACAGGGAGAAAGGAGGCCCACGAAAGCAGAACTTGAAAAGAAACATTAGTGCAACCATACAAGAAAAAAGAAACAATTCCAATTGCTCTAGGAAGGAGTGTAAATTGCCTTCTTCTCAAAACTAGACGGAGATTCAAGAGTGCAGCATCTCATTACAATTTCAGCACTGTATTTTTGTTATAAACAGCATGTCACTAAGATTTACCAGTATTGTCTCAATATACTGAAAGCTTTATTATCTATTCTTTGACAAGTGGTACTTTTCTAATTCTTTACTTTGAATAAAAACCAGTAGAGATGCGTACTGAATTGAAAGCTAATTAGCACATTCATAGGTGTCAAAAATTCAATAACTGTTGTACTCATAGTTTTGGCTTCTTCTGTGGTCAGTTTAATTAAATTTGTTGATAAAATAAAGGAGGATATAAAAAATTATTAGTTTAGGTTAGGTTTTTCAAAGGTAATTAGTAGTTAGAGCCCATTAAACTAAGGAGAGAATCAGACCAGTAATTTCTAGGGCTTTTTTAATGTTGCCCTTGAAATTTTAGTATAATCAGCAAAGAACAAGGAGCAGTCATGATCCAAAAGAGTTTTCTGGGATCCAGGGATAAAAAATATTGTTGAGGTGCTGAGAAACAGGAGCTCAGAGCTGCAGAGGCTGCTGACAGCCTCTTACAGTGGGTGCCCTGTTTCAGAAGCTGTGATTTCAAAAGTGGCAAAGTGGGTCATAAATGCTACTGAGAGCTGAAAATCAGGAGATGAAAACCACTTGAGAACACTGAAGTGTGGTGGGTCTGATGACAGCAATCAAAACACTGTCCCATTTTGCTGCAGTTTATCTTGAACAGCAAGATTAAGGGAAAAAAGCCAAAAAAGAAAAAAAAAAAAAAAAGCCACATGATCATAAACTGTGAGTGTGCATAAATGTTACAGCCCTGGCAGGGACTGCACAGGCACTGACCCCAAGGGTACCGTGGTGTCGATCTGCTTTTGTGCTGGCAGCCAAAACCCCTCCTGCTGCTTCACTCCTGCCCAGGATCTGAATCCCTGTGGGTTTGGCACTGAGGAATGCCTGCTTCCCACCAAGTATCTGCAAAACCAGTTCCATGCCTCCCATCCCCTGAGGTGCCTGTGTGTGTGCCCTGGCTGGCGTGCCTTGGTGCATGGCCAGTGGCACAGCACCGTGACATTTGTCCCCTCGTCACCACGGGCAAGAGCGTGTGCTCAGAGCACCTGGGCACGGCCTCTGTGGGAAAACTTCTCCTGGCTGAGGAACCACAGCTCCAAGGATCACTGCATGAACCTCTGCAGCTGCCCCACCAAGTGCAGGACAGCCCATAAACACACGGGGACACTGCCAACAACAGCTCCCATCCAAGCATTCCCGTGGGGCTCCTGGAGCAGCAGAGGACAGGAGAACAAGCAGCAGGTGACAAAGGTTGGGTCATGCCCACCTTAGGCCAAAGTGACTCCGTGCTCTGCAGACACCAGTCCTCTCTTCCCTCTGCCACTGGCTCAGCAAGCTCATCCCAGTTCATCTGGGAGCTGGGCTGTGCACAGGAACTGTGGAGGGCTTCAGCAATGGATCAGGTGGGGATATTAAAGGCACTGGAAAACAAACAAACACACAAAGAAAAGAAACAAACCTGAGTACCAACAGCAGTACCCAGTGCAGATTAAAAATACAAATAAACAAATAACTTCATGTGTTATTTTCTGTTAAATCCCAATCCTCAGGGATGAGTTGAGCACCAACGTGCACATGCCTTGTTTATTATCCTGTGAGCTGAGAATTGAAATAAAGTCTCAGAGCAAATAACCGAGACAAGATTCAGTGATGTGGAGTGTTCACTGCCAGCCTTTAAAAGCTGCTCTACCTGCCCCTCCTGCTGAGGAGGTTTGTGCAACACCCAGGCTCCACAGCTCCTCCTTCAGCAGAGGAAGCCACTGCTGTTCCACCCCAGCTTTTTGTTACACTCTCCATTTCTTTAAGCAGTATCATATAAAGCCTGTTTTCAAGAGTGAAATAAATAATGGGATTGAGATGAACTCTGTGCAAGGGGAGCTACAGGGCAGTGCTTCTGAGTGCCACAGCCTGGGAGAATCCATGGCAGGCATTTCCATCCCCACTCCCAGAAAGCACAGAGTGCACCAGCAGTTGCTGTAAGCACCTCTCCCACAACAACCATCACTGCTGCCCTCTGTGCTCTCCTGCTCACACTGCCTCCCTTCCCTTCCTGGCTGGAAATGTTCCATCACACAGCTCCCCTATGCACACCAAGCAGTGATGTTTGCCATTTTGTACTTTAGGAATTTCTGCAGGTTTAACAGTTTTAGAACAGACATTAAGCTGCTCTTTCTTGTGTTTTTTCTTCAGCTGTGAGGAATTCTTTAAATCTCCCAATGGGCACCATGTGACCACTGAGCTCAGTCCTTCAGTGGCATAAGCCCTTGAATATGGAGTCAAGAGATATTTTAGATGAGGTGTCAACAGTTATAGGCAACAAGCTGACATAAACCCCGAGGAATTTAACTTTTGAAAAACCTTAATTCCTGCTTTACTCCAGAAAGATCTCTTGAACCTTTTTCACAGCTTCATATGGCTCTTTAAGCTACATCAGCAGGATGTGCAGCAGCTCACAGACAGAGCAATTAAGTCACAAGCAAATGTATGTAAAAACACAGTGTAAGAACATTTCAAAAAATGGACTTTTCAGAAAATCAATATATTTTCACTGGGGTGCATCCCCCAGCATCACCACCAAATGCATTTTACTAAACCAGCTGCAGCAAAAGGAATCAAAGCCAACCACCACCAGGGAAAGCAATTCCATTCATCAGGAACCCACAGGGCCATTTCAAACAGCACAGCTTTTCACAAACAGCTCCCACACTCCTTGGACTCCCGTTTGGATCCCAGCTCTGTCACTCTGCACTTCCACCTCTGCATACTAATAAGAAGGAAGTTCTAATTCTTGGTGAAAAAGGGGATTTTTGTTTTAGCCAGGCTGTGAGTAGCATTATCCCAACCTGAGGTGAAAATACCAACGAATCAGCAATTCCTCAGCTCACTTCATTGCAATCCTGGTATTGCACTGACCCCTGAGGAAGGGAACCTTTCTCACTGGCTTCAGCAGCAGCAGCACAGGAGCACCTCTTGGTCTCTCAGGAAGTGGAGAGAGATTTCCTGCAGGTTTTCAAGCAGAGTTGAGGTCTCCCTTTAAGAGCAGCTATTACAGATGAGTGTTTAATTCTTTCTGAGGCACACAGCATTTTACAATGGAACTCAATGAAGTAGCTCTAAGGTATTTCCTGCAATATATTTCCATAAAAGAAAACATAAGCCACTAAAATGTCTCATGTAAGCAGTGAGGATTTAAGGAATTACTTAAACAATGAATGCATGAAGCTATTAACCTTCCTGGAGAATTAAAATGTGCCCCTCCATGATGAACCGAAAGCAGCAAGTCATTTCAAGTCTGCAGGACTGATTTTGTACACGTGACTGAAACAGAATTACAGAATCATCAGATTGTGCTGTATCTAGAGAAAACTACACCAGACTTCTAGACATGAGCACAGCTTTTATTTGGTCCATTTGTTACCTCCTGGCAGTGGTGCAGAGCCAGGGAGGTTATAATGTGGTAGTTACCCCCAAGTAAAGGCACAGCATAGTGAAATTAGCCTTTTTTTACTTTTATTTCATTGCAATATTCTGCTGTGCTGGAAATATTAGGAGGATCAGCATGACTAAATAAAATTTTGCTCATGCACAGCTTATTGGATAACAGCAGCAGCAAGCAAAGAGCCCTGATAGCAGACTAAAGTGGGTGCAGGTTATTTCTGTGTGTCAGGTATTGAACAGGAAAAGTTATAATGGGAAAGGCTGAGAAAACTTAAAACACTTTCTCTCTGAAACAGGTCACAGAGTGTTCTCTGTTTAAAGCAGCTGCAACACTGATACTGTGAGATTAAATAAAACATAAAAGGGATAAAAAATTACCATATATTTAAAACACACACAAAACCAAACCCCAAAGAGCAGAAATGAGAACAACGAGAGGCATTTTTTCCACTCACTCAAGTGTCCTGCTACTTAAGGAAGCCCTTCCTGGTGTCCTTTTGCATGTCCCTGATTTTGTGTGTCCCCATCACTTCATCTTCCACTGGCACCAAGATGTCACTGTCAATTAGCAACTGAGATCTTTGGGATCTCTGAAAGCAGTCACTTGGCCATCAGATAATATCAAAATATCATGACCATAATATTTATCAGTTTGGGTTTTTACCAACCTGTTCAGTTCCTGAGACACGTTCATTTTACACAACTAACACCATTTTGTGTCTGCATGGAGAGGGCCAAGAGCCCCTACACACCTGGTAATTCAGCACCACGGTGAGGAGGTGTGCAGCTGCTCAGGGCTGTGCACAAACAGCAGGTCACTGGCAGCCTCTGGGAGAGGAACCACAACAAGCTGAATTTTAAAGTAAACCGAGGTGTATTTTGCCTCTTGATGGAAGCTCTTTCTGAATGACCAATTTCAGTATTTTTCAACCCTTTCTGCTGAACACAAGACAGATGTACCTGAACAGGTGAGAACCTGGGCAGCCTCTGGAGTTTAACGAGCACCTCTGTGTCCCCAGCGCCCGTGAGAGCTCTGTGGGATGGATGTGAAAGGGATGGAGACAAATTGTAACTGGGAACCAGCCCCGAGGTGTGTCCTGTCCCTCAGAGCACTGACAGGAGCAGCTTTAGCCCAAATCCATACCTGAGTGCACCAAAGGCCCCTTGCCTGAGCAATGTGACAGCAGCACAAATCCAGCTGCTGATGCACATCAGCACCCACGGACACAGGACAGAGCTGTGAGCTGGGGAGAGGCCTTGGAAACTTCCCCTGGAGAAAGGAGAGCGGGGCTGGGCCCTCAGCGTGGCACAGACAGAGCTGACTGCTCATTCCCTCTCACACCACTGATTGCTCCTGGATTTTACTGCCAAGTCTCACCAGCACAGGATCCCAGAGATGACACAGCTCACCACCAACGAGCAGACTGCACCAGGAGATGATCAGCACTGGGACATCAGGATATGGCTCCAAGTTCTCTGTTTCTGTCCAGAGAGGCCAAGCTCAGGGGTGTGAATGTGCATCCAAGAAGCACAATGTGCAAAGTGAGGCAGCTGCTGCAGTAAAGGCTTCAAACATTTCTGTCTGTGACAGCACAGCCTTATATCCAAGTTTATTAATTCAGGTTTTAACAAATCTGCCCAGCTCAAGCTGAAACATTTTGAACTAAATCTATCTCTGAGTCCCTTCCTCTCTCTGTCAGATGGAAAGAGGAACAATCACAATCACAAATACAAATTTCCAATAATACCAACACCAATCTGTTGGTGAGATTTTAGTGTTGGCCTGTGCATCAGGACATGGGGTTTGACTGCAACAGCTCAGGGATGGCCACAGTGAACAGCAGAGTAAAGGGTGACCCAAACTGCTCTACTAAAAACTTGTCTGACACCAGAGTGAACAAGAGTTGGTGAAACAAATACTTAACTCAGCACATGGGGAAAATCCATGTCCTGTAGTGAACAGGGCTGGGCTCTGCCTACGAGCCAGCAAAGAATAAAAGGTACCCCAGAACGGGAGCCAGGCATTAGGCCTGAGAAGAGAAGTTTTGCATGACAAAGGGAAAAAAAGGGAAAATAAGGACGAAAAGTAAGTACAGAAAGACAATATTTTCTTAGCATAGAACATTTCAGTATTAATGCATATTTTACAAGCACACAGCAGCATTTGTTTCTTAACTTTCACTCTTAGTGAAACTGTTAGTAGTTGTCCTCAGTTAGCTACACCTATAGACAAAATCTGTGAGGAGGACACAGTGTGAGAAGACAGATAAATTAACGTTTGCCCCCTGAAATCACACACCTCCGTTGGAAGGGAAGATTTTAGCACACCCACGCGCTGCTAACAGCAGCTCTTGTGCTGCCTGATAACACATCCCCAGAGCCGACCCCTCTGCCTTGGAGGGCAGCAATGGGAGCAGGAGCTGCCTGCAAGTCCCAGGCTGGGATCACCTTGCACACAGCAGCTCTTGGCACACTCTACAAACGAGGGCTCCTGGCTGTGTGGCACAAACCTTCCCCAGCCCTGTCCTACGCTGAGCACTGAGTGCACTGTAATTCCAATATTCCTGTTCCCTGCTAACTGAATGTCACTCCTCATACATGTCAGGGGTTTGGGACAACACATACTTGAAGCTTTAGCCTGCAGGAACAGGTAATACACAAACCCAGCTCCTGGCCAAATCTTCCACACTGAGCAAATCTGACAGGGGAGCCACTGGTGCAGAATGAATGCAAATCAGGGTGCCAGTTCATTTTCCAGTCAGTTCTGCACATAACTGGAATCTAATCCAGTTATGGTAAATAGTGAAAATCTTCATGTAAGGGTAAAACATATGTAAATTGCCATTGTGATTCCTTAAACTAAACTGGAATCCAGCAAACGCATCTGGCTTCATTGTCCTCTGCAGCAGCAAATTCAGTTGCCAAGAGAAAATTAAAAATAATAATACCAGGAGCACACACTCCTCAAATGCGTTCTGCATCTTAAAAAATAAGGTCCCTGGATGCTACGGAAGCCAAGACATTATCACACAGGCAGAGTATCTCGGCACAAAGCCAGCGATCCGCTCGCACTCGGAGAAATGAAGCGGTGCCACTTCCACCCGAGCGCGGCAGCGCCGCTGTGCCGGCACCGCTAACGCAGCTCCAGCGGCCCCCGCCGATGGCTTCGCACCAGCCCCGTCCGCTGCCGGAGCTGCCGCTCCACACCGAGGCCCGGCGGGACAGCCCCGGGAGCGCCGGAGCCCCGGGCGGGCTCTGCAGGGACGGGCCCGAGCCGCGGCTGCTCCTCCCACGGCCCCGCACAGCGGCGGTGCCGAGGGACAGCCCCGGCCGTGCCCCCACGGGGACACAGCGCGGGCAGCAGCGACAGCGCGGGGAGCTGCCACCAAACCCTGCCGGGGCGTCTGCGCTATTTACTGCAGCCGGGCTTAAACCAAAATGTGATGCGGCTCAGTAACACCAACCCCTCAGGTTTGCTCTCAAAGTACCCCACAGAAACTGTACAAAATACTCTATGCTGACAATAAGCCAGGAGCCATTTGGTTCCAGAAAAAAAAGCCAGACACGAATTTAAAATCCTCTCAAAGGTTGGTTGTTTTGGTTTGGTTTTTTAAATTTCACAGCACTTTAACAGCAACTCAGTGTTTTGTTAGAGAAAATGAGATGATGCTAGAAATAGAAAGGATTCCAAAAGCATAGCGAGGACAATACAGTGTAGCTCCTGAGCCTCTTCTTCCAGAACAGAAACTTGTTTTTCTATTGTAACCCTGTTACACAGAAAACAAAAACAGGTTTGTGAAACCCTCGTTCATGTGTGTGCCTACTGAGCCACTGCCTTTGTCTGATGCATTTTTCTCTACTGCCCTCGTTTCACACTTCCTCAGCTCTTTGCCCAAAACCTGCAGAAGCCAAAGCACAGATTGTCAACAGTTCCTCCTGTGCCCCTCAGGCTCCTCCTGTCATCATCTGATTTAGGATCCTACACTGTACACTGTTACACAGAGCAAACCATGAACATTTGAGTTAAAACTCAAGAAACTGAGCAATGACCCTTACCATGACAATGCAGGACATGTAGAACAAATGACAACACTCCCCTGCTGTGGCTGTGGCTGTATCAGCAGCAGGACACACATTCCGAGAAGTGACCCTCTCCCAGCACAATATTTGTGACCATTCCCTTGTGGACTGCAGCTGTGCCTCCTTGTTTGTGTAGCAATCCCCAGTGGCTTCCAACAGCCACAAACTGAAAGGTTACAGGGCTTAAAGCATTTCCCAGTTAAGATATGTCTGTCAGGCAGCACCAGCTGGGCAATAACTTTTAGCCATAAATGCTCCTGAGAGCGGGAAGTTCACGGCCAAAGCCAAACCACGAGACATCACTTGATGTCCAAAATGCAGTCTGGGCACATCCCCCCTCTCAGCCCAGCAGTGCCTTACGCTGCAAGGTGCTCACCAGCAGCCTTGGGTCAAACAACACCCGCTGAGGGCAGCTGGGATGGCTCCCCAAGGCTCCCTCCAGTCAGGTGGAGATTTGTGGCCTCCTCTGAGCCTCCAGCGCTCCCTGATTTCATCCCCGTTCCATCGAACACTCTCAATATCGCTTTAGACTGGCTACTGAAATCACTTAGCAGCAATAAAAAAGAGAAGTGCCACAGAATTGAATCCCATTTTGCTCAGCACACATCTCTAAACTATTACCAGTGTGAAATGAAATCTAATGTCTCCCTCAGCAATCCCATCTTCTTTGTCCTTGTTTTTCTAGCAGTGTTATGATACACTAAATCCATTTGGACACAGCAGCACACGGCTCAGACCACACATTTCAAGAAGAGTTTCCCAATGCACGCAGCCACCACGGCAGGCTGCTTTTCAGCCATCACACTCTCACATAAAAATCCATTAACAAAAGCAGAAGGAGACAATGCCAACACTCAGTGTGCTGCTTTGGGCTGGGGCAGTTCCCTCTCTGCCCCAGCAGCTGCTATGGGGCTGTGTTTTGGATCTGTGCTGGAAAGAGTGCTGAGAATTTGGGGATGCTTTCATTGTTGCTGGGCAGTGCTCACACAGAGCCACGGCCTTGTCTGCTCTCTGTAACCCACCTCCTTTCCTTAGGTTGATTCTCGTGCTCATACAAAACAGAAATGGGATTGAATTCCTGCAGTTTCATCTGACGCCCTCTTCAGGGATGGAACTCTGCGGTGGCACAAATGCTATACAGAAAATGGGAGCTGCTGGGATCCAAAAGGCTTGGCTTCAGGGGAAGGACAGGGCAGCTGCTGTGGGCTTGTGCTGTCAGAGGTGCATCCCCTACGTCCTGCCAAGTGCTCCCTGATGCTCAGCCTTCCTTTCCCGCTGCTGGTGATGCCACCTCTTTCTCCCAAAGCACATCTCCTCGTCCCCAGCACTGGAAGTTCTGCTGGAACAGCGCATGCAAGGCAGGTGACTGATGTGCAGAGCCAACCAAGTGGTGGATGTGCAGGGCAAGTGAGGATACAGCGTGCCCCAAGGAGGGGCTGTGGGGAGGATTTCTGCACTGTCAATTACTGAGAACAGATGTAGCTTGCAGAGCTTGGGCAGAAAGCTCATCTGATTGCTCTTGGCCAAGTTTACATGATGGCCAGTCAACAAAATGCGATGCCCAAGAGACTGTGAAACTAAACCCCCTGGAAACACGTCCAAAGAATAAACCAAGCGTAAGGCAGCAGTGCACCAATAAACCAGCAGAGCCCCTCAGCAGTAACAGAGTCGGATTTGCGTGTAACGAGGCTGTTTGGGCCGTCTGAGTGCCCTGTCAGAGCTGTTCTGTCACAGAAACACACACAGCTACTGGCACTAAACAAAGCAGAGTCAGCTGCTAGTTTTTCTCAAGTTTAATGAAGGCTATTACCTCCTGCAGTATCTCTAGGTAGCTGCCTGGTGCAACGTCTTGTTGGATTGCATTTTTAACTCCTCACTATTATTTCTGGAGTTCCAAAAATGTCACAAAGACAGGATCTGGCACAGGGAGCCTTTGATGCAGCTCATCAGAATTATAGACTGACTGGTTACAAACTAAAAACTCCTCAACAAAAATAAAACACTGTTGGAAGGGAAGCTTGCTAAATATCTGCACTGCTATCTTGCTCAGTCAATAAGAATGGTGTATCAAACGTAGAAGTATAAAAATTAGCAAACTAAAAGCTAAAGGTGAATGCTAGTTAAAATGTAAGACAACAACAGGGAATATATTACTGCTCACAAGGCAGTGAACTATTTCATGTATGGACTTGCACACAGGTTTGCTCCATCTGACTTTCAGACCATCAGCTTGTCAGTCAAGTGCTGGACCAGAACACGAAGCTTTTGCTGGCATTAAACAGCATCTTATGGTGTGGAGCAAGGTAACATTTGGCAAGAATAACATTATCACAATCTGTCCTTTCATTCACGTCCAAAGTTCAGCAGAATCCTGCAGAAAATTGCACTTCCACCATTTTGTTTCCCATCTGTAACACAGAACTGCTGCTTGAATGAAAGCACTGAACCCTGCTGCCCAAAACCATTTTGGATGGGGAAATGGATAACTTCAAAACTGTCTATTGAGTTTCTCCCACTTTCACAATCAACAGGCACAAGGCATGGTTCAGCAAAGAGAATTCCCACACTAATGAGGCCGTGGCACAGACTGGCCCATGTGGCACTGACCCTGCAGAAGCACGAGCGCTCGGGTGGAGCTCTGCCCACAAGGGGAGCTCCCAGCTCCAGACTGGGAAAGCAGCAGCCCACAGCACACTCACACCCTGCAGGGCTCCATCTCGGGCAGGGCAGCTCCCTCTGCCCAGTGCTCACCAGGGACTCCACCTTTCATTCTCCATACCCAGGTGACAGGAGAGCTTTTCTCTTTCCTGAGATGGATTTCCTTTTCCCATTATTTCCTTTAAACAAAAAACCAAATCAAGTCAATGAAAATCAGTACCAAACAGAGAAAAAAAGATCTTGTTTTCAAGCCCAAACACAGACTGTAGGATGCAAAGTAAATGTTTGCTCCTAATTTTCCCTGATTAGACTTGAGACACTAGTACCAATAACCACTGCAATCTGCAGCTAGTTCCCTGGAAGGAAGTTTCACACACAAGCCACTCATCTTTCTTTAGTTTTTCTGTTCCCATGGGCACTGAAAACAGCACAAAAGGACTCCTTGGGTGAGGAAGAGTTGGGTGGAAGGACAGGCAGAAGGTGCCTTTCTGCAGTGCAGGTGTGAGGTGCATATCTGCACAGGTTCCCTCCCTTTCCTGGGCCACATTTCCAGAGACAGATGTTCCAGCTCCATGTATGGAGTTCTGCACATGTATAATCTGGGTGAACCTCTGGTGACCATTTATATATTAATAATATCCCTACTGCAAACAAAGGTGGACAGCTCTTAGGTGGAAAAAGACAGTTCCTCTGGGTACAAAAAGTCAGGCCAGCACTAGAAGCCCTGGTTTTTGGTGCCTCCCCCCAGCCAAGGCTGTGTTTGTGTCTCTCAGTTGAGTGTATGGCACACAACCATTGCACGTCATCTACAGGCTGTGTATGTTATAACAGCACCCTAATGTCAAAATTAAATTTATTTTGTGAGACACTGCTTCTTAAAGTGCCTTTTACAGACAAATGTGAAGGGAGACTGTTAGCATGGCTGTTAGGCCATAATAAAGGATGTTCCTGACTTGTCTCTCAATTATGCTTTTTCACTCTCATCCTGTGGCAATACAATTCCCTTTTCAACCACAAACCATGCTCATGACATACATACAATGCAGTAAAACTGATGCACATAAGAGGAATGGATCACATTAATCTGTGCAGTTGAATCAGAAGACAATGCAACTGCAGAGAATTTGTGATTCAGGGAGCCTCAGAAGATTGTGAAAGATCCTGTTGCTGCACATAACTCTGGCTGTTTGGTTTATGATTTACAGCAGATACGTTTTCTGTAAAACTTGCAAACATGAGACAAAACAGAGTTGTTTGGCTCGATTTTTTCCCTAAATAACTCCTTAACCTTATCATTAGAAAGGCTGTTCTCTCACCTTTTTTACCAGATCACATTGACTTACAGCTGTTGAAATGGGGACACAAACCAAGATCTTGTTTGTGTGTTTTGTACTTCCATGGCAAGCATTCATCTGCTGAGGTAAGACAGAACTGATGACTGAATTCAGAAACACTAATAATTTTTGTTACAAAAGAAATTAGTCTTCTGGACCAGAGAAAACTCTACTAAAGCTGGAAATGCTGGGGGAAAAATTAGAATGACAATGTATTCCAGGCTGTTGGAGTTTGCCTGGTCCCACACCTATAATTGCAATGCAGTATTTTGTTCTGCACACAAATGTTGACAACTTTGTTTTTCTCTAATCTGAATAATTTCACATGGATCTGAAGCAGTAACATCCTCATGGGAATTGGCTTAAAGCAATGAAGGGAGCTTTTACCAAATGTTCTCCAAGAAAAGCTGATATTTGAGTAGAACTGGGAGACAGGCAGAGCACTGAACCGGATATTCCGGGTTCCACACGGTGCAGCCTACAGAGACAAAGCAGATGTTTAGCACTGCTGTTGATACCCTTGTGCCCATGGGGAATTTTGCCATTTATTTGGAAAACATTTTATGAAAAAAGTCAAAAACCCCAGCACATCAGCAGCATGTGGTTTGTTATAGCAAATGTACGACCTACAGTGCTGGAGAACATCAGATTTCTCTTTTAAAAAGAAGGATTTAAAAAGCATTCAAACAGTTCAGCTTTAAAAAGCTCAGCCTTTGTTATCTCAAATAGACTGGGCTGCTGCAGCCCAACTATTTCTGAATAAAAGCAGTCATTATTAAAAAGAGGAGATTTGTAACAGCAGCCACATTACAAAGGAGACTGTCAGTACAAGCATCCATAGGAATAATGGGTGGGGTCTTGCATGATCAAGAGTAACTCCCACAGGATAAAATGAGGAATATGGGGCTAGACTTTCTATGCTTTTATGCTTTTTGTTCTGTGGGAAGACAATAGCTCTGAATTTTCCAAGTAAGAACTTATTTTCAGCAGGCTAAAGACAGCTACAGTTTTAAAACTCACTGGAATTGGGTGTTCTTGAGCCTTCAGGCATCTTTTAACCAGACCAAAGCAAATCACTGGCACTGCAGATAGGTCCCCAGTGCCACCAGACACACAGATAAAAGCAGTGGCTCTGGCACTGGCTGGCCACCAGGCAGCAGTGACCCTGGTTCCAGTGCCACCAGCCAAAGCCATGCTCTGCACACACCTCCCATCTGCTGCCTCTCTCCTTGCTCTGGAAGCTCCCTACAGTTTGCTGTAATCCCTCAGCCCAGCCCAGCCTAGCTCCATGGAGCACCAGGCTGGCAGGAAGCTCAGAGAATCACCCCTGTGGCAGAGAGGAGGAACAAGGAGGTTGCTGCTGTCCATTGTTTGCTGTTCTGAGCACAAACTCACCTGCCCTGGGTACCTGTGGTGCCTCTCAGCCCCTGACAACCTTGACAGCCCTGGCTGCTGTGGCAGGCACACATCTCTGCACAGGCTGGACACCACACCTCTGCTTTAACCATGCTGGAAACTGGAGCAGGGATCTCCAATGGCCTTCAGCTGTTAACCTCGGGAAGCAGCTTTAAAAACATCATTATTGCAGCTGTTAACAGTTTCCAAAAGGATGACTCCCAGGGCTGTGAGAGCTCATTGACTTCACACACGCACATCCTTCTCCGAGGTTAAACGGGAATGGTTTGTGAGCACACAGCTGAGAGCAGAATTACCTAATGAAGTGCACTTGCCTGAGCACACCCAGCTCACACAGAGCTCTCTAGCAAAGGTAAAAAGGTGCTTTTCATGTGAAAACCTGCTTTTGTTCCCAGCCTGGAAATGTTGATGGGAAATTGTGCTTCCAGTTCTGGGACACGTGTATGCATAAATGCACAGAGCTCTGTCAGCATTTACATCATTGTGGTCTCAAGGGGGAAAAGGTCTGAAAAACAAACCTGTTTTCACAAGGACAGAAATTAAATTACCCAAGTTTGAGCACATTAGTAACAGTGACAGCCAAACAGACTCACCAAGTCAAACCCACTCTGTTGAGAGGCTCCCCATGGAACAAGGCACAAAAGCCAAAAGGAGGCATCTCCAAGGCAATACTGCAGAGCTGGGCACTGATCCTCTGCACCCCAGTGATGAGAAAAGAGAGCACTGGGATACAGCATGTCAGAGGGGGAGCTGCAGGGAAAAGGTGATGGTGAAGCCACGGACAGCGTAACCTCTGTGATGCTCATGTGATGATGAATTCATTTCTTCTCACACCATCATTCCACATCACAGGAAGACATTTGATAAGAATTCCTCTGAAAATCTCCACTGAAATTCCAGGTGTGACTCTTTTGACTTAGCCAGTAATTTTTCAAACCACCTCTAAGGGCAAGGCAGACAGTATTTTTATACTTGGATTAGATCTGTGGAGAATCTTTTTGTGTATAGTGCAAGCTCCCTGGATTCTCTTCCTTTCTCTTCTTCTCAGAGGTGGTACTTCACTGGAATATCCATTATGGATAGAAGTTAATCCCCTTCCTAAGCACCCCTGCAAGCTCAATGTGCTCACCTCTTACACAAAAGAGCTCCAAGTGTATAAAGAGAAAACTGAAGAGAGACAACCACAGCTGCCCTGGAGAATAAGTTTCATGGCCTGCAACAGATCTTTCACATGATGCTCAATTGCACGTTAGGAGAAGAAAGAATAAAAAAAGACAAATATTTGTGTGCTTCTCATCCTCTGGGAGCCTGACTCCCAGTCTGACTGACAGTTCCCCAAAATTGCACCTCAAGAGCTTAGTGAACCCCTAAGACCTGCTCTCCTGCCTTCCTGCATAGCATGAGCCATGGAATTTCACCCAGGCATTGCTGTCTCCATACAGAACATGGTCTCACTAACAAAATCCAGCATTTCTGACTGGACAACTGCCAGCCCCCACCTTGAAAGTGTCACCAGATTGGATTGCCTACCAACACCCAGAATATGAGCTAGGAAAGGTCCTGCTAAGCAATGCTTACCATTTTAGATTGGTATTTCTGAAGTTTTTCCATCTCTTATTGAGCTCTTGAGAACATGTGAGACACCAGAACTATCTTCTGCATCTTTTCCCACTATACAAGAAGAAAAAAAACTGTATTAGCAACACTCCAATGAACTGGTACAAACCAGAAGATTTGTACATGATTGTCTATGCTCAAAACATGAGGCAGTGAAACACCAAGACAGAAGAGACATCAAGTCAGTATTATTATTGGATTTTAAAAAAAGGCAAGCAAACCCTTCAAACCTGTTTGTTAAGCAATGCTGTTTGGGAATACTCTCCTTGCCGTTCTAATTGCTTCCCCTTTGGGAGGAAGGTGGAATGCATGTGTTGATGAGACTAAAATTTCCTTCTAGAAGGGCTGTTTGACTTCTAAGTAACACTGAAACACAAATAACCTTGCCTGATTTACACACAAACTACTCTGAGGAGCCAAAGGCCTTCCCTGGCAAGAGCTGAAGCAACACAGGCTGTGACTGAAGCTCCTCAGCTGTCCTGCTCCTTCCCCTGCTCAGACACTTCACATCCTGCAGGAACGTGGGAATGGTTACTCACCATCAACTTGGGCAGAAAATTCAGTAACTTTTGAGTGTTTAAATGCCCAGTCCCAGCTTCTTAACATTTTGCTTCAGCAAAGTACTTCAGTGTTGATGACAGCAAGGGGAACTGGCAGAGTTTGTTCTCTGCCTTCTTTCACTCATTCTGTGAAGTTAAAAAAGGAAAAATGTTTATTGGTGCACAGTCAGTTTCCATCTAAAAACTGAATCTGATTGCATTTTGGTTTTACTTGGGATAGATCTCTGACAGAAAATGCATCTTTGTATTTAATTAATCCATTCAGGGACCCTAACTCTGCACAGAAGCTCACACTTTTTATGTAATTACTTCTAAGGCTTTTTTCAGCACAGCATGGCTGTCTCTTCAGATTACTTAGTATGTTTCTTTTCCTTTCTTAGTCTTTGTTGGTGGAACATCAGCTTTAAGCAGTGATTTCTGTAGGCAAGGCTGCCTGTTCCCTGTGATCCCCCTCTTCAGAGGGAACTCAGCAGCTTCCCTCTCTCCTCAGAGAGGATCTGTCCAGCCCAGGAAGGGTGACCAGCTCGGTGCACAGGCACAGAGCCTCTCCATCCTTCCTCCTGATGCTGAGAGCTCTGCGTGTGCAGCACGAGAGGCAAAGCTGTGTCAAGAGCATTCTCTCAACACCACAAGTGTACAAAGAACCAGCTCAACTCTCTGGTGCATCAGCTGTGACACTCACTCAGGAACCACTCTGTTCAATATTTAATCCTAAGGTTGCTTTAGCAGCTTGTTCAATTATGGGATGAGAGAAAGGAAGAGAAAAAATGGAAGGGAAGAAAAAGAGATGCAATTAGCCCAGAGTTCCTATCACCATCACCATTCATCACCAGCCTTGAGAAATCAAAGCTCTTTATTCTCTCCCACTCACTCCACTCATGTTTAGCACTTCCATGGCAAATACAGCAGATTCCAAAGGAGTGATGGAGAAATACTTTTCTTTAAGTAGCCCCACAACTCGAGTGCTGTTGTGAATGAAGGAGCTCTCTCTGCCTTAGCTAAGCTACATACAAGTACCAGAGCAGCACACTCAGCGAGGCAGGGAAAAGCCTCCCTCATTCTCTGCAGACTGTGACACAAAAAGTTCCCAGGAAAAGGCTCAGCTCCGCACTCCAGGAAAGGCTGTTGTTCCCACGCAGGCGGGAGGGGACACGTTTGTGCTGCTCTCAGGGACACCCTGACACTTGCACCCCTTCCCTTTGGCAGTGCAGGCTCTGGGAAGCCTGAGTTCATCAGGTGTTAGGGGTGTGTGTGGTGCCACCGAGCTGTTTTATCGCCCCTGGGGCTGGAAATGATGCACTGGGCAGGAACACACAGGCTCTGCTCTCTCTGCAGCGCCGTGGAAAGGAGCAGCTCCATTGCTCAGTGCCCATCACCCTCTGGAACAGATAGAAGGGAACCACTGCCAGGATGAATCCCTCTGCTGCCTCTGGAACACGCACAGGGAGCTGCTCCTTGAGCAGCTTTTGCTACTTATCTCTATCTTGTGCCACAGCAGCCAAGGCTGCCAGAGTGAAGAGGCTCTGGGTGGTGCAGATCATATCCCACAGCCTTTCCCTGGCACAGGTATAAAGAGCCTTTCCCAGGCTCTTTCCACCTGTGCCACCTCCTCCCTGGCCCTGGGTGTCCTCTCAGGGATACCTGTCCCTGATCCTGCCGGCGCTGCTTCACCTCACTGGCTCACAGAAAAGCACCACAGCAACAGCAAACTCTGAAACTTCGGGCCTGCTTGCCCAGCTCTCCTCCCCCAGAAACCCAGCAGGACTGCCCCAGCTCGCCCTCCAAAGCTGAGCCCTGTGCCTCTGGGCTCTGTCCCTCCAGGGCTGGCAGCCCTGGAGCCTGCCCGGGGCAGCTGCTGGTTCCAGGCTGTTCCTGGTGGATCAGGACTGCAGTGTGCTTCCCTGCCTGTGCTTTCACTCCTGCTGTCACAGAGCTCTGCTGCTCTCCCTCGTTCCTCCACCAATCCCCACTGCTGGCTACAGCATCATTGCAGCCCAATGCTCTCGTCCAGCTTCTGCAACATTTAAAAAAAAGCTTATCCAGGGAACACAAAAAGTAAAGGAATGTTACAAAAGCAGGCTTGTAGCAATATTGACAGATTGATGGAGTTAAAGGCCGTTGTGCCTGTGGGTTAAAATCCAGGGGAGCACTGACTGTTTGGGCTCCACTGACCCCTCCAAACCCTGCTGGCAGGAACAGAAGGGAACAGTCCCAGGGCTGGGAACAGCTCACTGGATGGGTCAATGGGCAGCTGCTGGGCACCCCAAGTGCCACCACCTCCCAGCACCATCCTGCCCCAGCCCCCAGCAGGAGCACTCCCATTTGTTTCATTTCCAGGCACCAGGCTTGCAGTTGTTAACTACTGTCCCTAACTGACTGGACACTGAGCAGTTCCAAAAATACCAGACTGCAGGTGGCAATTTTCTGTCAGTGTGAAATCTGACATCTTGGGAAATAAATGGTGCCTGGACACGTGCAGGCATTTCATAGCTTTTAGATATTAGCACCAACAATTATTTCTGCTTCACTTCTTACACTTTTGGTGAGTTTTAAATATTTAGAGTTCAGCTTGTTCAAAGATTTATTTTACTTGATTTTCGGTATTTGCCTTTTAACTGTCACACCTTCTTTGTCACTGCTTTCAGCATTCTGAGTGCTCACATTTCCAACTTACTGAGAATGCATCAAGGGGTTTGGTGCTGGTTCTGATACACAGATTCACTCACCCCATAGTGAATCATTTTCTCACCTTCAAATACCACTGAGAAGCCCTGGTTACAGTGCTCTCCTCAACAACTGCTCAGGTAGCCGACTCTGGTTTTCTAGAATAAAACCCCAAATAAGCCAAACCTAAAACCTAATCATTTTTCCCATTTTTTCACATCAAAGGGACCAGCTGACTCTGGTTTTCTAGAATAAAACCCAAAATACCCAAACCTAAAACCTAATCATTTTTCCCATTTTTTCACATCAAAGGGACTTGGGGTGCACAGATTTGGTGACACGTAGCTCCTGAGCTCCCTTTCCCTTTCAGGCATGCTGCATTTCTGCTTATTTCACAGTACCCCTGCACCAGTAGCTGATTTCCTGCTGTGGCCCAACACCTGCACTGACCTGTGGTACACTGCAGCCTGAGAGAAGCTCAGCATTTCAGCCTCACCCCTCTCACCCTCCTGGGCACTGAAATACGGAGGGGTGAGGCTCTGGCTCGAGGCTGGCCTGCTCCTCCTGCAGTGCATCCATCAGCTGCCAGGCCTGGGCTCTGTGCCAGCAGGACCTGTTCTTTATGGACTCACACACGGCTCAGGTGCAGGGCGAGGCTGAGAGCAGCTGGAGCTGCACACACCGGCACAGACTTCTGCAGGATGGAGCTGTTTCAACAACAGGGCCTTGGGCACTCACGGCTGTGCAGCCCAACTTTCAGCTGGGTGTCAGAGCACTGACTAAAAGGTGCTCACTCTGGCAAATGCTGTCTTTGTTGTAGCCTCGGCCACCACCACCACCCAGGCATCACGCTGTCCTTCACACACCCACCCAAATTGCTGCTGGGCTCTAAAGCAACAAAGGGCAGGGGCTCTCACAAACAGCTTTTGATCAAAATAGCAAATAACATCAACTTGCATGAAAATATATTTCAGTGCTTGCTTGATATTTTGTTTTTCCTCTAATAAAAAGGCAATCATAATCTCTCACAGACTGTTGCTCCCTGAAAAAAGCATATCACAATATGCACTGACTGCAAGTGCCAGATTTCAATATTCAACACAGCTGTACTTGTGGAGACCTGACAGAGAAAATTCCCCTGCTCCCCCTTCCTCCTCATTCAGCAAATCAGGCAGAGGATTTTGAACATAAATTCAGAAAGTATTTTCAGAAACAGAATATTTCAGCAGTTAAGACTGAGGTTTTAAGCAGTTCTGTCTCTCTGCACCTTCTCTTCCTACGCCTTGGTGGAAATGAATCAAACTCTTAAGCTGCTGCAATAATCTCTAAGAGACAAAACAGATGGAAAAAATAATGGGATAAAGTACTCTATGAGTAAGATTTTGGCAACACAAACCCAATGCTTCTGTTTTTTACCTAAATGTTTAGACTTGCAGCAGGCAAAACCGAAATTAAATTGGTTTTGTTTTAAATATGTGGCACATTTTATATACAGCACACTTTTCATATAAAAGAAGTTACACTGGGAAAAAAGGCTCTAATAAAATGAAATCCTTCAATATTATTCACCAGTTTTGCCAAGAGCCCCCAGAAAGACAGAAGCCTTACCCAGACGGGCAGACACTGCAGTCCCCAAGGCCCAGAGCAGGCCCAGAGCCCAGCCCCAGGCAGAGGCTCCTGCAGGGCTCTGGGGCAGGGCAGTGCCCAGGGCTCCCACCACGGACAGAGCGGAGCTGCTGCAAAGGAGCCTGGAGCAGCAGCAGCTTCTGTTCCTCTTCTCACCTTGTCTGCCACTGCACAGCTCACCCTGCCTGCTCTTACCCCAGTGGCCCTGCTTTTGCCATCCTAATTCCCCCTTTTTGGTATTTATTGGACATTTTCTCCATCATCTGCCACAGCAGCTGCCCGAGTCCTCATTTTTTTCTTTACAAGATTTCTCCACTTCTCACACTGCTATTTTGTTATTGCAGCCACACCTGAGGGTCAGCCTGGACAGCTTGGACATGACTTCCTCTTGGATTTCTGGATGGCTCCTGCAGCTTCCTGTATTTCTGTTCTGTTTGTGCCACTTTGTGCCTGGGCACTGCTGGGTCTCAGCAGCCTCTCCCACTGCTGTCCCCAAGCTCACAGCCAGGGCAGGTCGGGTGTGTGACTCTGATGGGCATTATGAACTGCAGTGAGATGGATCCACCTGCTGAAGGAAACAAGACTAAAAAATAGCCAAGTACGTACCCGAGGATCCCTGTGCAACCTCAGACCTACAGACTGAAATACCTTGAAATAAATGCATTTTAGGGAACCTGTTTTGACTAAGAAGCAGGGAAAAAAGAAATTAGAACTAGGGCCATGAAAGCCCATACTGATATATAAGTAAAAATGTGTGCATGTCTGCATGTAAAATCATGCAGCTTAAAAGCACACACAGCTTTGGGGCTTTTTGGTTACTTGGTTTTAATCTGTTCAAGTCCTGATCCTCAAACTGGGTTTTCCATAATTGGTTTTAGCTCAGCTATACTGCACTGAATTTAGAACCCTTAAACCTTATGTTGTTTTTTGGAGACGAATATTACAATCAATTTCATTTCATACTGGTAACAAGTGCAAGACTTGAGCTAAATATTTACTGTTAGGAAAAATGTAATGCTTTTCTTTTTGAAGCAGAGCAGCCACAACATTGTCTGTAAATGTTTGTCCTTTCTACTTCAGTATTAATAACCACGTTTTTGTGACCTCATTCAAGAAACCCACAAGAAGCTGGCTGTTCTTTTTGTCTCGTGTTTGTGCCCTTTTTCATCATTTCCTATTTCTAATAACCAGTGATGATAGGTAATTACTTAACAGATGGTAAAAGCTCTTTAACTGCTTTTCAGGGCTACTGAGCTCTGCTGCATTTTGGGAGCACTAACTTCTGTGACTTTCCATCTTCCTTGGGTCACTCCACGTTTGTTCAGCCATCATTAAGTACTCAAGGGCTTGAAAGTTTTGTGTTTTTTTAAATTGAGAACTGGGGGTTAGTAACATGCTGCTTCAAACCATTGTTATTTCCAATACTTCTCTTTCGTGAGGCCACTCTTACACTGAGACACCACAGCCCTCTGTGCTCCCGGGTGTGATGAGCACAGCAGCCCAGGCAGCCCAGGGCCTCTGACCTTTGGCCACCACAGATGCAGATTCTCTTCCTCTCCTGCAGCAATAAACTGTCACATCAGTAACAGCAGGCTGGGGGGAAAATTCAAACCTTGAAACCTGCAGGGGTTGGTCTCGTTAATGTCCTTACGCAGGCAGGAGAAATTCCACATCAGAGAGGGCAGAAGTGAGGCATGAAATTCCCAGCTGAACACACCCAGGAGTTAGTGACCCTCTCCATCCTTCCCTTGCACTTGGAGCAAGCTGCACTTGAACCACAACAAGTGCTGCCTAATGACTCAAGCTCCACTGCACAACACCAGCAGCTCTGCTGCTGCTGCTGCTTTCCCAGTTCTAACAGCTTTGTTTGTCTGGCTCTCTGTGGAAATGCCTGTGAGGAGCTGTGGCTAAAGACACAAAACTGACTTAAAGAAAAATTTACTGTGGCACAAATTAGCAAAGACTATGTCTAGAAACAAATAATTCATTTTTATGATTGCTGCTAAAATAAACGCTTGCATTTTGCATGAGACTGTTAAGTGGAAATAATAAACAAATAAAGTCAGTGTGGTTTCTTCAGCTTTGGGATCAAACAGCCCTCCTGGTATACAGCTATAGCTACAAGTGATGGAGTTGTACATCTCTCATCTGATGCAAAGAGCTGCACACAGATTGCTGGACACACCACAGATGAGCTCTGGCTAAGTGTGCCCAGAAGTGTGATTCACTGCTAAAAATAAATGTTCACAACTGATTTGTTACTTAAAATGAAATGGGTATGTAATATAACAAGTGGATTCTAAAGCAGAGGCTGTGAACCTTCTGTTTGAAGGGAATATTGTAAATCCCCCTCTCTCTTTCTCACCCTCACGTGTCAGTGAGTGCCCACAGTGCTGCACTGTCCATCCCTGAGTGGCACTCAGTGGCACTGCCACCTCTGGGGCGTTTGCTCAGTGACTCAGTGTTTAACAAAGAGCTCCTGAGGACAAATAACTCACTTGTCCCCAGAGCTAAGAGAAGCACATGGTGACCTGCTGATGTTCCTGTGCACAGCTCTGCACTGCTCTGAACACAGGTCCCAACCTCCCGTTGGTGTGCACAGAACATGAGTGCCCTGCAACTCTGCAATTTTAGCTGGGGTTGAGAAGGACAGTGGTTTGCCCAGTGAGAACCCAAACGTGACCTCAACTTGTATTTGGTTCAATAATCTCCAGCACATTTAGTAAACTGCTGTTCAGAGGGGATTCTGTTCACACTCAGAGTGATACTTATCATCATCACCATACAAAATGGACCCTCTAGGTATTAATTCTTGGTGTACTCAGCAGTTCCTTTGCAATTCCATTGTCATCTGGCATCACTGTTCCATAAATTTAGAGTGTTGCTGCATTGTTTTGCACCATGACTCCTTATGATTTAGCAAGTCTAAGCAGATACAGCTGATTGTAGGAGCCATTTGCGTTTTCTGCTCTTGTAGAAGAGAATAGATTCTATCTAAAAACTTTTAAAACAGCACTATCTTTGCAAAGCTTAATAAATTGTTATGAATAAGCAAAATCCTCGGTTATGTTACACTCTGAATTAACCTGGGCTTTACATGAGTTTGAAACAGAAAAGGAATCAAAAAGAACAAAACTGACCACACACCAAATACAAGTCTGGGAAGGTTCCATGTGACAGGAAGCTCCAGAAGTGTCCATGCCTGAAGCACAAAGGAGAGAACTTGTGCCCCAAAAATTCTTCCAAGATGCTTTTCTTCTTTTTTTTTTTTTTAAATAATCTCAGAAATAATTATTTTTAAGTGCACTGACAAATCAAGAAAATCCTATCACAAAACTGCATAAACAGTGGGTAGATGTAATACACATTATTTACCCTTGCAGCCTGAGAAAAGAAATGTAGTTTCTCTTACATATCAGATTTTCAAAGCTGAAAGAGAAGACAGATCCCTCCCTGCCTGAAAGAACGTACAAGGGATGCTGTGTGGAAACAGAGCTCTCCTCGTGCTCCTTGAGTGCTCCAAAATGCACTGAAAGCAAGCACTTGGCAGGAGGCTCCCCGAAGCTGACAGGACTAAACCCAGGAATGGCCAATCACCCCAGCTCCAGTCTGTGATTCCCAGTCCCAGCAGGAGCTCTGAGCTCATTCCCAGCAAACCACGGGCTGGCATCAGCCCCAGGGTGCCAGGTCACAGCCATTGCCGAGACACAGCACAGCCCTGAAGCATTCCAGCCTTGCCATCCTGGATAAAAGCCAAACACGGGGAGGAAGGGAAACAAAGAAGCACCTCTGGTTTAATCAAGGGCTGAAAAGCCACAGGTTTCTTCTGATATTTGAACTAATCACAATGTAAAATTATCATTTGTCAGGATTTTCTAGATTTGCTGCAGTGTCATGGCTCTAGCAGAAAGCATGTACAGGAATGTGTTCTCAAGTTCTTGGCTAATGGGTTTCTGTATGTCTTTACCATATTTATTTGGATTGAAACAATTATATCAGAACTGCTTCCACAGCCTCTGGAACTCCAGCACACAACTTGCACTACAGCAAAACTCTCTCACTACTAAAAGAGGACCTCTGGCAATTTGTAGTTATAAAAAAAAGTGTATTTCCAGAAGGCAAAATAAGCATGTTGATGTTACTAAACATGACAGCAGGTCAGGCTGGGGACAGGGCAAACACTGAACTGGAGAAAGCCTCAGTAAATAATCCATATTCCCATCACCTGTCCTGCTAAAAAATGGGTTAAAGCACTGCTGGAAGTCATCTCTGAGCCAATGGTCTAATTTATTCTAGAGAAGATAAGGGAGACAGCAGCACCTGACTGATCAGGACCCTCTCCCCACACCAGGCTTGAAGCAGACTTGGATTTGCTGCCTCCTTTCCAAGGACTTCTGGGAAGTGAGAGCAAAGGAGATCTCACCTTACAAAGAGCTGATGGCACTCCAGATCTCTGGACTCAGGCGCCCTCTGGAGTTTGCTGGTGCAGAAGGACCCACGGAGGGCAGGGACAGGTCCTGGGGCCCATTCCATCCTGAGAAGGAAGACAGAGACCAAGTCAGTACTCAGGGGTTTAACAGAAATGAGAGTACAGGAATGGCTGGTTTTCATCCTTTGGCTGGAACCCAATAATGCACCACGTGGATCAGGCCAAACCAAACAGACCCTGTTAAGATTTTTGTCCTAATGACCACTCATGAGTGAGGATAAGGAAATACTTAAATAATGCTGCTGTGGAAAGGCATCTGAGAAAAATATCAAGCACTGCTGCCAAAGTACAGTGACAAATCCGAATGAGTTTGATAGAAGACTGCAAGACTGTGAAATAAACTTCATGGCATTTATTCATCATCCCAATAATCCTCACCAAACAGAGGCTGTGAAACTTCTGCAGACTGGGAGGTTAAGGAGAAGAATAAAATGTTGGTAGTAATATCTGTTTCCTCTACATTTTTATACTATTTCTAATTTTTTTTTTAAACTTGACTCCACTCTAGTGGAAGGAAAAATAATTAGGAAGAGGGAAAAATCAGCTTAAGTAAAGACAAGACTTGATGGTTGGGTAGCAGCTGGGATTCTGACGGTCTGGGGCACAAACATACACGGTGCCTGCAGGAGCTCCACAGTGCAGCCACCATCTGCAGCTCTGGAGCCACAGGAACAGCAGGATGGGAAACAAATGAGAGCAAGCAAAGAGAACTCTTGGTATTAGGAGTTTACCCCCTCTCCTTCCTCTGTTTAATTCTCTAGGGGTGAAGTGACCAAAGAAAAGATAGAACCAGATTGTCATTTATTCTGGCTGGGATTTGTCACAGCTAACTAAAGGTTTATAAAAGGTACAACGTGATTGTTGCAGCACCACCATCATCTCACTGAACTGCATACAAGTGCATGTACATTTAAGGAATCCATCTTCCTTATCCTGTGATGTGAAATGCCAAGCATTTTCATTTCAGGAGCCTGTGTTCTTTCCCCCAGGCTCCAGGAAAGCCAGAATGCCCCTGTCTATGCAGAGATCCTGCCCTTCTCATCCTGGTCCCTCTGTCTTTCCCAAGACAAAGCTGGCAGTGCAGATGGCTTTGTGCCTCTGCATGCAACTCAGAGATGTGGTTTTCTGCCTACAAAATGGTAGGTTTTTATTTCTGAGCACCTGCATGTAACATTGCATCCCCAAGACTTAGTCTGTACAATTAATATACTGTCCATCTGATGAAAGGAAACTCTGTTTTTACTGGCAATAACAAAGAAATTTAGACCAGAATAGTGCAAAATGTGTCTTTGAGAAAGGTTCCAACCATGGATGAGAATTTCTTACTATAGGAAAATGTTCCTAAAACCTTGTTACTGAAAAAAACAGCTATCTTGGAAAAAAGGATCAGACAATTTTCTTTAAAGCTCAGCTATTAAGAAGTGTGTTTGGGGTTTTTTTAATCCTTGGGAATCCACCTTCTCCTCTAGCAGCTTGGAGCTTTTTTCTCTTTATATTAAGTAAGTAAGGACAGATTTTCTTACTTATATAAAAAGGCTGTGGAAAGAAAAATCCTGCTTAATTCCTCACAGCAGATCTTTGAGCACAAACTTGCACATTGCTCTGAAAAATGGGAATGGAGTTCTGGGTGCAGCTTACAGACTTGGGCTCTGCTCTAGAGAGATACCTTAAGCAGATAAAGACGAATCTTATTAAGCTAAATCCTTTCACTTCTGCCCTTGGACTCAAACAGGCTGAATGTGATTTCAGGGAAGATCATATCCGAGCTTTGGGCTTTCCAAGAGCTGAGAAAAACACCCGTGCCCATTCAAATCCCTCTTTGATCTGGGAATACAAACCCTGGCCTGTGCCACCTTGTCAGCAGAGGAAGGGGCACAGGGACACACCTCTGGAAACAGCTGGAGAAATTTCAGACTGCGGTGCTGCTGAAAATAGTGATATTATTTGCCCAGTGGGTGCTTAATTTTCTGTGAGCAATGCTGCTGTTCTTTAGCTGTCTCCAGCATTTGACTCAGGAAAATGAACTGCTGTGTGGCTGACAGATGTCTGAGGGAAATCATGGATCCTGATCTGGGGAAAATGATGGATAACACTCTTTACCCATCTACTTAAGGTGCTTCTTCCTCATTAAAAATATCTCAGGGAAACTGAGTGCACTGTATAATCTTGCAGCTGTGCAAGTAAAATTCCCTTTTGGACTAAAACCACATCTCTGAGTTGCATGCAGAGGCACGAAGCCATCTGCACTGCCAGCTTGATCTTGGGAAAGACAGAGGGACCAGGATGGGGAGGGCAGGATCTCTGCATAGACAGGGACATTCTGGCTTTCCTGGAGCCTGGGGGAAAAGAGCACAGGCTCTTGAACCTCCTTCCTCCAGGGAAGTGCTATCAGTGTTGCCTCCTGCAGATCTTATCAGTAAACCCAGCCAAAGTTTTTTGCATTTCACGGATTCTGTTGGGTAACACCAACCAGACCCATCAGCAGGGATCAGTTCCTCACCTTCTTGCCTCTGTCCCTTGGTGGTGCCTATCCTAGATTTGCATTAAACTGGGAATTTGGGAAGCTGGAGTTATCCTGGAGCTCTGGGTGGGAGCAGGCTGTAACCCAGTGGGGTCTGGCAATGCTTCCTACTTCCAGAGCCTGAATCAGTAATACCAACAGGTTTTTACCTGACCACTGGAGAAGGATCCAGCAGCCATTCCATAACAGCACACAGCAATAATTACCCTAACACGTTTCTAGCCAGGGAAAGTGCTCTTTAAATCTCATGGAAAAATGGGTTCTCTTGGGCTGCAACACCCCTCTGCTAATTCCAGGCTCACAGGACTTAGACAATACTGAATGAGAGCTTCCAGCATTTTGCCATCCTCTGAACTCAGCTAGAGAAGTGACAATACTGGCTCTCCCAGCAGCAGGCAGAGCACTTCCCCTGACTGCTCACAGATCAGGTGTCACAAGATGTATCAGTTCTGAGTCTTTCTCACTGGAGCATCATATAAACATTTGCAGAAAGGGAGAAGCTGGAAAACTTTGAATTATAAAGAAAAGAGTTTGAATAATCACAAGCAAGATTTCAAAAACTGTGCTTGCAAATAAACACAAAATATTTCCATAAACCCAGTAATCCAGATGACAAAGTGCTCAGAAATGTTCTGCCAGAGGGCTCTGTTTTCCCCTTCAAGAAGTTTTGATACATCAGCAGCCATAGGCCTTAATTTACTGGTTTATGCTAATTTCAGTGGCATTTTGCTTCTGATGAGAAAAATCCAAGGGATCTAAAAATCTATGTCACGTTTCAAAACGAGTTTTCACTTAAAATGCATAATACATACACGCAAACAGATTTTGGTTTAGTCAAAATTTCTCCAGCAATACAACAACAACAGGAAAACAAGAAGGAGCCCTGGAAGGAGAAGAATAAATTGCCACTGAAGGAGGCTGGGGCTTGGGGTCATGGAAAACCTTTGCTGTTGTCAGACAATTCCCTTTTCCACTGGCCAGGCAACATCATTGCTTTGGGTCAGCACGTGGGGATCAGATGTGCACGTCCTTGGTTCTGCCTCCTGAAAGGAACTGAAGGATTCAATGACCTGTTGAAATAACTTCCAATTACAAATTTCTTTAGTTTAATGCTTTCTATAGGAAATAACCAAATTCTTGAGTTACTGATTTCACAGACCAGCTTTTTGGACCCACTCCATTCAAACAATGGTGATTACAGACTATTCTGAAATGTTGTTTCCATATAAGCTGAAGATATTTAGACAGACATGATCAAATACAGGATACTATGAACAAATTAAATGAGGTTGCATTTACAAGGCTGCAATAAAATATTTGCAGTGGCATTAGGAAAACTTTTGGGGAAACCCCCAGGTCAAGCAGGGATGCAGGAGTCCCTGACTCTAAATTACAGTGCAGGTTTGGATGATCTGTTTGCAGGTGAATATCACGGCCAGGTCATCAGGAGCAAGTCTCCAACCAGGTTCCAATGAAAAAATCACAGACTTGAACTGATCCTTGCTTCTGATCCCAGTTTGGAACCCGTGGAGTCTTTCAGTGTATGGCTTCAAGCAAACCTGGTGCTGTTCTAAGCAACTTTGGATATCAGTACTCTGAGAATGAAAAAGGGAAATTGTCCTTTGACCCTGATTTATGAAATCACCTGCACTCTTTTTAACCCATAAAAAGGGCATTTGTTTTTTTCTTAGCAAAAAGCCAATGATGATATTTTTCCAGGGATATTCTTTCCAAGGAGATTCAGCTACTGCCATCTATTGATAGATACTGTGAAGGGTCACTGTCAAAGTGCACATCTGCACCTTTTCTAAGAGAACTGTAAAATGTCAGGGGTGAGAAAAGGACACTGAAAGAATGCTTCTCCTTCCCAGCAGTGACAAGCAGGGATTTGGAACAGGAAGAAAATACCAGGAGTAGTTTGAGGGTGGAGTAAAGGCAGATTTTATTTTACAGGTAAATCCTCCAACAAGAAGGGTAACACCCACATGTATGGGGTGATCTGTCACTGACTGACTTCTCTGCAAACCAGTCTGAGATGTGTGGCTGTACTTTCCTCATCTGCTCATATTTAGATGAGTTGGTCAATGTACAGCTCTTTAACACCAGCCCAGCCTTTGGACAAGAACCTATTTCCAACCATCTGTGGAAGGAAGGCACTGACCTGAACTAATTACCTGAGATTAAGCCAATTTTTTAAAGGGATGAGACCAAAGCAGGAGATGCACTGAACTGGAACAAGAAGTGAGCTGTGACTTCCAGCAAAGCCCTGCCCACGTGCCAGGGAGCAAACTGTGAAGCTGAGGAGAGCAGCTTGGGTGGAGTGACTTCACGGGAGTGGAGGAGAAAACAGGGAAGCAGTCAAGGCAGAATTTAGTAATTTCCTGTTGTTGGGTGTCCCAGCAAAATACTGCCCTCCCTCAGTCCTTCTTTTGGTGTTCCTTGTGCTGAGCAGCCAACAGCCTTTCCCTCCTCCAGTCTAAGACCCAGGGTCTGACAGCTGCACAACAGAGCCAAGGGCTCCTGCCATGTTATGGCTTTCCCCTTCCCAAATAAACAACTTCCATGAACATTTCTCCTCTCACTGCCTCTTTTACCTTTGACCTTGCAAAAATAAGGATTTCTCCCTTCTGAAAACGAACTTACCTTGTCTAAAGAGAAATCTGCTTTATTTGATTTCACCTGGAATACAAAATATCCACTGCACACTTCCTGCACTATATCAGCATCTTGCTAATTACTTAAACAACACAGTTTTATTCTTCCTTTTTTTTTTTTTTTTTAATGTGACATACTGGGGAGAGGCAGAGTCTGTCTTCAGTTACTCATTTCATTTATTCAAATTACCAATACTTTGTAACCCAGTACTGCAAATAAAGTGCTCCAGGGTAAATCTGGAAGTCTGCTGTGTTAGGATCCCCTAAGTATAATACAATTAGAGCCATGCCATGAATGACTAACACTTCAGAAGCAATTCTTTCACAATGAGGTGAATTTCCACCTCACACCAAGTATTTGTCAGGTTTGTGTGTGCTGGTGCTAAGAAGATCAGAGAGATTAAATAAGCATTTATAATCATGAGGGGATCTTAGTCCTGTCTGAGGCAGCTGGGCTGGAAGGTGATAGAGGCCTGAGGGCTCCCTGTGTCCCTGGATCAGGCTCTTCAGAGCTTCCTGACCCCCTTGGCTACGGTCAGGCTCTCCTGGATGAGAAGACCACTGCAGTGCAGGCTGGCACAGCCACGATGGACACTGAGAAAATGAGGGGAATTAGCATTAACAGGACAGTTAGCTGCTCTCTTAGAGAGTGCTGAAGGCATGGACATCCCATCTGATGTCAAGGCTGTTCCTCAGGGAATTACAACCACTATTGCCTACTAGGAATACACAAGTCACAGGCACTGTTACCCAGCTTGGCTGGTTTTTATTTATGCTCCTGCAGCACTTTGACAGCGAGTCAACAGCTGAGTCACAGCTCCCAAAGCTCCTGGGCTCCCTTGTGTGAAATACATAAATAAAAACAAACAGTTCTTTGCTGCTGGTTGCATCTTCACTGAAATGCTATACAAGAACAAAAGGTCTTTCCCACTTGGAAACAGAGCTCCACACTTCTGGAGTGCCATTCCCATTCCAAGGGCTGCAGGCTCACCACAGGCCCTTCCTCCTCTCATGACCACCCTGTTTCCCTTTCCAAACCCAAGTTACACCAGTCACTATTGTAACAGCCTGCACACAATCTGCTGAGGATAAATACCCACCTAATGAGCCTGAAAAGATATGGTAATTTCTTAATTCAAAATAATTACATGGCTATTTGGGCCCTCCAAAATAAGGTATTACTTATTCAGCCCAAACAAACTGCTGTTTGCCCAGGGTTTGAACTCTGGCAAACAGCAGTGCAGCAGTCATCTGCATGCTGAATCCTGAGACAATTTTGTGTCAGATGTTTACATACACAGAACTGGAAACAAATATTTGTCAAGGCAACAAGCAGCTTTTAGCACAACCAAGGGGAAAAAACCAAACCAGAAAGCCCTTGGAAACAGGACTGCAAACACAGCCAAGGCAGAGCACTGCAGGGGCACCAGCTGGCTCCAAGTCACCCAAGTGCCCTCTGAAACATCCCACAGGCTTGAAAATGTTCCATAAGGGGATGGGAATTGTTTATTTTGGCTTGCCATTTGTGTCTGCTTGGGTGCCTATCTCCCCGTGTCACCTGGAGATACAGATGGAAAGCCACCACAGAAATGCAGATGGAAGGAGGAAAGGAAAGGAAGAGTGGGGTCAGACAGACCTTCAAGCCATTGATTTCAGCCAGCTTTCCTCGAGCCAACAGAACATCTCCCACTGGCTTTGGGGAGGGCTGAGCAGGCCTGGATTTCAGAGCATTAATGGAAGATTCAAAAATCATCTGGTGAGCACTAGTAGAGGGCTCTCCATGCATGTGCACCTGTATTTATATCTTTGGAGTTGCTGATTTAAAGAAGTGGACACAGATGGAAGATCTGCATGCCATTTCCTACTTCCAGGGGAAAAAATAATGAAATCAACTGAAATCTGATCTGTCCTGATTAAGTACAACTTGGGGGAGAAACAAAACTCAGTAGCCCATGCTTCTACTTAAAAAACCAGGCAAACTGAAAAAGCAAGATGCTCAGAGGCTCTCAGATGACAATATACAATATACCCTCTTTTAACAAGGATTTGCAACTTACAGCAGGGCGGTCCAGAGGGCAAGAACAGAATTACTGTTTGGCTTCCAGAAGCATTTCACATCTGCTAAGAGTCATCTGATGTTCTAAACCTTCAAGTCCATGCTTCCACTTAAAAAACCCGGCAAACTGAAAAAGCAAGATGTTCAGAGGCTCTCAGATGACAAAGAAATAATATATACCCTGTATTAACAAGGACTTGCAACTTACAACAGGGTGGTCCAGAGGGTATGACCAGAACTCCTCTTTGGCTTCCAGAAGCATTTCACATCTGCTAAGAGTCATCTGATGTTCTAAACCTTCAAGAAAGCAGAAAACACATGATTTTCTAACATATATGCAAAAATACTAAAACTTGACATGACTTAAATGGCAGCATTCATTTTTATGCATACTTTGAAATTTTTGTTTCAGCATTAAGTATCTCTTAATCTATTTGTATGTTACAGCTGGACTATTCCAGTACTTTCACTTAGCACTCTTGCTGCAGAAAAATCAGCATTGTGCTCTCTGCTTCATCTGCTGATGCTGTTCCAGGTGTAATTTGGAACACTTGACCTTACCAGAAAAACTGCAGCTTCCTATGGCATCAATGGAGTCATCATTAAAATCCCCCAACACTGTTTTGCATTGTTTGCAAACAAGCTGCATGTAAGAGTACAGCACACCACCCTGTGCTCTGCTATTTATGTCATTGTTTTCCCAGAAACCCCATTTTTTCTCTCATTATTTGTGTTTCTCCTGGCTCAGGAAGCAGACTGGCTGCAGTGGAAGGCTGCCTTCCTGGCAGCAGTTTCCTGCTTGCTTTCTCTGGGGCTGTGTCAAGAGCCTGCAGGGTCCCACAGCCCTTCCATGCCCAGGTGCCTTCAGGCTGCTTTCTGCTCCTTGTGCCAGCTCAGCTGCACTCAGCCTGGCTCTGGGCTGGAGCTGCCTTGCCATCCTGACACCAGCAGTGTCCGAGGTGCTCCTGACACTAAACCAGTGGCTCATTGCCATCAGAACATTGTGGAGCTCCCGACAGTTCTCTACATGGATCCTTTAAAGCACCACAAGAGGAGGAACACCCAAGCACAGGGTGCAGCACCCCAAATCCTGCTGCAAGCAGCAGTGCAAGCAGGTGCTGGTGTCCATTTTGAGTGATGATGTCCAGATTATTTTAAACACATCAGCTAAAACGTTGGCTTTTATTCTAAGGTGTCATTACATCCACTTGGATAAATTCATTTATCCATCTCAGTGCTATTGCTCGTTTCAGCTTGCTTGGGTTTATTTCAGGCCTGAGCTCTCTGTAATCATTTGTTCACGTTTATGACATTACACATTGTTGACTAACAGCTTCATTTTGCTGAGTTCCCATTTATTACTGTCACTATTACAGCAGGATTTAAATGTTTGTAACTTGCCTAGCATGAATGTGACTTCACTGACGTTTAACACTGATCCTGAAGGCTCCTCCTGGACTGTGTGTCACCTGAAGATCAAATACTTCTGCTGCTGGTTTTAAAATCAATTATCATCTTGCAGGATTTGGCTCAGAGGATAACCCAAAGTGAAAGGCAGGGAGCCTTAAGAGAGAGTTTCCCAATGCATTACATGAGATTGATTTTTCATGTGCAGAAAAATTGATGTTTAACACTGATCCTAAGGCTCCTCTTGGGCTGTTTGTCACCTAAAGATCAAATACTTCTGCTGCTGGTTTTAAAATCAATTATCATCTTGCAGGATTTGGCTCAGAGGATAACCCAAAGTGAAAGGCAGGGAGCCCTAAGAGAGAGAGTTTCCCAATGCATTACATGAGATTGATTTTTCATGTGCAGAAAAAAGAGGTCTGCTGAAGGGAAAAAACCCAACAAAAATCCAAACTCCCCAAACCAAACAAAAAACCTTCAACTCAGAGTCAAGTCTTTTCTATGGTACTTGAAAAATATGCATACATCTGTTTTTCAGTCACCAAAATTTTAGAATCTGGTGTAAAAAAAAATTAAATACTCATCAATATATCCCTTTATTTAATATTATGAAAACATTTAAATATTTAAACTACAATTTATCATTTTAAAAATAATATTACTCTCTCTGCTTTCCAATACTCATCGTTTCATAAACTGAATCTGAACCGAATCTCCAAGTTCAATAAAAATATTGAGGCAAAATGAAGTGCTGTGCTGGGTGATTTTTCATCAATAGACAACCAGATAAAAGCCTTCACTTTCAGAGTCATTCCTTGTCCGTATAAATGACAAATACAGATTAATGGAATCCTCAGGAAAAGAATCATACAGTATCCTAATGGAATGAGCAAATGTTTCATTGAAAATACCCTTTCACACTAGGAACCATAACTGTTCTTTCAATTCCCAGCAAGAGCATCCATTTGCCTCACGCTCTGCATTAGGCTGGAAAACATTTTAAGGCACTGAATTTGAAAACTGTTGTGGGAATTATTCCCACGTGGGTCAGCAGGAGGGCCACTAGAACCAGACCAGAAGCAAACACAAGTGGAATGCAGACTGAACAGCGTGCTGAATCACCCATGAACCAGCCCTGAGCTGCAGGGCCTGCTCAGGATCCCCCCATCCCTGGGGACTCTGGCAGAGGCAGAGCAGGAGGCAGAGCCACGGGAGGGGCCCTGGCTCTGGGGAGGGGGAGCAGCTGCAGGCACAGAAGGTGCCAAGGAAAGGCGAGGCCAGCTGGGCTGGAGAGAGGCCCAGGGACCAGAACTGCTCACCTGGGAGCAAGGTGTGGGAGCAGGATCCCAGGACTGCCCTTTCCTGGCCTTTCCAGCTGCACAGTGCTCCAGGTGTCCTCTCCTCAGCCCTGCTGCTCCTCAGCCTCTCCTGCCCATGCTGGAGCCCCATTAATGAGCAAAGAGGCACTACAGGAGCAAGGCAGCGCTCCTGGGGGACACAGGGGGCCCTGCCAGATGCACCTAGTGACAGGGAAGTCATTTCTGAACTATCAACACACAATTTTACCTAAAAATGACTCTCAAAGCATTTTCCTAATGCCAAAGCTTTCCTCAGAAAATTGAGTACTGGGGTCTGCTTCAACCACACTGGGACAACACATTTTGCTTTAAAAACAGTGATTTTCAACTGCATTTTCTTAGAATGCTTCCATCAGGGAATTCAGACGTTTTTAGCACAAGAACTTGAACTTGCTGCAGAGCTGTGCATGCCATTACCCAGTCACACACATCCCAGTTACTTCACCCTGGGAGAGCTTCTTCCCAGCCCCACAGAGAAAATTGGAGGCCAGTCAATACTGGGGAGAGGAAGGCTCATGATGAAAGAAGAGGAACCAGTTCACTTGAGGAATGCAGTGCTTAAGTGCAATCAAAAATGTCATAACAAAATATGTCAAAATATGTTTCCAGATCAATGTTCTTTGAAATCTCCATTTGCCAAAGGCAGATGCTAACATTTTTGTCTTTCTGGAAATAAAAACAAACACTGAAATATCCAAGGGGAGGAAAATGTGCAATTTTCTCTCATCTGCTTGTGCCCACTCCCCATTTTAGGACACAGCCTGAGTCATGGAGGCCCTTAGCAGGGAGGCTAAGGGTAGAATGGTTAAAGACTCATAATCTGAGCTCCACAGGCCAAGTTAGTGTGACAGACATGAATCTGGAGAGCCCTGTCAGTGCAATGGAAGTTTTACCTGGGGTAGAACCTTCGTGACTGAAATCTCAATACAGATGAACATGTGTATAATGGAACTGTTCATGCACAAACAAGACACTGAAAGCCAAATCACAAAGATGCTCTGTCATCAGAGCTCAGCATTAATTCACTTTCCAATGCCAATTTGTTATCACAAACGCTCTCAATTAAAATGTTTTGTTTGATACAGGGGGAATTAAAACAATCTTTTTATTCTGATGATAGAGATGCACTTAGCAGAATAAAAAATAGTGATTTAATGGCTACTTAATGGTCTGAAGCTTTAAATGAACAAATCATAAATTAAGGCTTTTGTAGCCTTTTATGCTTTCCCATTTGGATCCTAAAAAACCTATTTGCATTCATTGTGCAGGTCTGACACAGAACACCTTGCTCCCCAGTGACATGCAGCTGCATTCCAATATTTGTCTCCAGACTGAGCTTGACACTGCTGCCTTGGGAAAAGCTTCTAGTTCAGGTGTGGGACACAGCCTCTCCTTGGACAGAAGGATTTCACACTCTCCAGGTGACTGAGCCTGCCTCCACACCCAGACTGAATCACACTACATCCATTTCTTTGTCTGCAGCTCACTGCAGCATTTCAGACCAGGCAGGGGGGTGGATCTTTGAAACCCCCTATGAAAACTGAGCACAAAACCTGGGTAAGTAAAAGCTAAGTTTGCATTGAGAGAAATTCTTTCCCAAAAGTGTTGGCAAGCACTGCTACTTGAACCAGATCCATGAGTCAGTCTTCCTTTCTTCCTGAGTCACTGTTGATTACAACACATCACTAATTTAGCAGATAGGAAAAAACTCATTAAAAATAACACAACTCACACATATATTTGTGTGTTTAAAGATTCATCTTGAGTTAAAAATATATTTTTTTGATTAAAGTATTTTGAGTGGAAAAAAAAATCTGAAAATAAATAGTCAAAGCTAAAAAAAGAGAAATCCCTACGCATTTTCTCTCTGAATATGGTCTGAACATCTAAAACAGGATTTATTGCATTCTTCTTTCAAAATACATAATTCAGTGTGTTCTACAAGCAGAAAGTGTTTTAATTCTATTACCAAGAGGAAAAATGACTGTTCTAACAATTCTATTCCATTCCCTGGGGCTTTTTCCCTCTTCTGGGCACTCTGTGCTGATCCCTTTCCCTCCAGGCACCTGCCCAGAGGCGTGTCCAGCCGGCCCAGCGGTGCCACCGTGGCCCTGTCTGTGTGCTGATCCGTCCCTCACGTGGGGTTGGCATTATTCCCCCGTGCCCTGCCCTTACGGGCTGTGCCACCTCCAGGTCACTTCAGTCCCTGCTGCCTCCTGGGCAGTTTCCTCCCATTAAGGAGCTGGGTTTGCAGTGATTCCCCCTGACCAATTACTTCTGGAAGCACCACTGTGCCTTGGCTCTTGTTCCCTCTCTCAGATCCATTTTCAGCTATTTCGTGTCTAAAGCCTACCAGGATTACACAATGACAATGTCAGTATCTCAATGGCACCTGAGAGCTTACATCCTCCTATTTCAAAACCCCATTATATTTTTAAAAAATAATAAATAGCCCCATTTTAATGTCACAGAAATTTTTATGTGGCTCCTCTGTCACAAAAACCTGGTCCAGCTGCCTCTGGGATTGTCAGCACAGTAAATTGATGGCACCAACAAAACAAGCTCCACCAAACAACATAATTCTCCACTTTTCAGGGGGGAAAAATGCTGCAGCAGCAGCATCTCCTGCAGTCTGATTTTTGATTAAAGAACCAAAACAAAGCAGTGAAAAAAACCAACAAAACTTATTATTAGGCCTTCAGAAATCCATCTGCTTAGGGACTCTGATATTTTAAATGAATTGGTCTATGGTAGCCCACAAAAAAAGAAATTTGCATAAAAACCAAGTGCTATTAAATGTTCTGACTAGCATTCATTCACTCTTGCTGAATTCACAGATCACAAACTGTGGAACAGACCAAATTTCAGCTGTGACAGCTGAGCTGCTATGGGGTGTTAATGCACACCAGCCCTGGGAATGAGTTTTGTGGGAGGTTAAAGCTTAACTGGCTTTTTACACTCAGCAAGGCTAACTGCACATTTTGTGCCTTCCAGATCACCTCCAGTGCTGTGCTGCTTCAGGCAGGCAGTCCTTGCCTCTCCTAGTGAGGCAGCCAAGCAATGGTGTATCCAGACACTGAAAGTATCCTCCAAGAGCCACTGAATTCACTGCTGAGTAACAGCAAGTACAAGCATTTCTAAATTAACATAATGCAGGTAATGGCACCCCAGCACACAAGATTTCTTCCGGTCAGAAGGAAATTTCATATGATACTTTGTAGATATGATACAACATAGATTGTGTAATAAATGTTATAGGAGAAGTCAAAATTACAGGGCTCCTCATCATTCAGCATCTTAGGAGCATTGTGTTCTCAAAATACAGAGAATTAACCCTAAAAGACCCCAGAGTTCTCTCCAGCAAGTGGTGCTTTAACAGGGAGTTGCTCCCAGAGCTGCTGCTTTCTGTGTACCTTGGTTCTTCTCATTTCCATCTGCCACCTCTGCCCCAATCCCTTCCACCTCCATCACTCCTCCCTCCTCTGGGTTATCTCAGGATCCACATTCTACAGAGACTTTTGGGGCACTGGGACATGCCAGAGGGGTTCCGATATCCTGACATATGGGTTTCATGTAGGAAGCACTGCAATGACCCCAGAAGCTGACCCCTCAAGGGAGAGGGTCCCTGGTGACAGGGAAGAGCCCAAGTGCAGCCATGCAAACAGCTCCCCTGAGTGATTTACCCCAGAGTGACTGCAGCTCTCCCTGCACACTCCATGTTCCTGTGCCTGGCACAGTTTAAAAGGACCATTGCTCCCTCCCAGGTTGCCCCTGAGCCAACAGAAAACGCCACTGAGGCAGGTCCTACCTTAGCTTTAGACCAGGCTCTTTCTGAAACAATTGTGCATCCCACTTTCAGGGAATCTGACTTCCCCACCTCGGTGTTCCAGCACGGAGTCAGACCCTGCCTGGGAACTCCTCCCTGCTTCCACAGGGCAAACACAAGCTGCAAACTCCTGGCCCCAGCAGCATTTTGGCAGGAAATCCTAGAAATCAAGAGAGATTTGTAAAAGCAAGCTTTTCCACCTGCATTTTCAATATTACTATTTAATTTGCAAGTTCTCTGCCAAACACTCTTTCATGCAAGTCCATTGCGTTTTTCTGCTAAAGACTGGCTCAACAGAGGAATAAGAATATTCTAAGAAGTCACCAGACACAAGAATGGTAGAAAGCCAAAGAACAGTTCCAAAACTGCCAAGGATTGATAGAAACATAAGGAAGGAACAACAAAGTGCTCCAGTGAAAAGTTCTGACCAAGAACCCTTTCAACCATGACGTGGATTTGCAAGGAGATGTTAAACAGCAAAGAATACTAAAAATATGTCAGCTCCTATCTGTCGCCCTGATTTTATAAGACTTTGTTAAGCCTTCTGATGTTTGCATTCTTTCAATAAACTTTCTCACACACAGTCATGTCAGCTCCTATCCAGCTGCACAAAAAGTGTTTATTCCCTTTTAAATCCTTAATATTTTCAATATTTTCTATTTCTGAAATATGGCTGTTGATAACAGAGTGCACCAAGATGTTATTTTGATACTTACAGGAACATCCAATCTCCACTAATCAGAGAAAAAAATGTTCCATCAGTGATAAAAATCCTCATTCCTTGAGGTACTGGGGGCAATCACTGAGAACAGATTACAGCACCATGGTGAATACATTTTACTAGCACAGATTTCTACAATACCAGGCAAATTTATGAACAAGATAATTTTTACAGGCTGTATTTAGCATTTACTTTGCCAATGATATTGCACAATTTGGGTATTTCACTAAATGTAAGGCAAAAACAAACTGTGAGCACAGACATATGTGAGTATAAATACAGATGTACCTAAATCCTTATCAATGTTTTAGGGTTTATATTATCAATTTTAAGGCTTTGATATTATTGATGTTTTACAATAACAGCACAAGGGAGAGCCATGCTAGCAGCTCTACACCAGAAGCTTTAAATTTGGCTAAAAGCATTCTGGTTTAGCTCGTGTTTTATAATTAACATTAACAATACTGTTTTCCAAGGGATAACATTTGGGCAAACAATCAGTAGTTCACAAAAAGTGCATCAAAGTCACCAATTTTCCAGTTTTCACAAATGTCAGCTTATAAATTACCAGCCACTTAAAGTAAAAAGCTTCTGGTACAACAAAAGAAACCACAGCACTATCTGAAATATTCTGTGAGCAGCTGCAAATGATTACTGCCCAAAAAAAGGACCAGTGGAAATATTTTTCACACACACACAGAAAAGACAACACATAAAATCACCCTTCAGAGTCCTGTGTGTGTTTCAGCTGGTGAAAGACTAACTGAAGTTTTTAGCAAAACTTCTTCTAAAAAATCAAAAACTGACATGAATACTGGTATTTTTTTATAAAGGATCCAGGGTTTTGACTAACACTGTTTTTAAGATTAATATCCATATTAATGACAACTTCTGTTAAGGAAGTTCCTCTGAATTGAGTACATAGAGATGGAATCATTAAAAAAATATTATAAGGTCCATCATAATCCATTATTTAATTGGAGTGTGTTAGGCTGCTTTAATGCACAACCCACTAAATAAGTTTTATTTCAGTGCTTACTACCTTTCCTGTTGTGAAAAGAAAGCAAGGTTTCAAAAGTTACTGATGAACATTCAAACATGGAAACAACACAAATGTTTTAAGTTCTATTACCCTGCTCCTGTCCCCTTGTAAGGAGTAACTGAATTTAGAGAGGGACAAACCAAGGGAGGTGCAATCAGACATCCAAATATAAAATTCCCACAGTTTTGGTGTTGCTACTGTTGCTGCATTGCCAGAAAGCAAATTGTTCTCCTGCAGATCTCCAAATCTGCACTCAGAGCAAGGGAAAGAAGGTGCTGAGCAGCCAGCAAGAGATGCACCGAGCTGGATTCATCCCTGGTGCTCCAGAGTCAGCACCTTCCCAAAGCCTGCACAGTGAGTGCTCTCCCTGCTGCCTCCCGAGCTCTGGAATGCTCTCACCAGCACCAGGCTCCTTTTCCCATCAATATTTTGCTGGCTTCTCTCCTCAGTGATTGCTTCCCGTGAGCCTCGAGTGCATGGACAAGAACAGACCTGCAGCTGAGCCACGGCTGAAATTCCTCAGGAGCTTCCATGAAACGGGCTTAGCCTGAAAAGAGATGTTCAGTGGAGCTGTGGGAGTGTTTCTTTATTCCCAGCTCCTTGTCCCTCACCAGGACAGCTGAAGCTCTGCCACTCTGGACTCTTTACCAACAGCTCAGCACGGGGCTGGTCACTAACTCTCTGACCTGCATGTTCTCCTGCAGGAACAAAACCCTAAATCTTGGGCTTTTTTCCCTTCTTCTTATACTAGGCTAAAAATAAATTGCCATTCTTGTCTTTGAAAACAGTCACAAAACTCCATGGAAAAAAACTACTTCCAAAAAAATCTTTGCTTATATTCACTTACCAGATATGTCAGTTTTGAGAGTGCTCAAGTTGAATAACTCAGGACATGACAGAAAAAGCTGAAATTGTGGATAATGGGAAAGAATATTTCACAAACAAGTCCACATCCCTCTTGAGACATTTTAAGTAAACAGAGCACTATCCACTTTATAAATTATTATTATTATTTGCTTGAGAGTTCTGAGTTTGTATCAAGTACTTAGGTCAAAAGTTTAAACATGAGTTAGAAAAAATGGGCGCTTTTTATCCAATATAAATTTTCTCAAGAATTCTGTAAGGCAAATAGATGGGTTTCTGTCCCTGAGCTCCTTTAAGTATTGATTCTAATCCACCTCCACAAAGCCCTGCATTACTCAAGGCATAACATACTTATCACACACACAGTTTTTAGACTTGACAAATACATATTTTCAAATTGATCTTCCATAGCAGTCTAAAAAAAGCTGCAGCTTTCCAGATTGATTTCTGCTGTTCTAACCTTTTGCAAATCAGTCTGGTATCTTTTTCTGTTTCACCCCAAAATATCTGCCAGGCTTGGAGAGGCAGTGCACAGCTGCACCACCAGGATACAGCTGCTCCCTTTCAGGCCTCAGTCCCGAGCCATTAACAGCAGTGGAAGGTTTTTATTGACTGCAGTGGTGGCAGAACAAGCTGTACCAGGATATGCTGCAAATGGCATTTGATGTGCTCTGGCTTTTTCCCTTCAGATACCTGTGTGACCACAGGGAAAGACAGCTCAGCTTAATTCCTAACTGATTTTTAGAAGAGGGGCTTTTTTCCCAAACAATTACCTAAATTGAGTTTCTCCTGATAGCCAATTGGCTCTAAGAGTGAACATTTTCTGCATTTCTGTTTCCTTTTCAGTTCACCAGCTCTCTTGGGCCTCACACAATGATGCTCAGCAGAACCCTGAGAGACTCTGAAGACCCTGCCCTGCTGAGGGCTGAAGGTGAGGTCAGTGTGGGAGTGCACTCATGACCTTTCTTGTTCCAAGCTCCCAAGCAATACTTTGCTTGCAGAAAATGATTTTTTAGCTTTTCTGATTTACTCACCCAAGCATTTCATCTACCTCAAGTGGAGCTGCTCTGCAGCTTTGTTGTGGTTCCTATTTACATCTACCACTATAACACTACTTGATAATTCAGGACAAATTCCTCAATCCTTCTTGTTTTGAAAAGCTTTCCAAAGCAGAGGTAAAAGCTGGAATGCTGTGGCTGCTGCTTGTCATTTTGCTCTGATGCCAAACCCACCAGAAACCCAAGCTGCAGCTCTCAGCCTCTATTTCCACCTTCCATCCTTCTTCCACCTGGCTCTCAAGTGCCTCCCCTCAGACCTGTGCTGTTCTCAGGTATCAAACTGCAGCCCTTTCACTTCCTCTGCCCAACTTCAACATCCACTGAACACACACCAGTGACCTCAAGTTCTCAGCCCAAGAGCAACAGCAACAGCAGCTGGTTCCTGCAAAACTTTGGGAAGTTTGCCACTTCATTTATTTAACTATTTTTTTTTTGGCAGAACATTTCAGTCAGACCAAAACCAGTAACGTGCTAGATTGTAAAATAATTTTAGTGAAGGTTTGTGTTTTAATTTAGTGAAACAAAACACAAAACTAGGAAAAAAGTACTGAACCTTATCTTTTCCTTCATTGTAACAAAATAATAACTAAAACAACTCTCTCAGTCATCCTCAGTAAAAAGGCTTTACATTTTGAATTTAGCAGCCAAAGAGATAAATCAGGAGGATTCAGTGCTTCTGAGGAGCACTGAATAGCAGCAAAAGAAATGTTATGTTACCCTCAATTCTGCACTGTCATGTTGCCCTTAATTCTCCAGTGACAACCATCCTGATTTTTTTTGGTATATGCTTTAAAATTCAAGCATAGAATTTTTTGTTTTAAAAAACCCATTGTGTGTATATATATAAATATTTAAATAATAGCTGTGAGTTGTAAGAACACACAAAGTGAATTTTGAGGAGCAGAGTATTTTGGCACATATGTTCATTCCATCTTTTATATTTTGCCTAACACAAACATCATTTCTGTTTCTTCCGTGGGTAAAACCTGTAGGCACAGGTCACTGCAAGCACACAGAGCTGGGATTTTGTGTTCTCAAGGTCTGTACAAAACAGATGGAGGCGTTTGCCAAAGGTTAAATATTTCTTATCGGCTTCAACCTCCGTTATTGATCTGGAGATTTATGGCTAAAACTGAGTAAATGATGTGACCTTGAACTAGAGCTCCTTGGATATAAAATGTAACCTGACTCAGCCCTATTTTATATTTTATTTCATTAGACATATATTTTGACTTCTTCCCATGTCACTTGTGTTTTGAGGGAGAGGGTAAAAGGGACACATTTGGATTAAAGCTGAGACCTCACAGCACTTTGTGTCATGCAGTTCGAGGGGGGCCACAGACATTCTGGCCTGGTTTTTCTTTTAATGCTCCACAACCCCACAGAGGTCCCTGCATACACCTCAGGTGTTCCAAGGCTCTCACACAAGGCAGTAGGAGTCTGACAATCCTGCTGACATGTTTATTCCATAAAGTGGTGAGCCACTCCAAGAAATCTCAGTGGCCATGGCTGCATTTTTAAGGAAATGCTTTGCTCTGACTGAAGGTGGTTCAGGTTTTAGAAGAACAGCTCCAAAATGCTCTGGTGCCATGCAGGTCCCCTACCCCACCCAAGTGTGTGTGAGGGACAGACCAGGACGTGGCAGCTTTGCTCGCACTGACCTGGAGTCGCGGCTCCACCCAGCTGAGGCAGCGACTGGGATCAGCAGAGCTGGGATCAGCAGAGTATATATATATAGGAAAGCTCTGCTGGGCCCTTGAGCCACCCAATCCTCCAGGCCAGGGCTGCTCTGGAACAAGGAAACATGCCATCAGAACTCCTGTGTGAATGGAACGTGTCTGCCTGGAAAATTGAACATGTATGATGCTGCATTCTCCACACGAGCTGGAAAGAAAGTGTTCCAATAATGAAATATTAATATTTAAAGTAGAGCAGTACAACCTCAGAACACAACATATCACAATAGAGTTTAGTCACCAGCAATAACTGTTCTGCACTTGAGGACTAAATGTGCTGATGTAGAACAAGGAAACAGGTAAGGACTCTACTTTTACTTCCACATATCTAAATTAAAATTAATTTTAATTAAAGTATGATTTGTCTGTGACAATGGCTGCCTTTTTAATGGTTAATGCTCACCTTGAGTGCAATTATCGTTTAAACAAAGCTCAGTGACTCAAAGAAGCTTTTAAAATAAAGAAAGACAGGAAGGAGGCCTGGATGCTTCAGGAAGATATCCAGGTGCTGCTGTATTTACCGTGGCATTCCTGGCCTTCCCAGAGCCAGCCTGTCCTGCCCCCATCAGCTCTCGGCTCAGCGGTCCTGCTCTGCAGGCAGAGCCCGGAGCAGCGGCAGGCACAGAGCTCCGGCTCCAGCCCCGCCGCTGAGGCGCTCCCTGGCTCGGCACAGGCGCTGCCTCTGCTCCCGCAGGAGAGGGAACGAGCCCGGCCCATCCTCAGCAGCAGCACCGGGGCTGCTCTGACACAGGCAAGGGTCAGTGGCAATTTAAACAATTCCCTGAGTCAGGCTTATCTCAGCAGTGGGACTCCTCACAAGCTGCCACCTCCCGGCACCAGGCAGTGAGGAGATAAGCCAAGGGCAGCTGCTGTGGCCACCCAAAATTCGGGTGACTAAAATCAGCAGAGAGTTAAATCCAGGAGGGGGATGGCAAGCGGGGTAACTGAGGGAAGGAGAGGTTCTGGCTTCAGCTTCTTGCCCAACATGAACTGAATGGACAAGAAGAAACAACCTCCTGCCACCTCTGCAGTTCAGCCATCAGACTGGACAACAGGCACACAGAAATTTCCCGGCCGGCTGAGCCAAGAGCAGCTGGAGCCAGCGACAGCTCAGGATCAGACACAGCCAACTCCACCGCTGAGTCAGCAGTTTCAGCTGCTCTGCTCTGGGATTCCAGGGACTTTGTGCATCCCACAAACTGTAAAATCCAGCACTGAGGGAGCCACACCCACAGAGACAGGAAGGGGCAGAAGTGATAAGGTTAACAGGGAACAGCAACAGGATCAGACAAAAGAGACCAGGATTAACTCTGGAGTGAGACGCAGACACAGCTGGACTCAGCATGACAGTGATAAAATCATCACCACCATCACAGAACAAGAGTCTGGATTTAAAAAATACACAGTCAAGAAATGTCAGCAACAGGCACTCTGGAAAACAGAGAGGAAATCAGGGAGGGGAACATGGAGAACACTCCGAATGCAGCCTTTTGGAAGGTAATAGCTGTTGTTGGAGCTGTCAGCTATAAACCACTCACAAGACAGATGCACTTGAAATGTCCTGTCCAATAAAGATCCCAAATGTCACTCAAAATGATCAGACTATTTATTACAGACAGCAATGGAAACATGAAAGAAGGCATGGGATGGCAGAACAGAGACAGATGGACTCTTTGCTACATGTCATTTAGCATCAATCAGTGACAAGATTTATTAACACAGTTGCTGCTTTAATGCATTGAACAAGCTTAAAAGCATTCAAGGCACTGGATGGCAAGTGATCATTAAAATGCACATTACAAGGCTTCAAAAGCTCCAACAGTCTGCTGCTGAAAATATCCAGTACCATTCATTTACCAAAAAACCCCAAACCTTAAGAACAGACGACATTTGATTTCTGAAGAATTAAGGCTGCTTCTCTACCAGCAGTAGATGACCTGAACATCCACATTACGCTGCTGATCCTGCTCCTGCTCTTCCTTCACCCAGCTCTGCTCGTTCCCTTAACCTTTAACAGATCCTGGCAAGGACCCAGTGGAAGCAGGACAGAACGAGTGCCAACAGGACAGACGGAGCAGAGCTCGCAGGGAGGCAGCACCGAGCTGCTGGATCCCAACTACCACGTGTTTTCCCAGCACAAACATCTCTCCGTTCGTGTACCCTTATTTCCCAAAGCAGCTCTGATCCATCAGCACTGTGCATTATCCCATGGTGCTTCCAGGAGAAATGCACCAAACAACGAAGACTTCTCACACTGGAACAGACCACAGCCCTTTCCTCATTCCCTCACTGACAGAGCTCTTCCCCAGCTCGGAGCTGCCAGGCCTGGGGAGCTCTGCTTTTTGCCATTTCCAAACACTTTTCTGTAAGCCAAGCTACCTCTGTAGAAGTATTTTCTAGGGGAAAAAATACATGGAAAACATTCAGAAAAAAAGGACCTCATTGTATACTTTTCATTCCTAAGCTGTTCTGAAAGACAGGAATCTAAATAGCAATGCCCATTTTCACCATAAATGATGAATAAAAGTATATTATTATATTACATATTTTTGTAAAGGTTTAAATGATTTTATGGAATTATGAAAATCCTACATTTCTCTGAAACCATCTTTTCATGGAAGACCAGTAGGAAAAATTCCAACTATTCAGGAATGATCCCAAAGATACTTTGGTGTCAAGAGAGAGAGAATATTTCCAGAAAAAAATAACCAGAGAAAGAGGAAAAGAGCCCTTTTTCCACCCTGCTCCTTCTCCCAGTATTCACAGCCTTCTAATGAAGCCTTTCAGCAATGTTTATCCACTAAGACACTTAAAGACTAAAAGGCAGAAAACAAAACCTCCAACACTTATTCCAGTGGGATGCTTGAGATGGAAACTTTAAAACCCTTGCAATTTTCACAAGGAGATATTTTTGTTATCATACTGACACTGACAGAAGATTTAATGTTTGCCATCTCTCTAAAATCCTTCAATCAGCTGAATTCTCTGTACACAACAGCAAATCTGCTTGACAGACACCACCCTGACACACAGCTATGAAGAATGGGGGTCATACATACATACATACATATATATATATATATATATATATATATTCAAACATACTGCCAGAACTACAGGAACTGAGGCTCTGGCCTTTTTGTCCAAGCTCCGTTGCTTGGCAACTCATGGAAGCTTTTTTAAGAACATTTTTTGGAAAAAAGGCCCTGTTGTTTAACAACAGAGCTTTGAGGATTGGAACTGTGGAGTTTTCAGTAGCTCAGAGTCAGTAACATGATTCTTAAGGAGAAAATCACTCTGCCACTGAGAACTTTTCCCCCATTTCAGAAGCAGGAATTCCTGGTTGCTGCCTTCCCTGTTCCTTTTTCTTTCCAAGCCAACACTGACCATGATCTCCTGGCATTTCCCTGCTCCTCCCCTGCACAAGGACGGTGCCGGCCACGTCTCCTCCCCGCAGGATCCTTCCAGGAGCGCGGGTGCGGAAGGACAAACGGCGGCCGGGATCCGCTGGGTGTCCCCGGAGCCCTGAGCAGGTCAGACTCGCCGCCCTTGCAGCCACAAGCGGCTCTCCCCGTTTGCTGTCCCAGCACAATTCCAGCCCGGCCGGCTGGCCAGAGCACGGCTCCCGTCCCCACGAAGGATCTGCCGGCTCCAACAAGCGCTTGGGCAGCGGGCACGGCGGCGCCAAGGGAAACACTCCCGGCTGTTTGCCTGGCCGGGAACGGGAGCTCCATGGGCAGCCAGACAAACAGCAACAGGATCCATTAGAGGGGATGAGGAGGAGATGTTCTGGAGGGGCACTGGGTTAATTCTGGTCACATCATTTCAGTGATGTGCTGACTCTGGGTATTTGTTCAGACAGCACCGTGTGCCTGCCTCCAGCCTCAGTGGCTGGGGTTTATTTCCTCCTGTGGGGAACGAGAAAGGCAAAACGCGACCAAAATTTGTTGTGCCAAATGGAAAGGCTTGTGCTCAAGTGCTCCCAAAATTGCAATTCAAAAGCCAGGAAAGAAAGCAGTCTGAGATGTACATCGTTTGCTGCTTGATTAAAACACTTACAGAAGCCTTGAACTGTTAAGAATAATAAGTAGGTTCTCAGTGCATGATTTCTAATTCAATTATTTTTAAGAGCTGCTAGAAGTATAGCTAAGCATTATCACCTTTGCCCCAAAATCATGGTAGCAACACAGCAAATGAATAATTCCAGCAGATAGTATTAGGAATTAGTCTGTAGCTATTCCATGAGACTCTACTGCAATGTATCACATAATAAACAGAAATAAAAAGCCAAGTTCCACAACTGTCTCACCAGGCTGACACTCTGGGATGCAGTTTTACATGGAAGGATAAATATGCTAACCTAGGACGTGAATATTTGAAACTCGTTGGAGAGAAAATTTAATATGGCTTCCAAACAATATTTGTGCTGTGCCATCTGAAAGAACATTTTATAAATGTTACTGTTTTCGTAAACATTAAAAATGTTTAGTCTCAATCTGGTAGATTTCATTCCCTGATGCCTAATGAGCCTTGTTTTTCACCTTTATGATTCCTGGTGTAGAGCAGGGCCCAGCTGGTTCTGATACAAAGCATCCCAGCAGATCCCTCACCCACGTTTGGGTTAAATTTAGGTACCTTCAGCTCAAGGAAATGCTTTGGTTTAAATTATGTGACATTTCTCAACATTCTGTATTGAATGACATACCCAAATTTGGCTACATATTTTCACCAAAAAGAATGGAGAAAAGGAAGAAAAAGCAGAGTCCAATGCTCTGAGCAAAACTAATATTGTCAGAGCTATGAGTTTAATCACGTGCATCCCGTGGAACAGGGAACAGTTCAGCAACACCAAGGCCATCGGTGCCCAAAGGCCTCGCTGCTGAAAAGAGCCACAAGATCAATGTGAAATTCCACCTGTGCTGGCAGTGCCAGGGCCCTCCAGATTCCTTCTTTGCCTGACTTGTGCCCGGAGCAGCGCCCTGCACAGGCAGCTCCAGACAAAGCGCGGCACCAGCAGGGCCGGGCAGACACCGGCACTGCCAGATCCCGCCGGCCTGGGGCGCTCAGAGGAGGCAAGGATCGGCCCTTGGAGCAGGATCAGCCCCTGTGCTTCAGGCAGAGACCAAACGGGAGCAGAAACCTCATGTGAGCAATCCCATAATGCTGCCAGCACAGCACTCCGCCCTGAAACCAGCTTCTTACTCAAGTCCTTCTTTTACAAGTAACTTGAAATGAATTCCTGGTGCAAAAACCCCACATTCCCTACTTTTTCTCTTCACAGACTGGCTCACAAACAATAAACATGCAGAAGGGACCAAAGCAAGGCTCCCTGTATCGCTCCAAACTGACCTGAAAAACCGACCAGAGCTGGACAGACAATGGCTGAGCAAATCCCAGTAATGCAAAGAAATGTTAGCTGGTGTTGGTACTGCTGTTACTGAAATGGAATGTTCAGTGATGACCTAGGAACAAAAGGATCAGCTCAGAGCAAGGACATCAGAGACTAAAAATGCAAAGTAATCCTCAAGAGAATTAAAAACTGCAATTAAATGAAGTTGCTCAGTGCTGTAAGCGCTGCTCCTCAGTGATCTTTTGGCCACGTGCCCAGTTTTGGTTCCATTTTTCACTCAGAGCCCTTGTCAGACACTCTCCCAGCTGCAGCAGTTCCAAGGGGAATGCAGCGAGTTCCAGCATCCAGCGGCTGTGGTTCCAAACCCTGGCTGCTTCCAGAGCTCTGCTGGAAACTCGTGTGCCTGTGCAGAGACCTGAGGCACAGCAATGAGGGATGGCTGTGTCCAGCTGGACTGAAGCCATCGTTGTCACATCCCTCATTCCACACGTGGCTCATGTCTCAGCCTTACTCTCTGTCCTGCAAACTCCTAGAAACCAATGGCACACAAAAAAGGCTTTGTTTACTTCTCACCACGGGGTCAGAGACCTGCCCTGGAGGGAAATAAAACCCCTCCATGGCACTTCCACGTTTTGGCAATTCCATCTACCCAGGGTCAGCAGCTGGACCTCCAGAAATCATCCTGGGGAGGAGAAACTCACTTCTGTCTCTCTGAACCAGGTCTGGCACTTCCCAACTTTTCTCTGCATTCACAAGGACCAGATTTTCCAGCAACAACACTGAGAAAAAGCGCAATGCCTGCCACACACGCCTTCTCCAAACATTTCATTTTTTATTACAGTTGGGAGGGAAAGCTGCATCATCCTCCCTGTTTCAGGCACAGATAAACCAAGAGGCAATAGGAGAACAAAAAGAACACAGGAATATTTACAAATTGCTAATACATTTTCCCATTTTAAACCATAGTATTTGGGAAAATGGCCTCTGTCACCCAGATGAAGCCTACATGGATGCTTTAAATCCACTTAACCCTGATGATGTTTAACAGGTGAAAACTCAAATGCCAAACAACCTGAACAAACGCTGTTTGCATCGGTTCTTTCAGATATTTTATACAAATACACAGACTAAATTTACACGTGACCCAGATTTTTTCAGTTGCTCAAGAGCGGAGAAGATTTGGAATAAATCCACAGCAATCCAACATGACAGAAAAAACAAACAATCAAACAACAGGAACATTGCATATGAGCCCCTGCTTATGAGCAATCAATAAGCAATTATTGAAGTGAACCCACTTCAGAAGCAAATAAAAATATCAACTCAGAAAAAATTAAAAATCCTTTAAAGCCGAGTCTTAGTTTATGTGTGAAAAAGATGACCCCTTCTCTGCAGAGGAAAAAACAACTGTACCCTGAAATTGTTTCATAAACCAGAGCATCTCCCATTTAGCTGTTTTATTCACTTCTCAATTCCCAATTATTTATGTCAACATTCAGCTCTGCAACTCTGAACTTGTGCTGGCTGATCACGAGTAACTCAAATATCTGATTCCAGGCAAGGATAAATTCTATAACCATGGCAGTTCTTCCAGTACTAATTCATGTCTAGACTTCCTTTTAAGGATCAAATCCAGAATCAAGTTAATGGCTGTTTAAATTTACTCATTCTGTTCCCTGGCTCCATTTTCTTACAAAAGATGTCAACTGCTATTGCACCACTGGTCTGAGAAATGGCAATCTCTTGGGAAAATCTGTGGAAGTCTCTGTGTGTCTCAGGCTGCCAAGGCACCAGCAAGACAAAAAGCTGTAGAAAGACTTCACTGTTCCCAGACTTCTGATTCTTCATCAAATATGACAGCAAAAAAAAAAAAAAAAAAAAAAAAAAAAGAGTTTAAAATTAACAAAACTCAAAAGGATCAGAAAATGCCTACAACTGAGAAAGGAAGAAAAGATTTTGAAGTCTTCTACTGAGATGTCAGGAATGGGAGCTGTGTTACCAGTGCTGCTGCAGGAGCGCCTCAGGTGACATCATGCCCACACTCCCACGTGCTCACCAAAAATCAAATCACGATGCTTTGGCACATGGCAAACACCTAATGCAAAAAGATGCTGAACAGTTTTTAAATTTGCAATAAACTATATTCCTCACTTTCAGTTCCTCAGTCCTCAGCTCTAAAGAAATCTGTGTTTGTTTGGTTGTTTTGTTTGGTTTTTTAATTTACCTTGACATCTGTGTACAGATCAGTGGTTCACAGAACAATTTCCTGAGCAAGGACAGTTCCCAGCATCAGCAGATTTATGTCAAAGGCTGCCAACAGATGAAGTCATTGCAGGAACAAATTTATATTTATCAGAAAATGAAACAATCCTGCAAACCTCTTTCCATTTAATCGCACAAGTCCTGCTCTCCTGCCTGTGATCCAAGCACCCACGGGGATTAAGAGCATTACAAGAAGAAACACTTTGCCCAAACAAATTATTCCCTTGCAAAGACAAAAGAGAAAGGACACCAGATGTTCAAAAAGAATTGGGTGTAGACTTAAGAATCAAAAAGGATGATGAATATGGACCATGAAATAGAGCATTAAGAAATGTGATAAGCATCTGTTGAGTAATAAATCCAGTCTTTGTGCAGCTCTTTCTTCAAGGTGAATTTAATGGGAAAGTTTTCCAGTCAGAAAATGCTGGTCCGTTAAAGAATCACCTACCACCAAATAAAACACTACTTGTCTATGAAATAGAAGCCTTGCACTTCGATCAATTGATAAATAAATGGCTGCTTTTAAGGATATATAATCCAGATGGAAAGCCATAAGTGACCCACCTTGTGAGAAAACACAAGCAGAGACAGAACCCTTGGAAAACGTGCACAGAGCATTTTCATCCCAGGTTTTTCCACTGAGGATGTACAGCTTGGAAGGGACATCCTGGCATCACTGCAGGGACCTCGGCTAAGGTTCAGAAACCTTGGTGAATAACAAATGTGACCTCCTCAGCATCTTAAAAGGCATTTATTCCAGTACATTTGCCTTGTACTGAAACTTGAGATAGGGAAAAATTAAAATCTGATCATCTCATCTTAAAAAATCAGCAAACTCTGGGCTTCCTCCTCAGTTCACCACATAATTTCTCAGAAGGAAAGCAGGACCATATGGCACATGCTATTTTAATTGTTTTGCATATTAAACACAGAATAGTTAATACTTGCTCTTTGTCCCTGTGGGAGACCGGAGGGATGACTGAATGACTCCAAACAACCAGGTGAGAAGTGTGGGAAGAAGAGGGAGGGATCTGCAGAGGTGGGATGTCACTGCTCCACCCGCACCGCCTGAGCCTCAGTCAGCCTCTGTCCGCACACACAAATGGAGGGGCCAAATGCAGGGCCTGACACAAAATGGCAGAGTGACTGCACAGACTCACACAAAATGGTGCAGTGCCCCACAGCCTGACACAAGATGGTGGAATATTCCACAGCCTCACAAAAAATGGCGGTCTGACCCCACAGCCTCACAAAAAATGGTGGAGTGAGAGCACAGACTCACACAAAATGGTGGAGTGTCCCACAGCCCAACAGAAAAGGGAAGAGTGTCCCACAACCCCACACAAAATGGCAGTCTGAGCCCACAGCGCGACACAAAATGGCGGAGTGACTGCACAGACTCACACAAAATGGCGGTGTGTCCCACAGCCCCACACAAAAGGGCAGCATATTCCAAAGCCTCACAAAAAATGGTAGTCTGACTCCACAGACTCACATAACATGGCGGAGTGTCCCACAGCCCCACACACACAATGGCAGAGTGACTGCACAGCCCCACACAAAATGGCGCTCTGACCACAGCCTCACACAAAATGGCAGAGTGTCCCACAGCCCCACACAAAATGGCGGGCTGACCGCACAGCCCGGCTCACACCAGCAGAGTGTTTCCCTCGCGTGCCCTTACCCACCATGGCAGACCAACAGCCCCACGTTCCCCTGCCCTTACCCAAGATGTCGGCCTGTCCCCCTCATGGCGCCGTGTGTCCGTGCGGCCCCTCGGGGCCCATCAAAGCACGGCCGTGCCCAGGAGCCCCAGGGGAGCGGAGCGGAGCCCAGGCCATGCCCCGAGCCTCGAGGACTCCCCTGCCGTGGACTCCAGGCCGCTCAGGGCACGTTGGCCCAGGGCTCCCAGGGCAGGAGCCGTTCATTCCGCGGCACGAGAGCTCCTGGGCTGGGGCTGGCCCCGCTCTGCCCGGCAGCCTCTGCTGGGGGGGACGGGGCAGGACAGGACAGGAGAGGCTGCAGCAGGGAGAGCAGGAATTGCCCCAGCCGAGCCTCTGGCCGCACACGGGCTGGCTCAGAGCAGGAGAACTCAGCAGCAGAGACCGAGCTGGGAAACTCCCATGGGACAGGGAACACAACCAAGGGTCACATCCCAGAGAGAGCAGCCACCAGAGCCTCTGGAAATAATGCTGATTTTCCAGGGTGTTTTATCAGCACCGCGGGCTCAGGTTTGAAGTGGGAGCTCATCTGACTGATTGCTCTGGGTTTCTGTGGAAGCTGGTTGCTCTGGAAAGCTTCAGGTGAACAGCAGAATCCCTGCTTTTGTGTCTGGCTGCGAGCATTTGGGCTATATTCCATCCCTGCTGGCCTAAATGTGCACAGCTCCTTTCCAAGGGCTGAATTCACAGTCTGCACGTCCATGCTGCTCCTCTAGAACAGCTTTTATCTGCAAACAGCTGTACTCTGAAGGGAGTCTGCATGCAAAATACCTGGGAAGTGCAGGGATTCCGTTCCTCTATCAGTATTTGAAGTCACTGCTCAAGTTTTACTAACCCTTTGCTCTGAGCAAACTCTTTCCATCTTTACCCTTTACTTCAATAACTGATTAGAATTTCTAACTTCTAACACCACGATGTGTTGCTGCTCATCTTTCACCTCCTCACCTTTGGATGTTCATTCATGATTTAACTTCCCGCTTCCTTACTGATTTTTATCTGTGTTCTGCAGGTGACCAGACCAGCTCTGTTCATCTCTCACGGAATTGCAGATCAGCAGCTGCTGCACTGCTCTAACAGATCAGTAAAATCATTTCTCATTATTTCTCAGCTTTTGGAAAATATCCACATCACGTGGAGGCCTCAGTGTCTGCACATAAAAACCATCATCTCCACAAACACACAATTTAGCTGCAGTGTTGTTCCAGGCCTGCCCTCCCTTTTTTTGCACTCATCAGCAGCACAAAGCCGTGTGCCTGCTGCAGCCACAGCATGAGGGTTCTCTCTTCCAGCCTGTCTGGGGGAAGATCCAGCCTGCCCTGGGCAGTGCCTGGCAGGAGAGGAGAAGTGTCCCAGCCCCTGCAGGGTAACAGCATTTAACAATCACCCACTGCAACCCACCCTCACCAGGCTTGGGGAATTCTGCACAGTGCCTGGAACAGGGAACTGAGCAATGGCACCCACGCTTGGGTACAAACATTCTCTGACATGACAACTGACAGGACACACCATGCTGAAAACAGGCAGGACTGATTTTCACTCCTACATTGTGTCAGAAATCCAACCTCAGACTCTCCCTTTCTCCATCTTTCCTTCACATGCTGCATCCAGCTCAGTCATGCTAACAAGAGCAGAAGTGTGTTTCCAGAACGCACAACATTTAAACTTACATCCTGCTAGGAATGTTAGAGCTCAGCTGCAGGCCTGCTGGCACCAATTCCCAACCTGCCACGTCTCAGAGAGTTCTCACACGTAAACAGGGCACTGCAACAAAGGCATTGCCTCCTCCAATCATCACTTGTTTAAATGAAGCAGATCAACGTACATTTCACTCTAAAAATATCCTATTATTCTACATGCAGCCACAATATTATACAGCATTTCTGGGGGTGGAATTAAATCCATAACAAAGCACAAAACCATCTCAGACACTGCTGCAGCAGTGAGGAGGAATGCACTTCATTGAGCTTGAAGCAATGATCTCCAGAGGCTCAGGAGCAGTTGCTCAGTGCTGTGACAGTCACACTACCCCAGTGACAATTTCCTGCCTTGATTCCCACTCCAGCGGTACTGAGGGAGTGACTGCAAAGCCTTTGGGGTCAATTTGCTGGGATACAATTAGCAAAAAGAGCAGGTGAGTTCCCTTTCTTCATCCACACTGCAGCAATGAAGTCTAAAGAACAGAAACTCATCTAAAGCATGACTTGGCTGAATGATGACAGAAAATAAAAACACTCAGCCCAACACCCTGAAGCACAACAGCACACGGACACAGGAGGAGATCCAGCAGAATCACACTTGTCTGTAGAACTCCTGTACAACCAAGCACAACCAAGTGGATCCCTCTTGAAGGAAAATCTGCAATTTTCTGCAATTTGAATTCTTTGAGAATGGCACAGAGAACATCAAACTGCAGTGAACATTTAGATTTGAGTGCAAACTCTCCCAGCTATCTTTTCCCTTTCCTTAAGAGAACCATTTCAGATCCAGCTTTAGCTATCTTCATGTCTTTTGAGGGCACTTTCAAGCAAAATCACTGAATTAATTTTTTTACAAAGTACTTTACAAGTGAAAGGAGGAAAATGCTGGTCCATGAATACTTGATCGCTCCACATTTCCAGGAAACACTGAATTAAGTCTCAAAAAGCCAATGACATCTTGCTTGAGGGATGCTGCCCTTTGTGAGGGTCACATGAGTGCCCCATCCCTTCCTGGTATTTATGAAGGTCATTTGAACAGTTAATTTTTTTTTTCAAAAAGTATGAGTGCACAAGAACCACATTGTTTGCTTTGGTGTTTCCTGTAATTCTTGCTAGATGCCAAGGTGTAAATCCCACACAGAAATGCCAAATTGTTTGTGTGGGCAGAGGCTGGGCCCAGCTTCATTGTCCAGCCCCCCATGGCAGCTGAAGCTGTCTCAGATTTAGGAATTCTGTGTGTCGGAAGGGAGCCCCTGAAGGGCTGAAATGTGGGAGACAGATTTAATGATTCCAAGATTTGCTGCTGTTAATGCAGCATGCATGAAAAGATACAGGTTGTTTCATTCTGGTCTTTTAAAGGAAAAGGCTTTTAATGTTATTTTGATAGTGAAATTGGATTCTGTGCACACAGGAACCTAAAAGCTGTACTTCTATTTATGTATCTTGGCATAATTACACCATTTCAGATGCCAGGTGCTGTAAATGGAAATTCTCAAAGCACACATGCAGACACACAGTGGAGTTCTCCAAGTGCAGCTCAGGGCAGCCATGGCCCACACTCATTAATGCTTTTCTCCCTCAAACAAGAGTTCCAGCAAAATTCTGTTGTTGAGATTTTGTATAAATTAAATTCAGAAAAGCAAGAGTCTTTGTTGACAAGAACTGAGCTACAGAAATAACTGCTGGTAACTTTCAGGGCTGGAGCTCTGAATCTCATTTCAAGTATTCATGAACCATAGAATCATTTTATTAAATATTAATATTCATAACAGTGGGGCTAAACATCAAATTCTTCCTACTGACTACTGCCTTCATCTAGAAGATTAATTAAATTGGGTTCCATAAGGGCAGTGATTTTGTTTCAGAAGCCATTTGTAAAGCAGTGCTCTCGTTATCCCAATGTTACCTTGGGGCAGTAAATTCAGCAGCGGCACTGCAGGCGACTCTGCTCACATTCCATTAATGCACTGGAGAGCCTGATGCTTCTTAACGAGCCTCAGACACAGGGAAATGATTAACTCCAGAGTTTTGTTTCATATTAAAATATGCTGATTTCTCCTGCAAAAACAAGATGGCAAACTCTGTGAACCAGAAAAAAAATTACAGATTCCCTGCACTGTGTTCCACAATGAGAAAAAGGCTGCTAAATAATGTTTCATAGAAAAATACCAATTTTTAAAATGAGCTACTACATCATGATTTCAGCAAGTTCCTGGGCAGGACTCAAATGCCCTCAGGCTGGTGGAGGAATTGAGCCCAAGTTTCCTATTTCTTAAACAAGCTGGCCTTAAAGATAACAGTGCAGGGGCACTGCCATCCTGTGTGAGTTTGCTAAGCAAGAACTCAGCTTATCTGATTTAAAGAATGAGTGCTTTTAACCATGCAGCAAATATTTTGTAACTTTGTTTTTACTTCATTTGTGCATTTACTGCATTTTCATCCAAAGCATGTTTAAAACACTTCCTCAAATTATTCTTTTCCATAAAGTTTTGCTTCAGTTGAAATGTGACTTTTTGCATTTTCCTCCTAATAGCTGATCCTGTCCTTGCTCCCCTCCTCTCTTCTCGTTGCTCATTCATCCCTGCTCAGGACAGGGCAACTGTCAGGGTCCAGGAACCAAACTCCAGGGAAACTCAGTGCCCAAATGATCAGGGGACAAACTTCAGAAAAGCTTCATTTCATCCTTAGACAAATGGAGAAACTATTAATGCCTCCAAAACCAAATGTTACCTGGGAAAATAATTCCTTGTCCTCTTTTGCTGTTTGTGCAGAGGTGAAATCTTCCTGCAAAGTAAGGAAATCACCTGCACCCAGCTGGGCTGACACAAGTAAATGCCTCCCAAATGTTGCTTTTCTGTCACCTCGGATTCCTGCAGCTCCACTTTCATTCCTCCTCCCTGCAAAGACCAAACCAGTGGATGTGCCTGGGCCTCAGCACAGACTCCCGTGGCATTTCATCCCCGTGCTGGTGCACAAGGAAACACAATCCATAACAGGCTCCATCCCAAGGTTAAACACTTGGCCAAGTCTTTGAGCAGCCCAGACACACAAGTCTGACCCAGTAACTGCCTCCAGCTCATGGTCCCATCCCAGGGCACTCCCAAGGAACATGGAATGGTTTCTCCTCCCACCACAACTCCATCCCAGCAAGAATCCAGGCCAGCAGGCAAGGGGCTGGATATGGAATGGCTCTTTTTTCAACACAAAAACCATCCCCAAGTCAGGTCCAGCTATGACTGCTCTCAGTGGTTACTCTTCTAAAATTTTCCTAATGCTAAGGTGTGCAAAGAAATAAAAAAAACAAAATGAAAAATAGTGCTAAAACATAGATATTGATATATCAGCAATATTTCTATTTAAATAGCAGCTCCCACTGTTGATCATTCTCCCAGGCAGAACTGATTTTTCAGCACTGGGTACAAATCAACCTTTCTTAATGCCTTTCTTAATCATGCTGGTATCAAAGATTACAAATATGAAACTACTTTCTTTGAGGCATTACATTTTCATTTTGGTTAGTGGGGAAAGAGATGGAGAGCTAAAGCTGAAATCCTGCTTAATTCTTGGAAACATCAGCATTTGTATTCATTTCTCTGACATTGTGATGTACCATTTGGAGTTGAAATAAATTATTTTTTCCAATTATTATCCCTGTGCTCGCAGAACAGCCTATTGAAAATATACAGTGGTTGTATTTTGCTTCCTAATGTATCCTAACATATGCCTACCTAATTAAAATAAAGCTTTATGTATCTAACCATGAGGATATTGGAAACATTTATAAATTCTCAAAATCTGCCTATACAGGGAAAAGATATTCCACTCTTGTTTAATATTCTTCCATTCCCCTGGTGTGACTTCAATGCTCAGACTCTGGGTGAACCGAATTCTAGGCTTAAGTGTCCCTTTAAAGTCAAATTGACACAGTAAATTAATTGATATAAATAGATCATATTTTTCCTGTGAGAATTTCTGTCAGACTAATGTTGTGTTCTATTATGGATAATTAAAGTGGTTCTAAATATCATGTATATTAAGGGGAAAGTTAATTTACTGTGAATTTTTAACTAAGGGTCGCTCTCAATATTACTTATATAAACATGCTAATGGCCTGAAAACTAATTTTTGGTAAAAAAAATATTAGGAAAACATATCTTCATCTTATTAGAATTCAAAGTCCAATTAAAAAACTACAAACCCAAGACAGTAAGCCAAGATCCAAGATTCCTTGTGGAACTGTCAGATTTGACAGCTGGAATGTTTTGATGTGTGGGCTTATTTAACATTCCTTTTGCTTTTTTTTAACATTTCCATTTCAGAGTTTCTGATCTTTCTCAGTGTTAATACAATCCAGGTGCTGCCTGTGCAGAAGCAGCCTTGGCAGAGTGCACAAGGGCATTTGGCAGTAACCTGGCCAGTTCAAACATCCTTACTCCCCAAAAGCTGTAGCATTCCCCGTGGCTTTTCTCCCCAGCTGTTTCTGGTCAGTCCCACGGCCAGCCCTGCAGGCAGTGGGAAGCAGTGCCTGAGCTCTCTGCACTCTGGGAGCAGCTCAGCTCCAGCCCCAGGAGAGCCCAGCAGGGCTCCAGCAGCCCTGGAGAACCTGGAGCTCTCAGTCCCTGCTGCTGCTCAGTGCCAGAGCTCTGCCTGGCCCCTGCTGGGACAGCCCTGCCACATCCCCTCCTGCCACTGCTGCCATGTCACTGCCTGGCAGGGATGGGCTGGGACACCCTGCCCCTGGAACAGGGACAAGCTCTGCTTTACCCACCTCAGCACGCAGCAAGGAGCCTTTGGGCACCTGGATGGCTCCTGGCTGCTGCCCCTGCCCCTGGAACAGGGACAAGCTCTGCTTTACCCACCTCAGCACGCAGCAAGGAGCCTTTGGGCACCTGGATGGCTCCTGGCTGCTGCCCCTGCCCCTGGAACAGGGACAAGCTCTGCTTTACCCACCTCAGCACGCAGCAAGGAGCCTTTGGGCACCTGGATGGCTCCTGGCTGCTGCCCCTGCCCCTGGAACAGGGACAAGCTCTGCTTTACCCACCTCAGCACGCAGCAAGGAGCCTTTGGGCACCTGGATGGCTCCCGGCTGCTGCTTCCTGCAGCCCCATGAGGTCTGATAAACTTCCATTAAAATGCATTTTATGATAAAAACCAAATCCTTTTCTTCTACTGCTTGGCCGTGTTCTCATCAGTGTGGCATTTATTTGTATTCTGGAGGAACAATTATCAAGCAAAGGTTAAAGGTCAATTAGCAAAGCAAGGTGAGAACAAAGCATGAGGTAAAAATGACTGAGTGTTCCATTTTCTCTCCCACTGCTGAGGGAAGCAGCTGCTCCCTCTGCCCTGGCTGTGGGGCACTGGTGCTCCTCTGCACACTGCAAGATCCTGCTTCACTTTTGTAGGGGAAAATTGCAACTCAGAACTAAAGCTTCTTAATTGTCTGGAAAATAACTAATTTTATCAATATAATTCAGTCGTGATTTTAACTATAATCCATAGAAGGCAGCGATTTCATACAATCACACCCTGAAAACATCAACAATTGGATTTATGGAGTGCATTATGGCTGTGCTCTGGACACATGCACAGAAGGACAAAGGACACCCAACTCCTAAATAAGGAAATAAAAACAGCACTTCCAACTCAGTTCAGTGCTGCTGCCAGTGGTAGGCAGGGCAGGAATACCCCAACAGGAGGGATGGGACAGAGCTGGGATGTGGGAGTCAGCCAGAAGTTTTATTTACAGAAATTAAGAAGTGGTACCATTGTCCCTAAGAGGACCGATTCTGAATGAAGCAGATTCAATAATTATGAAGTTAATTCAGTTCAGAAAATTGCAAATTCCAGAGGAGAACCAAACCCTGGGAGAAGCACCTGAAGCCTCCCTCATCTCACAGACATTCTCCTTTTTGAGCAATGAGAGGCTCTAGCATGATTTCCAGGAATTTAACAGCTCTCCAGAGAAAGTCACATGGGTATGACAGATCTGCCATGGCTCCTCTGTTCATCCATCCTAGTGAAAGGGAGACAGGTTCCTCAAGTGATGGATGCCAGATTAGGCTGTTCTGCATTTTTCTGAGTCTTCTAACGTGGGATTTGATGCTGAGGTTGAGGCATTTTTAAGACCAGGTGGAATCACTCAGTTTACACCTGCCACAAACCTGGACACCTGAACTGTTTTTCCTAACAAGCAAATATTTGTGAGCCAGGGCAATCCCATCTTTCTTCTGAAGTTAATGAAAACAGAATGGCAGGAAAACACTTAAAGAAGGCATGGTGTTTTGTGGCAGACAGCAGGGCTGTGCACATGCAAGAGGAGTTTTATCTCCAGACACAGTGCCCTAGCTCAGATGAAATAACAATGTCTGTCAAACCGCATGGCCACGGGCACTGGCTGCTGTTACTGTGCATTCCTGCAGATCCAGAGATGTTCCCTCTGCTCCAGGGCCCTTGCCTGAAAAAGGTCCCCAGGGTAAAGGAGCCATCCCCGTCAGAGCCAGGACACATTTCCCCCAGGCCACAGCAGCTCCCTTCACCTTCCTGGGGAACCCTGGGCTTTCACTCCTGTTGGAGTGAGGCCACAGCAGCAGATGCCTGATGGGTTTAATGGAACTGCAATGGCTGCACTCACGTTTATGAAATGGGAAAACTGGGAGGGAGAAGGGAAGGCAATGCATGACTTGTTCTGGGGTGTTGGGTGGATTTGTTTTCCTAATTCCAGTGCATTGATCACAGCAGGAATCCCTCATACCAAACAAGGACTCAGCACCACCCTGCAGGTCTGCCATTGTGCCTTCCTAAGCCTCACAAGCCCAGGGACTTCTGGCAGTCCAGCTGCACCAAAACCCAACATTGTCAAAGGCTCACACTCAGCCTGGGGTGGGTTAAAGCTGCCTGAATTCCAGGCTTGCTCTCCAGCAAGGAGGTTGGAATTGCTGGGAGAATCTGAACTTTTGGGAACAAAAGGATGTCATGTTTTGACCTCGTAGTCCAAGGCGTTAATGGCAGTTTCAGTTCCATTGTGGCTGTTCAGATTGGAGCACATAATCAATTGCTTTGGCAATGTATTTTTTTTTTAAATAATTAAATAATTATGGTTTTCAGGAAACAGGGAAAAGTGGTGCCTTGTAGCCTGGCCAGGTTCAACACAAATGTTGGTTTTGTGGGAAATGTACTTAAAGCTAAGATCTTTCAGCTCTGGAGTCTTGGGAAATGTGTAGCTCATGTGCTAGATACCCCAAAGATTTTCCTGCTGATCCTTAAAAAAGCTTTTTCATCTTCACAAAATTGAGTGCCTAATCTTTTAGGCTATCCAGAGTCAGTTCTAACCCCAGAGAATAATGAAGAACAGAAAAGCCCAAACCACAACCCCACAAAAATCACTCAAACATTCACTTGCACAAAATTACAAGGCTTACAGTGCTTTGGAAGGATCTTGCTCAATGGCTGCAGCACCTCAGAGTGTGTAGAAGTGGTGAGTTACCTTTTCCAAGCAGCTGGCAGCTCTTGGAGCCACATCCTCCTTGCTGTCTCTGTCAGGAGCACGAGGACTGCCAGGAGCAGCTGCTTTGGGCAGCCTGGCTCTCCTCAGCCCAAGGGCAAAGGAGCCAGCAGAGCCCAGCATCACCACAGACACTGCAGAGGAATAACAGGAACAGGCAATTTCATTCTTTTCTCCCCTGCTCCTGTCCAAGCTGCCTCATTTCTAACATCCTGGTGGAGTTTGACCCCCACAACCCTCCCCTCACTGAACAAGAGTCACCTTTTCTGTCTCACACTGCAGATGTTAACTGCAGCCTTGTTCTCTTCACTCCTCTTGTTTCCTTCTTGAGCATCACACCAAGAGGAAGCCCAGCACAGAAGAATCAATGTTGAGAATGAAGTGTCTACACTAAGAAATTCTCCTGCTCTTTTCAGGAAGAGAAATTTTTTGCCAATGCCTTGGCAACATTTTCTCCCTTGTTTCTCTATTCTGCCACATCAGTTCATCAAGCACACGTGGTGGAGCTCACCACAGCGTGGAGCTGGGGATGCAGAGCCTCACTATTTTCTAATCAGGTGAAAAGGTTGACAGCCCCTTTCAAAACCTAATTAGCACAGCCATTTATTGCCAGGCAAATTTGCACTGGCACAAGTGAATGTTTTATGGGGCTCTGGCTGCAGGCCACCCCGAGGTTCTCCATCACTGCAGGCATTTCCCACCCATCTTTCCTTAATAAGCTTGTGCTGTTGTCTAGAATGAGTGCTTAGCCAGGATGCTCCACTTGATTTATTCTCCAGCTGCCACTTCAGCAGAGGAGAATGAAGTTTATCCTCTTCCTGCTCCTTCTTTTCTCCTCCAAAAATGCCATGGGACATGGCTGCCTCACCTGGGAACACTAGAGCTGCCCAAGGCAGTGCTGTCACCTCCCTATGTCACCTGCCTGTGTCCTGATCCTGCCAGCTGGGAGGGAAGTGTTTCTTCCCTGGCAGCTCTCTGCTCTCTGCCAGCCTCAGTGGCTGCAGGAATTCCCATCCTCAATTCCCTCCTCAGCATCCCTTGCTCCTGGTGTGCTGTTGCAGATGTTTGAGGAGATTCATCAGGGTCCTGTGCCAGAAGCCAAACTTCTCTGGAACATTTTCCAGCTGGCCCCAAGAGCAAGTTATGGGAGCCCTTCTTTAAAGCTCCTGAGAATCAAGAGAGCCCAAACCAGGCTTAATTAAACTGTTAAGCTTCCATTCACATCACTGCCTGCAGCTGCAGGATAATGCTCTGGAGTTGCTTATTATTTCCCCCCTCCATATTTTTCTCTTTATAAACACAGTGCCATGGGGCTGTTCCTTGTTTCATTTGGAGATGCACTGATGTGAAGCAAGGGCTCAGTCTGATCAGAAATTGCTCCAAGTTATCCAGAGCTCAGTGGCACACACTCCATTGCCTGTCTCCTTCCCCTGGCTGATGACTGCCCTGTGATAAGTGGAGGAGTGGCTGTGGTTATGTCACTGCTTTTTGTTGTTGTGGTTGTTTATATTTGTCTATGTCTTATCATCATTATGTACTTGATGATAAAAGAGGACACCAACAACAAAAGCCCCTGAGACCCTGAAAACTCAGGAACAAAGACACACACTCTAGTTCCTGGTGTCTGACCAGTAAGAAACTCTTGCTAAGGTGGCCTTTTTAAAGATAATATTTCATGCAATTAAATGAATTCAAATTATTTCTTGTGAGTTCCAAAAAAAAAAAGTTCTGGACATGCCAACATAACGGCAAACTACACCAGCTTCTATTACTCATGTTTAAGGAAGACATTTCCTTGACAAAAAGGATTTGCTCCAGAACTGAGAGCATGAGTTGGAAATGCAGCTTCTCTTCCTCCTGGAGACACAGCAGGAGATCCCATGGGAAGCCACCTGCCCTCAGGCACCTGTCACTGAAGCACTGATATAAAGGATTTATAAAATTGCACTTGGAACAGCCCAGACCCTGTAAGGAGGTGTTCCCTGTAAGGAAATTCAGCTGTACAATCAACTCACTCCATAGCTAAAAACTGCTCCATCTAAGCCTCACAGCTCCTTAAAACCTTTTAAAAAGTGGAAGACTTTTATTCTTTCAGGATGAGACAGATTATTTCTGCTTCTTCCTTGGTTTGTCACTCTGAAATTCAGCTGTACAATCAACTCACCCCATAACTAAAAACCAGCTCCATCCAAGCTTTACAGCTCCTTAAAACCTCGAGGAACACTTTTATTCTTTCAGGATGAGATAGATTATTTCTGCTTCTTCCTTGGTTTGTCACTCTGCTACCAGCAGGCAGCATTCTGACTTGGTACAAGACAAGCAGCACTGTCAATGTGCTGTTAGAAGGCCAATAAACAAGGAGGTAATTGTGGCAAAGATCCTCTGCCTCCAGGAATTAATTCCATTCTCCCCTTCAACCTCTGATCTCACAGGTCAGTGTCAGGAAATCCTTTCCAAAGAGTTTCCCAACCATCAGCCTGGCAGAGCTCTGGATCTGTGTCATTTTGTGGCTTCCCAGAGCCAGAACTAAATGTCTTTTCTTGCCCAGTCCCTGCAAACACCCACCCAGAATTTCCCAGCTTGCCAACGCCTCAGTGCCACAGGCAAGGGACAGGAGGCTTAAGGCAGAGCTCCTGCCTCTGGGGCCACGTCCCCACCCAAGGCAAGGCCCAGGCTCCTGCTCCACAGGCAGGAGCCAGCCTGAAGGATGAGGAAGCCTTGAAGGAGCCCTGTAACTCCAGCAGCGAGCCTGAGCTGCCAAGGCTTCATTCCCAACTCCATCTTTGCTCCTCCTGCTCCAGGGGTATTCCACTGAAGTTAGACCCTGTCACATCCTTCTCTCTCACCCTGACACGCAGAGTTCAGTGAAATAAGAGAGGTTCTGGGTTCCTGCAAACCTGCAGGGAGAGCACACACGTGTAATTTCTTTTGTGTGTTATTAAAAAAGTTTAACTCCAGGAAGAACTCAGGTCTGCGACCTTTAAACGTTCTTCTCTGACATGAAAATTCAGCAATACACAGCATGGGGATATTTGGCATGAAAGCAGAATGGCCACAGATTTAATTAAAATGTAAGTTATTGTTAGCAAGAAAGGTCATGCTAAGAAAATGTAATTTCAGGAGTATATTAGCAACAACACTCCACTGTTGTTTGCATGTGAAATATAGATTTTGTACTTGACATTTAGAAAGGAAATTGGAACTCTTTCTAATGGATGCTTGAACACTTTTGTGTTCTTGTGCTGCTTTTGTTCACGTTTTTGTGTAATTGGCTGGATCTTACCTACAACAGGAGTTACATTTTATTCTCTATGCCTGAATGCCCAGCTGATCTGGGAATTAGCTCACAAAAGCTGATATAAATTGGAATAGAAAGCAAACTGCAGCGTAATCCTTACATGGCTACAGCTTCACAGGAGCTCAGAGCTGCACAAGAACTCCTCATTTTGGGGCGGTTCATCGCCCACCTTCCCCAGGAGCATTTGGGGTTTTAACACCCCTCAGGCAGAGATTTCCCTGTGACCAAGAGCCCATTTTGTTCACGGAGGTGCCTGTGGAGAGGAGGCAAAGCTTTTCCCTGGAGAGGTTGCCTGGTTTATGATCTGCTAACGACAGGAAGATGTCACACAGAACAGCCTGACCCCGGGAAAGTGGGAGGTGAAGGCAGCAGGCACCGGCTCAGCTGAAAGCATTGGTTTGGAACCTGTCACTGCAGCGGGGGCACCTTGAAGGAACACCCCAAATACAGGCACGCTCTGCTGCTGACTGCAGAGAGGGGCCTGCTCACTCACAAGAGGTTTTTACTGATTCCTGCACCCCCAGTCCTGCAGGAGCAACACCAGAGTGAATGGTTCTGCACAAAGGCACCTTCTGCTTTATCCACACCCTCCAGGGCACTGCAGATCACAATAATAATAATAATAATAATAATAATAATAATAATAATAATAATCCCCAAAAAAATTATAAAAAGTATACTAAGTGATTATCAACAGCAGAATGACCCTTAATAAAATGTTCTAACACTTGGGAAAAAAAGCAATACACGCTGAATATTCACTGTGAGGTGAGTGCATCCAGAAATAGCAAATGTTCTGAGGCCCAAAGAATACTGGCTGTGCCTAACAGGGAATGAGGGGAAATGGCACAGCTGTACTTCATTTATTACCAAATAGTAAATGAGCAGTGAAACACAAGGTTCTGTGTGAAGGAAGGGAGGCCTTTGAGTGCTGCCCCGAATGTGCACTGCTGCAGGGGGATGCTGCCAGCAGCACCAGAGCCTGGCACAGACTGACACCTGGCCAAGGCAGAGGGGAGAGGGAATGCTGCCGGCCCCTGAGCATGGACAGTGTTCCCTGCTTTGGGATGGACATGCAAATACAGCATTTTAACCCCACTGAAAGCAAGGAAAAAGGCTCAGCAGACCCACTGGAGTCTGTTTCTGCTGCTTGCGCAAGGGGTCCGTGCTGCAGGTGCAGAATTGCCCAAAGCCATCACTTCCAGACAAAACCAGGCACTTGCACTACTTGCTTCCTTCCTTCACCTCAGCAGAAACCTTGCATTTTCTTTTTCCCAAAAGGAGGGAAAACTGCTGGCAGCAACTCCCTTGGGACTGAGCTGATTAACTGAGCAGCATCCTAAAGGAGAAGGTCAGACAGGGAATTTTCTATTGTGGAGCAATTGCCATTGGAAAGTAATCTTGTTTATTAAATGGCCTTTTATCTTCTCTGGAGGGTTCCCTGACACAAGATAATGGAATTTGCTCAGTCTTTAGTGTTTAAAACAATAATCATACCCAGAAAAGCAAGCACTTACTGTGTCATTAAACCAAGTTAGGGAGGGCTGACTTGAGGAGTTCTTGATGCCTTACAAAGCTTTTTATCATTTCAATTAACATTGCCAAATGTTTTGGCTTATATTGCAGGCATAAATGAAGTTTTACAGGCTTGCTAGGTGTGTTCATGTCCTCATTAATTTTAGCTACTGAGCTTAGTTGCACACAGAAATCTCAGGAACAGCTGACAAAGGGCAGGGCCATGAAAAGCCATTTAGGTGCCTCCACCAGGGAAATTTGCTCGAAGGCACCTGCAATGCAGGGCCTGCACACCTTGTTTGCCTGCTAACTTCATCATTTCTAAATGCCAGTTTAAAAGTTCTGCTGCTCCTTCTCCCTGTGCTCTGACAAAGGAACAATGACCCTCACAAACCCACGTTCCTGTTTCCTCATTCCATGTGACAGCTGAACCAAAAATGCCTCTTCCCAACGCCCAGTCCATCTATTTTTCCCATGGAGCAGAGCCTGTGAGCAGATTTAGGGTGTTGGCTCTTTGTTCATCACTGCCTCTGCAGGGGCAGATTTAGACCAGGCTGAGCCAGGCAGAGCCATCAGAGCTCCTGCAATTCCCTGAGCAGGAGAAGCTCCTCCCTCGGACACTCCCGACCCGCTCCAGGCTCTCTCTGTCCTCCTGCCCTTCCCATCCCTGAGGAGATGCAGGAACCCTCCTGCCCTGTGCCCCCTGCACTCCAGGGAGGATGCAGAGACTGAACAGCCTGGCCAGCCCCATGCCAGGCTGGGAACCAGCCCTGTTCCTCAGGCCCTGCCTTGTTCCTTCTCGTTGTTCCCATGGATTCACTGCCAAGAGCAAGATCCTGGCTTCTGAACAAGGAGCTGTGCTGGCCTTCTCCTAACGAGTGCATAACAGTGAGTGTCTCCCAGCAAAGGCCCCGGTGATGGGGCACTGCTGGGGGCTAAAGCTCTGCTCACAGGGCCCTCCTAAAGCAGAGCACTCATTTAATTCTCCAAATCAAATATTCATGGTTTTCTGAAAATTCTTTTTCTACTCAGGATCATTAACTTTTCACACAAAAAGAGTTAGTTTTTGTTTCTTTTGGAGAAAAAAAAAATATAGATATTGTGCTCCCCTTCGAAAAATTTTAAAAAGAAATTTATTGTTTGTTTCTATTGGAGAAAAAAAAAATAGATATTGTGCTTCCCCTTGAAAAATTTAAAAAATAAAAAAAAAAACCCAGCAAAATTTAAAATTTAAGCACCTTCGAAAAATTTTAAAAAGAAAAAAAAGCGCAAAAATAAATTTAAGCAAAAGCTAAAATTCCAAAATCATTCCTGTTCAGACAATAAAAGCCTTTGCATTCATTAAAAGCTAAACTTGTTTCTTACAATTACAACCTTAACAACAGAAAGTCAGGTTTAAAACACCCTTGGGAAAATCCTGAACATTTTGAAAATTTTAAAATACTCATTTTAACTGCATTGAGAAGTTAATATGAAATTTTCTCCCACATACATACATACATATTATATATATATGTGTGTGTGTGTGTGTGTGTGTTAACAGAAGGCCATTCTCAGAAGGAACACTTCCCTTTAATAATGCCTCGTTTACAGCGCTCATAACCAGCTGAGGATTCCCTAACCCATCTCAGCAGTTCCTTCCAGGGCAGTGTCACCCCCAGCTGTCACCTGCACAGCCCAACCCGAGGCACACGCAGCAGACCACGGCCAAGGCTCTGCTCTCCCTGCTGGCTCTGCTGTCACTCCATTACCACAGCCAAGAGCAAACGTGCCCAGCAGCCTGCAGCTGCCCGTGCTGAGGGCACAGCAGCAGTGGCAGCATCCTGATCCACAGCCCTGCCAGCAGCAGGCATGCCCTGTCCTGCTGGCCCACAGCTGCTGCTTTCTGTCCCTGCCTCCCCAGCTGGAAATCAGTCCCGGGCTGGATGTGCACAGCCTCAGCCAGGAATGGCACAGACTAGGTTCCTCTTGCTGAAATAAGGAATGGTGATTTTGAATTAAAGGACAGTAGCTTGGATGTTCTGTCACCAAAGACTAGATTTTTGATGGATCCAGTTTTTCAGAATAGTTCATTTTATATTTACTCTGTTTTGCAGGTAATTAAGAGCACATTTACAGAGCAAAGCCCCTAAAAATTCCTGCAGTAAGAGATCCAGGTCAGCCCTATCCAGAGGGTTGTTTTGCTGTACTGAGAGAGGTTTTTCCCTACATCTTTCCAATATGTACACCAGCAATAAATATAACCACCACTGATGAACCAGGCAGAACATCTGAAATGTGAGTACAGTATGTGGCTGTACAACAGTATAATGCAAGAGTTAGCACAGGTAATAAAAGAGTGATTCTCTCCTGTTTCCTGTGGTAGCATGAAAGAACATAAAGATCTGTCAAGAAATAATCAGAATAAGCCACTCTGGATAAGAGAACCAATTGTTCCGCATTTACAAGCTTCTCTAAGTTTCTGGTTTTGTAGGGACTTCAGGTACTACATGTGAGAATTAGATTTATCAAGACAAGATGTCTAAGCTCCTTTCCAGGGAATTCAATTAAGAAATTTCAGTACAAATCAACACAGAAAATGTTATTTTAATTATTAAAGCCACCTTGCATATAAATCTTCTGTTTCTGACATGTCATTTTTCATCTCCTCCAAGGCTGGAAATGGATGAAGGGGCAGAGGAGCAGCTGCAGGCTGGGCAAGGGGCTCCCTCTCACACCCTGGCAGGATTCACTTGGGGCAGAGGAAAACAAGGTGCTGGCACTGGGCCTGATCAGGAATGAACTACAGCACACAGGATCTTGGTATTTATTATCTAACCCTGCTGGGAGGTTTCTTTTAAGGACACACAAACATCCTGAGGTCTGTGGCACATCCTGTAACAACACCAAAGCCAATGTGGCAGGTTGGTTGTTGCCTCATTGTTCAGGGCATTGCCCACCACACAAAGGTTTTTTCTCTTAGCCCCTAAAATTCTCAAATGTTGGGAAACCAGCGAGAACTGAAAGTGATTTCAGACTTCTTTCCCAGGACAACAAGGCCAGGAGAGGAGAGATTTATTGTAATTTATGTATAAAACAAACATGATTTACAAGCAGCTACAGGCTGACTCTGACAACTTGACAGGAGCTATGCAGACACCTAAATGTGTGTATTTAGCTCTGCCATAGCAGGCAAGGAGAAAAACATATTATTTACCCATATTTTTAAACATTTGGGCTTTAATCACTGCAAATTAGATCTAAGGAGATTTCCTTTTGCTCAATGAACTTAGTGTCTGGCAAGTGATGGAGGACCTCCGTGGGGAAGGCAAGATATAATCAATGCTTTTTTTGAAACCAGGTTTGAAAAAAAATTCAGACACCCAAAAAAATAATCCTTATTAGGGAAAAGAAAAAAAAAAAGGCAAGAAAATTAACCTGAAGGAAAATGAAAAGTGATTCAGAAAAATTAGAATGACAACAATGAACTCAGCAGTGATGTAGTTATTGTTTCACACTCCAAATGCCTTTGGAAAATTTTCAGTTGAATGTCTCTTTTTTTTTATACACCTTTTTACTCTGAAAACCTACTGACCTCTCCATAGTTCTCTCCATTTTTGTTTTCCTACTAAGCTACAGGCAATTAATTTCACTTTGCAAAGTCAGCCCTGTCTCCCCCTGAATAAAATGAAAGCCTCCATTCCACGTGCACCAGACAATGCTTTTCACAGTTCTAAAACATTTGCAGGAGCTGTGTGATTTAACATTTTAATGGACAGTGAAGGGTGGATATGTAAATATTCATTCTTGCCTTCCTTCCATGTATTCTGCAGTTGCACAATTAAGTGTCATGTATCAAACTGATATAAAGGGAATGTTTCTTTCTCTGCCTGTACAAGAACCAGCAGTTAAGTACTTGTGGCTTTTTCCAGGTTGGAGCATTTCTCTGTACTTTCCCTCAGTATGTACTTTGGGGGTTTTGGTTGGTTTTTTTAAATGGTAATGTAATAACACTTGATTAAAAACAAACAAAACTGATCAGCCAGAAGCTCCTCTGAAATCCCAGAGGCAATTCTCACCATTTGCTTTCCTGCTAGCAAGCCCTGGTGGCTCTTGGCACCTGCCATGTGCTTTCAGAAAAACCTGCCCTCCTGCTCTCCTCAGGAGCGGCATTTCCATTGGCTGTGCTTCCTCATAAGGAAAAGCTGGCATATTTGGAAGTTTCTACTTGGATTAGAAATTTGCCTTTAAGAGCTGTGAGGTTTCTTGCTGCCCGCTCAGCAACAGTTTTGACACTGAAGTTGTAAGAACTGCAGGGGGTTCCAAGGACAGCCACTCTGCACAACAGCACAAACCCACAGGAGTGTTTATTCCTGCCTCTCAAAGCCAGCCAGGCTTCACTGCCATGGACTCAGGAATTTCCTGCAGGCCAGCATCCCTCTCTGTGCAGTGTGCTCCTCTGCTGTGTCCAGTGACTCCAGCTGCTGCAGGAATAATTCCCTTATCCCCCCTGTCCATTGCAGCAGAGCAGGGAAATGACAAAGTGTGACCTGTCCATGGAAAGCAGGGCAGGGAAGGATGGAGCTGCTCTCCTTCCCACTGGGCAGGCTCTTCCCAGCCCTGAGTGTGCCACGGGGCCCTGCCAGCTGCTCAGGGCTGGGGAAGGTGCCCAGGATCCACACAAAGCCCCCACTGACACTGAGGCTCCACACTGCCTCATCTCACCAGCACTTGTTCCTGTTCTCCTCTCTTCCCCCTCTTGCAATAAATGCAATAGCTCAGTTCACTGCAGAGAGGCCACAAATGAATGGCTCTTTCCCAAGAGTCCATTTCTATCCAGAGCAAGCTGTTAGCCCAGGCCTGGGCAGCCAGGGCAAGGAGGCACAGTCAGTGCTGTGCCATGGCTGCGCTCCCTAGGTTAGCCCAGGCCTGGGCAAGCCAGTGCTGTGCCATGGCTGCGCTCCCTAAGGACACTGGCAATGTCATGGCAGCCTGGGAAAGAGGCAGCAAAACCAGCTGAGTGACACTTCTGACAGGAGGAGACAAAGAAATGGCTCCTTGGCCTGAAAGGCAAAGCTTTCCAGGTAAACTCAGGCTTAGAGAGAGAAAAGTGAAGGGCAGGAGCCAGGGTGGAAAATGCCAGCTGTGCCTCTTCCAGCAGCCTGGACTGAGCATCTTACTCAAGGAGTTCCACTAAAATTCCTGTTGGAAGTTGATTCTTCCAATTCCTGTTATGAGAACTTAGCCTACCTAACTAAACAGTGGCTGTGTACCATCCAGGAATAAACATTTCAGCAAAATGCAAACCACACACCAAAATGAATTTCTGAATCAAATACGAGGGCAGAAGTGCTGTTAAGTTGAAAGTGGCTCCTTGGCCTGAAAGGCAAAGCTTTCCAGGTAAACTCAGGCTTAGAGAGAGAAAAGTGAAGGGCAGGAGCCAGGGTGGAAAATGCCAGCTGTGCCTCTTCCAGCAGCCTGGACTGAGCATCTTACTCAAGGAGTTCCACTAAAATTCCTGCTGGAAGTTCATTCTTCCCATTCCTATTGTGAGAACTTAGCCTACCTAACTAAACAGTGGCTGTGTACCATCTGGGAATAAATATTTCAGCAAAATGCAAACCACACACAAAAATGAATTTCTGAATCACATACTGAGGGCAGAAGTGCTGTTAAGTTGAAAGTCATTATGTGTTGGCATTTGCCTTGATGAACTGCCTTCAAACCCACTGAGTCCTCTGGCCAGGATTCTCATTTCTTGGGGAAATGTTGGAGTCCTGTACCCATGACCCAGAGCATAAAATCAGCTCAGTTTTCCTCTCTTTTGCCACAATTCATACTGTGACAATTGGAGCTGCCACACAGATATTCATTACAAATCTTATTGTCAAAAGACAACTTTTCCCTTATTTCCCTTTCCCCTTTCTCTCCTGTGACTGATGAAGCAAAATCAGAAATCCAAGCCACAAGAACAGTCACAAGTTTAAGGAAGAAAACATCCAGTTCAAATGTCTGTTTGCCAATCACAGCAATGTGTCCATTTTTCTTTACAAACATTAAATCAAGAGTTCTTCAATCTTGCCACTTCCTACATAGATACTCCTCACTCAGTGACTGCCACTTTTGCTTCTAAGTAAACTGTGAAGATTTATGAAGGCAGGCTCAGGAAAATACATTTCCACAGGCCTATTCATTTCTTTCATCTAAAATCAAATGTCCCCCGTTTTTGTATCTGAAACACACCTCTACCATCACAAAGCTGCTTGAGGAGCTTTTTCCCAGCCAGGGCAATCTGGCATCCAATGATCTCTGCAAGCTGCACATTTAATTAGTCTGAGAAGCTCATTAAGGTACCTGGAATATTAAGATGACAGCACTGTTCTAGGCAGCCCAGTGCACACTGTAACAGGGCAGATGGCACAGGCTGCTGCCACCTGGGCTGCTTTGCCACCTTGCTGACAAACACTCAGCAGCACAACTGTAAGATCTTGCTGACAGACACAAACACTCAGCAGCACAACTGTAAGATACACAATCATAAAAAGGGTCTCAAAATAAAATAGCTATCAGATCTTCTGCTTTCTGGATGCCTGGTGGTTCACCAAGAGGCATTTTGTGTTCAGTCACTGGGTGTGAAACAGGAGAAGCCCAGGCTGAGGCTCTGTTGCTGGTTCTTTAAAAGCCACCCAGGATTTTCTGCCCCCTCTGCTGAGGAGCCGAGCGCCCTTGGCCTCCTGGGGCAGCGCCAGCGCCGGCTCTGGGGTTCAGGAGGAGCTTTATTAACTTCATTCCCCCTCACCTCAACCCTCAGGTGCCACATTCACTTCTGCTCCTCACCAGTCCAGGCTCAGAGCACACCCAGAGCTCAGGGATCTGATTAGAAATGGACAAGCTTTAGGATGCTGCAGTCTGCGGCTGCTTTCACCTCCCTGCCAGCACTGATGAGCGGGGAGCTCCCTCTCCTGCCCAGCAAACTGCAAGGTGTTTTCAGGGTCTGCCCAAAATCATAGCCAGTGTGGAGATAAATGGCCCTGAAGGTGTTTGTGGGAAATGGAGTTCTGTTTGCACACCTGGGTAGGAAGGTGAACACCAGCACAGCATCAACTCCCAGCAGAGGGAGAGGAGAATGGGAGCATTTGTGTCACAACAAGCTTCTAAACACAATCTCTGCCATTGAACATTTCTCCAATGCCTAAACCCTTTACAGCCAAAATGAAAAACATTTCCTCATCAAATCTTCTCCGAATTTCCAAGAGACCCCATTTCCTTTTCATTCGCTGCCAGCTAAAGTAACAGAAAAATAATTCAGGAATGCTTCAGCTGCCAGGACCAGGTCAGGTCTCACACCCTGGTTTGGTGCAGAACCTGATGAAGGGCCTTGCCAAAGAGGGAGGAAAAACTGGGCTCAGATTCCTGGGATAAATTTCCTATCATCCAGGTTGCCGCTGCAGAGATGAAATGGAGCATGGCTCTCACAGAGAACTAGTGCAGTCAAATGTTTCTCCCCTGCACCACTGCCCTTATCTAGTGAAATGATGATTTGTAGTTGAACTTTTAAAACCTATTCACATAATTCCACATGAAATCGTTCCAGAAGCTGGGACTGCTGCAGGCAGCCTTGTCAGAGAGTGAACTGCAAGCTTTAGTGCTGCAGTGCTTGGGGTTATTTGTCATTATTGAAATCAGCCTGGACGCCTTCCACTGATCAATGCAGGAAATTAATTTCTTGCATTTCCTGGCATAAATGTCTCATCAGCACTGACTCTGTCATGCCAGGCCCCAAAAGGGCAAAGCAGGCCAGCCCATGCACAGTGACAGATTTGCAGGGACTGGCAGGCAGTGGAAACGTGTTTGAGAAAGCTGCATTTCCACTAAACTCTCAGTGTGTATACGTGTGTGTGTGCACATTTATTTATTTCTTTATTTCTCTGTGCTGGCATCCCCTCTCCTGGTGTTAATGCCACATGTTCACTTGCTCAGCTGCACCTTTCACCCCCAGGGCAGAGGCTGGGCTCAGCAGACCTCAGCTCTTCTGTTATCCAGTGCTGCTTCTCACCAGGCACAGCTTCCCTGCCCTCTGGGCCAGACACTGTCCTGCAGGGAGGAATGCCTTACACAGGACACTGATGGCACCTGGGAGAAAAAGAATGGTGTGCTTTTCTTCCCTCAAAAGAAATGGAACAGCTCACAGCACAGCACAACAGTTTCTAAGCTTAAGACAAAAAATGCTTTAAAAACACCCCATTACTCCAGTTTTCCACCTCCTGTTTCTGCAGTACCTATTTATTTAGGGCTCACAGAGCTGGACCACCCAGTTAATTGAATGCCACAGAGGCAATGCTAACCTTGTGTGACAGTCTGTTAGTCAAGCACAGGTATCCACACTCGTGGGAGGATGCTTTAAACACAAAGAATTAAGCAGATTTTTAATACCAACATACACAATTAGTACAGAGTGTGACATGTTCTGTTGGTTCCAAGCAGATCTTTGGGAACATAATGAAAAAACTGGGTGAGTTGGAGGCTTAGAGTAAACGCCTTCACTGAGCCAAAGAAATCAGCTGGCCAGATGCTGGAAAACTGTCCTCTCTCTCCTATCCCATTTCTGAGGCTGCTCCACAGCCCCTCCCAGGACAAGTCTCAGCACCCTTGGCTGGGCAAGCTTTCCCCTGAACCCTTCCCACCACAAAGCATGATTTATTTTGATCAGATGTGCCAAGGGAAAGAGAGGGCAGCTGCCCAGAACCTGTGTGCAAGCAGGAAAACCTGAGCTCTCCCCAGACACAGGTTCCTATTCATCTTCCTGCCCAAGGGGGAAAGGAGAGAGCCTGAAAGGCTGCAGAAGAGCCAAATGTCTGAAGAAAACAAACAGCCTGTTCCCTCTCCAGAACCAAAATAAAGGAATGCACAGTTATCAGTGCTCCTTTGAGCACAGTTTCAATGCATATGCTCCAGTCAGATTAGGCTCTTTCTTAGCACAAATTAGTGCTGCTTCACTTGGTACCACCAAACACAGATGAGATTTGTTCCCTGTCAGGGTGGATTTGCCAGTGTAGTGCAAACACAGATCTCAGAAAGCCATGTCCTTCTCATGGGACACACTGGAAAACACAGGGGAGGAAAAGTGGGCCTGAGAAAGGTTCTTCTAAAACAAACCTGGATCTAAAGCAACTGCCTGGATCAGAGTTCTCAGCTGTAGACACACAGGTTGGAAACAATCAGTGGTGAACAGAGACTTGAGGGGAGGCATAGAAAACCTTGCTCTGCAAGAAGCAGAAACTTACAGGGTTTCAGCTTTGATCAACACCAAAAGAAGATAAAGCCATGAAAGACCAGATCATTCACCCCAGCCCCAGCTATACATCCCCATCCATAAGACATGCAGCCATTTGGATCCAAGTTCTCAGCTGTAGACACACACGTTGGAAAAAAAACAGTGGTGAACAGAGACTTGAGGGGAGACATAGAAAACCCTGCTGTACAAGATGCAGAAACTTACAGGGTTTCAGCTTAGATAAACACCAAAAGAAGATAAAGCCATGAAAGACCAGATCATTCACCCCAGCCCCAGCTATGCATCCCCATCCATAAGACATGCAGCCATCTCCCTTTTCACATGTACATTCCATCCTGAATCAGCACTAGTCTGTAAGGCTTCCATCTAAAAGCTGCATGTCCTTTTAAGAGGAATTGCAAGGAAGAGAATTTCCAACTCAAAAAGATTCTGGGGTACCATTTGCTCTGTAAAGGTTACATTTTTACAAATACTAAGTTCTAAGTGGGTACCATACTGATGTGGAATTGTCCTTGTGAGAGCTGCTGTAGTTCCAGCTGTCCTTCCAGGAGAGCTGATTGCAGAGATGATGCTGGACACAGGCCTGAGGTGAGGGAAACCCCAGCAGGATGCCATTAGCTCCCTCCTCTGCCACAGGACTTCCATGTCTAAATTCCCATTTAAAGCTGCATTTTTACTCCAGGTTGGGCAGTGGACAATCAGTGCCCAGGCATTTGGAAAGGATCTCAATTTGACAGCAGGACCTAAGTGGATATCAGCTTTCAGAATGGGAATGCTCTCTGGAGAGCCAGTTCCACTCTCAGCACTCCAGCAGGAGACTCAAGAAAAGAAGATGATCTTTCAACCGAGCCTAGCAGGAAGCTTCCAGCACTGTCTCTTGGACTTCTTGCCTGGCCCTCCCAATCTCTTGCCACCTGTATGGGTGACATGACTCTGGGGATTACTGGAACCTGTTGGTGGCAGTCAGGAGTGTTACCAATTGTGCACCTGAAGAACAGAAAACTGCAGCAAACGTGATTTCCTTTTCCAGGGAAATCATGGGTTTGGGGGCATGTTGTCTTTTTCAGGCCCTACTTTTAAAACTACCAGAGCCTGAAGCAGAACTTCTCACATATTGCCCCTTCAAGGTCACCACCAGCAGTGCTCCAGGCATCACCAATGTTCATCACTTGGTACTTTGATTTTCTGATTAGGGAAGCATTGACAGGGCAATGAGGCAGCTAAAGACCAGGAAAATCATTAATCAGGGATCCCAAGTATTGTCAGATCTGGCTCCTGCTTTACATCATTACACTCATGCCCTGCTCCCTTCCCCATCTCCTGCCTCTGAAAAAGGCATTTCCCACCACTGCTGGAACCACACACCCCGTGCAGCTCAGCAGGGCTTCTCTCTTTTGAGGCAACACATCTGAGCCACAGTAAATTACACACCTCATTTACCATTTATTTACTGAAGTGACTCAGTCCAGTCCTTCCACATTTTAATTTCCATCAGTGGTGCAGTGTCTGGCTGTTCTTCATGTCAGTTTTTCTGGTCAGTCACAGAACTCAGTGCTGAGCCCTGATCCAGTGTTCCTGTGTGATTCCCCCCATCCTGACCCATCCCCAGACCCGGATTGTCACCCCTGAGCTCCTGATCCAGTGTTCCTGTGTGATTCCCCCCATCCTGACCCATCCCCAGACCCGGATTGTCACCCAGTCACCACGTGCTCACAAAAGGATGTGACTACTGCCAGGAGGCAAGGGGGGATGGGGGTGGAAACAGCCCCACTCTAAAAGGCTCAGAGTACAAACTTCTTTCCTGGGTGACCTCAAGTGACCCAGAACCAGAGTTGGTCTGTTTGAAACAGGCTGTGCTCTCACTGACTGAGGGCATCAGGAACCTTTCCTGGGTGACCTCAAGTGACCCAAGTGAGCCAGAACCAGAGTTGGTCTGTTTGAAACAGGCTGTGCTCTCACTGACTGAGGGCATCAGGAATTCCTTTCTCACCTGGCTCAGCTTTAAGGACTTAGGTGTTACATCAACCCTTTTTTTGTGTCTGCTTTATTCTTAGATGCAGAACATTAATAGCTCATTAACAAGCTGTAAACATCCACCGTGCCAAAATATGAGTAATTTATATATGGATAGAGCATCAAGTGGGCTGTAGCCAGATTTTGGGGAGGTGTGGGAAGGTGGGTGAGAGCTTTTCCCAACCTGCAAAGAACAGATGAGTGTGTGCTGGATGTGAAGTCCAACTGCAAATCTTAGTGAGGTTTATTATCAGCAAAAGGACTGGGTTTAGTTTTTGACAAATCATGGTGGGGAGAAAAAGCAAGAGAACTACAGGGATACAGCCTGAGATTCAGACACTGTATTTTATTCAAGAGAATAAATGTCTGGATGTGAAAGCCAAACTCAGAATTCTTCCAGGGCAAGCACTCCAATCTTTCATGGTCAGCCAGAGACACATGTGCTAGAGCCCAAAACCAGGACAACTTCTCCTGGCTTCCTCAGCCACCTTTCCACCCAAAAAATACCTTAAAAACCTGGGCCTGTCTCTGATGCACCACAGAAACACATTCCAGCTGCCTGAAAGGATTCAGACTCGCGTGACATGGAAGGGACAGAGTGGGGAGTAGAGCAGCACTGGTTAGAGACAAACAGAGCCCCCCTACAGTTACACCCCATTTGTAAGAGGCTGTTGAGGCAATGGCAGACATGAGCCAAGGGGAAGATGACTCCTATTTCATTTTTGCTTTTGAAAAGCAGCTTACAACTCTCCCCTGTGTCATTTCCTAGCTGCTCAGTGTCATCCTTTCCCTTTTAAAATAAGAAGGTAAACACAAAGACAAAAAGCCTGCCTGTTAAGGTTTACTTGCCATGGCTGAGGATGCCTCCAGAAGTGAAGTAAGACCTCAGTAAATGCAGCAACAATAGCAAGAACTCTGCTACTGCTCACATCCTTCTCTGGTTCCTGGGAGAAAAGAGCTGCCTGAACATCTTAAGCCTCTAACCCTGATGTGCTGGGAGAGACTGGAAGGGAACAATCCCTGCTGGCTGTGTACAAATGCTCACAAGTTCAGCAGTGTTCAAAGCCTGCAATTCCCTGCCCTTCTTCTCTTGAACACTCAAAACAAAAAGGCAATTGTGAAATGCCTCAGGTTTGCAGAGCACCCTGTCAGCTGGCAGCACGGGCCTGATTTGACTGGGCTAACAACTGAGGAGCGAGGTGCTGCTTCCCAGAGAACAGCTCATCTCCACAAGGAACACTCCAGCCTCAATGAAATCCCCAAAAATAAAAAAGGGAAACCTGTTCTTCACGTGTCAGGGAGCCCTTGCTGTGGAAAAGAAGACAGAGAAACAAGAGATGGCATCAGAGAGCAGCCAGCCTGGTGATGTCAGTGACTCCTGGAGATCTGGCAGAGGGATCTCAGCTGCTTCTTTCTCCTGAACCACACCAGGGCATCCTGGCAGGACCTGGACCAGCAGCACCTTCTCACCTCCCTTGCACTTCATGGTACAGTGCTGGCAGAAGGTTCAAAATGTATCAGCTTCACCACTGCAACTTCTGCCTGCTTTTGCAAACCACTACTGCAGCATCTTCCTCTGAAGCTTCAGATATATAAACCCTCTTGATTTCCTTTTTAATTTATGGATTAAAATTCCTTAGGAGAAGTGAGGACAGATGTGTGGAAAGACCATTTTGTATTGTCTTTGCTAGCAAACTCTTCTACAACTGCCTATTCTGGTTAAACCAAAAACTCTCCATTGGCTTGGATTTTTTTTTTTAATTTTAAAGGATGCTTATTCTTAAGTAAAAATCAATTATTCATGTATGTACCCTTAGAAGAACAGCACTAAGTCAATTCACATTACTTAACCCCATCATGTGCAGTTTGAACACTTCAATATTCATGCTGGCTATTAAAATCTCACAGTATTCCTACCACTCCACACTGGCACAGCAGTCAAGATGCTTTAACACACTGTTTTATCTGGGAATCTTGTGGCTTCAGAATCACAGTGAAAATTACATTCCCAGTAAAATGTGCAAAAAGACACATTGATGTTTTAGTTTTATTGAGGCCTATTTCCCACAGAGCTGAATATTCCATTTTTCCACAGGGATAATGTTTCACAGCTATCAAGAAAAACATTTATCATGAGCACTGTGGTGAATGAGCTGTCACAATATCCTTGCTTGTTCCCCTGCTCACACCTCAGCCTTTTCCTGTACTTCTTAGTCACAACATGATTTGCAGAGGATGCAAATTTCAGGATGCTCCACAGCATACACCAATTTTCACAAGTCCCAGCTTCTTCCTGACTTTTTCCTGCTGTGGCTGCTCCCTCAGCATTCTCAGGGACAGGGAGAGGCTGTTCTGACTGAGCTGCATCCCACACACACACTATTCTCAAGTCCTGTTAACAGCAAGCAGGGAACCAACACAAACACTAATTGAATTTCAGCTGAAAACCCTGCATAAATGGTATTTAGCCCCAAAAGGTTATTCCTCTCCCCTGCAATAAAGCTAACAGGGTTGATGACTGATTTTTCCTTATTTGCTCCTCAGCAGCTGGGAACTCCTTGTTTCTTTCTGCACACATCTCAACCGTGCAGGACACCTCCATCTCTATTTGGGTCACTTGTGCACAGCTGGCAGCCTTTCCAGCTTTTCCAGGAGGCACAAGAGTTCAGTCCTTTCCTGCCTAACAGCATTTGCACATTTAAACTACACACAGCAGGAGGTAGAGGGAAAAAAACAACCACCAACAAGGACAGGAGGGAAGCAAAGTTGACAGCTGTGGCTCAGACTCCTCCTGCCACTGCTGTGGCCAAGAGGAGCAGCCAGTTCCTGGCACTGAGCAGGGCAGGGGGCACAGGAGGCTCGGGGCACCGCGCTGGGCACAGCAGTGCTGGGGCTGGAGGGCAGCAGGGCATGTCCCACGGCAGCTCCTGCAGCTCCTGCCCCTCAGCCCCTCCCTGGGCTCTCCCCTCCTGCTCCTGGCTCTGGGCAGCCTCCAGCGCTGCCCCTCTGCTCTCGGGATCAGCTCCTGGCACAGAGCCCAGGGCAGCCCCTGCGCTCAGGCAGCAGAGAGGCAGATGTGCTCGGTGCCAGCAGTTAGGGCAGGAGGGCAGCTCCAGCCATCTCCCTCAACAGCCAGCAAAACACATTTCATAGAGGTAAAAGAGCTCAGAGATTCAGCAGAACTCAAAAGCAAGTCCATAGGACAGGTAAGGAAGCTGCCAGGAGACATGAAATAAATTTAGATAATTCCCTTTCACCTACCAAGGGGAAGAAAACTATAAAAAGGAAATACTGCAGAGCTATAAAAGGCATTGTTAGGTTATATAATGGGTGACCATCAGCCACTTTCACATCTTACCCTCCACAAAGCACACAATCTGTTTTCACAGTTGCTGGCCCTTGACAACACCACACCTGTGCATCCATTGCAATGTGTGCAGCCCCATCTCCCTCCTGCTGCACCCAGAGCTATTTGCTCACTCAGATCCAGAGCCCAAACACCTTCACCTTTCAGGTGGTCTGCTCAGCATAAGTTATTGAAAATATCCTATCTGCTTCTGGTCTGTACTCTTCAGCTGCTCACTGCTAAACCACATGGAGGGCCCCAAACCAAAGCTGGTCTCCAGCCTTGCTTTCCCAAACCAAGATTCTGTCTGCACCCACAGATTTCCCCTGTCACAGGTTCAAAAGGCCACACCTGCAGCAACACCACTGCTGCACCAGCACACAACAATCCTCTCTCAGTAACTGCAGCTTCCCATAAACCACCCACATGGAAATCACACCTGGGCATCCAGAATTCCTCTGCCCAAAGGCCGTGTGCTCCACGGGCTGCGTTCTCAATCACAGGAGGTGAAACTGCCCACCCTGCTCGCCAGCCTCGCTCAATTCCTGCACAGGCACAAAGAGGGCTTTTCCCTAATCTTACTGTGAAGTGTGGGGTCATAAAAACTGTGATGGCCTTGCTGTGAAAATGCACCCTGGGCCTGAGGCACTGATCCACTCTGAGTGTGGGATCAGGCTTCCCCTCTGCAATTGCTCCTTTGCTCTGGAACTCTGCTCCCAGAGCAGGGCCCACCATCATTGTTCATTGCTCCTGTTCAGGATTCCTTCCCTGCTGTCACTGGAATCACTCCTGCTGCCATCATGGCAGCAGAGAGACAATGTCCATTACCTTCCTTTAGAGGGAAACATCACTCCTGGGAGGCTGGAAACCACTGACAGGGGAGCCCAGCAAACAGCTCTGGTTCAGAAAAGAGAGGCAGTAACACCAGTTCTGTATATATAGGTGCCAGCAGCTGAGGCTTATTTGGGTAGAAAGTTGAGGGAGAAGCAGGCAAGGAATACAGAAAAGTCTTTTTGATACCCAAACTACAGGACAACAAAGTGACTTCTAAACTTTCCTGACTGCTGTAGGTAAAACAGCACAGATTAGAGCTCCTCTCCAGAGGAAGGGAATTAAAAACCCTGTGCCAAAAAACCACAAATGAATATTCAGAGATGGCCTTGATGGAACTGTGAGGATGATAGAGAACAAGGTACAAAACAAAATTAACATAAAGGAGTAACAAACAACATCTCCCAGTGAAGTCAGAGTCCAGAAGATTTGTTTCCAGGGAACAAACACCTCCTGGAAACAGCTCAGGGAAAAGAAAAGAATCAGTTCCAGAAAGGACAGATCAGGCAGCAGTGCAGCATTAGGCAGCCTCCAAGAGTTTGATCCTTACAGAGAGAGGCAAAGGAGCAGCAAGATATTTTCTACAGGAACAGTCTAACAGATGTCATAAGCACAGGGATTGTCATCCTGCACTAGCTGGAGATAACTGATATCAGAAGCATCCCTGAGAAGCCATGCACTCAAATATTACAGGGAAAGCCAACCACACCTGTGCTTAAATGGAGGTGCTTTAAAAGCAGTTTGCAGAACCAAAATTAATATTCAGAGCCCAAAATTAATAGTCAAAATGCTGCATGAGTTTGAAATGCTGAGGGTTGTGCACAGGCTCATAATGCCATATCAGAGCCATGGATGGGCAGATTTTCCCCACACATACTCTTGTCAACATCCCAGCTCCACAAAGACATCATCTGGTTTGGAAGGATTCAAACAAGACACCACCCCAACAGCACTTTGGAGCTGATGACTCCCACAGAGGATTGGTAAAGGCCACACAGAGTGAGAATAATGGTGCTGCTCAGGTGGATTTGAACCACCCAAAGAGAAGGAGAAGACCAAGTGCCAGGGGAAACAAGGGCTGTATGCCACAGCAATGAACTGGCAGCAGGCTCAAGAAAAACCTAGGCACAATGTCAGGAAAAACTGCCTAGAAGAGTTTCACAGAGGAAAATGTGAAAGTTTTGCCCCTTTAACATGGCTGAAGACAGCACATCCAGCTGGAAGAATGCCAGTGGCACAGATGGACACAGAGCACGTGACTTGATGGAGCCCTGACCATGCAGAGTCCTCGGGCAGCACAAAAACCAGCACAGCAGAGAAATGGGAATTGCCCAGCCTGGACTTCCTTGTCTTGGTCAAGTTTGAGGTGCTCCTTAGCAGAATATTGGGGAGAGAAGAGTAAAGCTCAGCTCTGCAATGACAGAGCTCCTGCAGCTTTAGATAAAATTAAACATCAATATAGAATTTGTCCTTATAAACTTTTCAATGAAGTCTCAAATTTGGGATTAAGACATCCTAAGCTCCTGCCCAATTTTCTGCTAAAGATCTTTTCAAGTTCAGGCATGTCAAAATGGAGCTATCTGCCTCCATCACAAACTAATTTGAGCCAGCATTTTCAGCTCTGTCTAGCACAGAGATGAGATAGGCCAGGCCATTTCTTATAGCAGGTCCCAAGCTGGAGTGGTCCAATTGCTCCTGGGGAGATTTATGGAAAGCCATTTCTGATTGGTATTACTGCTTGACACTGATTAGCACTCCTGCAAAGACCAGTCTTAGTTACACCACATGGTCACAGAATATCACTTACAGGCAGGGAATGTGGGGGTTACACATTTCCTCTCTCATTTAAAGATGAAGTGAAGCCACCATTCACCACCAGCATCCTGAAAGGCTGAAAGGAACATTTGGTGGAACTTCACAGCTTCCCCCAAAGAGCTGCATTTCACTTTTCTCTTCTGTCAGTCTCACCCATCTTCACAGGCACGTGAGGCTGTCAGAGGAGTTAAATGCCCCAGCTGTAACTTCACCCTGATTATAACTATTATTATAACTATGATAACCCCCCTGTGGGCTCAGGCAGGCTGCACATCTGCCAGGCAGGGAACTGAACACATGGTGCAGGGAACAATCCTGGCTGCAGGCACGGAGTGGCCCAGCTGGCCAGCCCCAGCCTTCCCTCCCTCTGCACTAATGCCACTGGAGCTGTAATGCCATTCCTGCAGTGCCCCTTGGCTGCTGGCTCCCTGAGCACAGCCAGCGTGCTCCAGGTGACACCTGCAGGGCTGGGAGGTGCCACAAGAGCAACTGAACATGAACCGTGGAGCTTTGCATCTCAGCCAAGTTAAAGAAACTACCTAAAGTCAAAATGGTCCTGAGCAGCCCCCAGGAGCATCACTAGTTATCTAAAGGCTTAATTAGCAAAAACCCCTAAGTGTTTAAGTGCATTAAGCAGCTCTGAGATACCAGCAACAACTCTTCTGAGAAGTTCTGGATTTTTAATATGTGCATCACTTATATCCTTTGTGGAAAAAAACATGTTCTTTAAAATAAACTGAATGAACATTTGCAAATAAATTATTTACTTGTTGTTCTGGACAGGAAAACAAGCAAACTAAATGTGGTTCAGTAACAAGTCATTCACATCCTGCTTCTAAAGGCAAAGCAGCACCTCTGTATGTACAGAGGAAAGGGTGAACTCTGCTCTTCCTTGGAATAGAACAAAAACTCACTGCCTCATCCATGAACTCTCACAATGTGGATCTAAACCTTTCTTCTAGGCATTTCATTTGCCAAAATGCTCTTCCAAGCACTAACAAAATGAATACAATCTATTTACATGAGGGGAGGTAAATGTGACTTTGCAAGATAAAATGAATTGCAAATTCTTGATTCATTCATCCTCTCAGAGAAAACCATAAGCCCGTACCTTACACACTGAGCTTGCACATCCGTGGGAGTTTAAAAAGTGCAATGTTGGCAAAAAGCTCTAATCAGGACTTGCTCTGCATTGATTTTCTTTCTGTAAGGTCAGATGCCACGTTTTGTGAGCTCAATTCTAATCATGCCATGCAGACACACACTGCTCCAGGCCTCCAAGAGAACTGCAGTGCAAGAGCACCACGAGCACAGCCGTGATCCTTGCTGCCTTCCACACAGCAGGTTGTTATTCCAAAGAGAAGATCTTTACTCAAACACCCCCACATTATCCACAGTCACACATGTGCCCATTTCTAATAACTTGCTCTCAATCACATCATTTCCTTTTCCAACTGCAGGTGCTTCAGGAGCACTTTGCACTTCCTTAGCAGGAGATGTTTATTCCTTTCCCTTCACTTCAGAGCCAGAACCCACCCCCACGTTTCTGCATCTTACACACAAGAGAAGCACACAGATGGTCAGGTTCCACTGCAAGAAAAACTGCAGGAGGAAGTCCCTCTCTGTGAAGGCTGTTCCACTTGGAACAGCCCAGGTTCAGCTCGGGCTCACAGTCCGTGCTTCACTGAACTCGTCAGAGAGAGGAAATCCAGGACTCCTCAGGTGGGTTTGGCTTTGATGAAAGCCTTTGCTCTTGCCCTTGCACCCTTCAGCACCACACAGCTGCACCTTGACTGCAGAGTCCTTGCTGGGATTCAGCTGCTCTCATCTGTACAAGCTGGAAAATGCCACATTCCCAGCAGAGCCCTCCCTCATCCTGCCAGCAGAGAAGCAGCAGCCTCTGATGGGCTCCCAGGCTGCTCATGGCAGTGAATTCATGTCTGTCCCTCAGGGCAGCAGTGCCTGAGCCCCAGAGAGTGGGAGCCAAGCTCCCGGTGCTCTGGGATGGCAGCGAGTGCCAGAACCTTCCAGAGGAGCTCCCAGCCACCCCCACCCTGCTCCTGGGGCCAGAGGCTGCTCCAGCAGCACCCCAAATCCTGCCTGCCAGGTCCTGTGCTGGAAAAGGCTCTCTCATCCCCAGGACTGCAAATTCAGGGGTAGGAAGGGAAGTTTTAGGAGCAAGCTTGCTTTATAAAAGATGTGGGTTTGCAGCTATATTGAAATACTGCAGCCTGAGCCAGAATTTCCAAATCCTCTTCTTCATAATTATCTCCATCATTTGTCACTGTAATGCACGGCGTGTTCACAGACACAGAGTAAAACCCTACAGATTGCCTGCAGCTGATCTGAATATTAGATCTATTCACCCTCACAGCACAGAATAATTTCCTTCTAAAATTCCACTGTAGATCCTGACTGGAATTCCACTGGAATATCAAGAGATCAAAATCATTTGATGTGCCTGTGAAAAGACAAGAGCCTTTGTGTTAAGGTCTCGCCCCTGGACTCCTAAAAGGTTCTAAAGGCCCAATAAATTTTTTTTAAAAATTAATTTCCAGAGTGTAGAAAGAACTGTTTCCCTCCTCCTCCCAGGTCATGGGAGAAAGCCCAGGTGACACCAACAGATTCTAGCACTGACTGCTGAACTCATTCCTCCTGTATCCCCCTTCCTCAGGGATGGGAAACACCAACACACGTCCATCAGGGAGGTTCAAAAAACTGAATCATGGCTGCTAAGTGCCTTTCAACATGCAAAAAATGTCTGCATCTGCTTAATACTTTCCACCAACAAATACCACCATTTCTGAAGTAAAATTTGACAGACAATTAATTTTGTGACTTGCCTGGCTGTGGCAGCCAGGTACTCAGCACGCCTGCTTCCTCCTCTGTCAGAGAAATGATACTTGGATCTGATAAAATTCAGCCCACAGGAATAAAAACCTGACCTGCAATAAATTTAGATCACTTCTTCATTATTATTCCCAGTTGATTACACACTTGGGATGAGTCAGTGAAGCTCTTTGCAAACAGCTTCCAGACTGCAAGCATATGGGATGTCTTGGAGGAAGCGGTGCCAGGTCCAGCCATATGTTGTGCTGCAGCAGCAAACTCATCCTGTGCTCAGAGAATCCGTGTGCAGCACTGGGAGATGATGGGGTTTGCATTCCAGCAGCAGAGCTGGAACACTCCTGGGTCTGCCTTTGTGAGTGGTGCTTCAGCAGCCCAGAGCAGCTCCATCCCTCGGCACTGGCTCCGCAGGGCGCTCGTGCCCCACACGCCCTCTGTGCTTTTCAGGAGGCTCTCCCAGACTGAGGAGATTTTGGAGCACAAGCCCGCTCCTTTCCTGAGAGCCTTTCCTTCACTGTTCCATCTCCAAACAGCCTGCAGGTGTCTGCGTGCCACAGCCAGCACAGAAACCACTGATCAATGCTCTGCTCCCAGCATTTTGGGCTCGGCAGAGCTGCATTCCCACCCCACACACCTTCATCTGCAGAACTGATGTCACCCTTGTCGCCACACCGTCCCTGACTCCTCAGATGGTTCCATCTCCACAATGCTCTGTCCAGTGGGGCAGTGGAACCTCTGTTTCCTGGCTGGATCAGGGCATCACCAGTGCCAGCAGGGGCTTTGCCCAGGGCTGGGGGAGACGTGCAGCTGAGCAGCAAACAGATCTCCTGTCTCCCTGCAGCGTGAGCTTGGTTACAATCAGACTGTGCCTTCCAGCCAGGCTCTGCTCTATCTCCCCACCCAGGAACAGGTCATTTATTTAAAGGATAACCCACACTCTCAGGCTCTCCTCACTTCCACAGAGCAAAGGCACAGGCTCCTGAAATCTGCTGGCATTCCCAGGCCCTGCCAAGTCATCAACACCCTCATTTCCCCCAGGCCTTGGATGCTCTTTGCCATTCCCTTCTGGGCAGTCCTTGGCTCCCTCACCCCTACTGGCACTGCCCTGCTCTGACCTAGGCCTGGTCCTTTCCAGCTCCTTTCCATGGGGACAGTGACAAAAGGCCTCTGAAGTCTGCACACAGACACTTTGGAGGCCAGAAATCACATTTTCAGTGCCTCAGATCAGCAACAAGAGAACGAGGTGTGAGTTTCTACTTCTATTTACTTCTGGATGACTTTTCCTTTAAAACCTGAGTGAGTGATGCCTCCAGGTAACAATGAAGGAATTGTTTTCTCTTGACATGCACAGCCATTCAAAATACCAATTGAACTGTAAACACCTTCCTAACAGGAACATTAGGCATGAAATAATAATTCCTCTTGATTACTCATTAAATTTGCAGGCTAGGAACCTGCATCTCAAAGCTCAGTTATTTCTATTCTCAAACCCCCATGGATCTGAGACAACTGCCTTCTTCCAGACACTGCAGGCAATCCTTCACTTCATTGCATTGATGTTTCAGTTATGCTGCAACAGCCAAAATGTGAAAACATCCTAAGGAAAATACTCCACACTACCTGTAAATGAACCATCCCAGCCACAGCCTGCTATTCACAGGGTTCTCTGGGAGCAGCACTAATTGCTATCAGATAATTCAGTAATTTATTGTTCCTTTAGCAACTGCACTGATATGGACCTCAAGACTGAGATAACACATAAGCAGAAGATCTATTTTATGCTGGCTTGCTGACCTGAAGTATTTTAGGAAGGAGAAAAGTCCTAAGTCCTTGCCTTTCAAAGCAAAAGAGCAAAAAAGGAAAAGCACACAGTGGAAATTAAAAAGAATGTCTCTAAACCAGTCAGTTCTGTGTTTAAATTGGACAATATTTCTTCTTTTATTGTTTACTATCCACTGGTGAAAGTTCCCTTAGGAGTTGATCAGCCAGACCTTGTTTGCCCCAAGCAGATTGATGAAATCATGGGGATGTTGTGGAAGGTGGAATTGCTTGTGCAAATACCACCTTCCTGATTGTGCTTATACAAGCATTTCAGCAAATGTTGAGCTGCTGTCTCTCTCCCAACACAGCAATGCAGCACCTGGCAGGTCTGTACTGGTGTGTGTTCACTCACAGCCCTTGGTGCACTGGACAGGACTTGGAGCTGCCCTCAGTAAAGCAGATGTTGCTTTTCCCCATTGCTTTCATTAGCACAAATGTTAATGAAAACAGCCTAACAGTTTCTCTTTAACAACACAAAACCAGTTATGTGGGGAGCAAAGCCACTTACTGCTTTGCATGTTGAAGAAGGACAAACACCAGGCCTAGAGACACAAATCCATAAATTGTTCCTGGGGGGTGCAGAGCTCTGTGATGCTGCTCTGTTTACACCCATATATTCCCATACTAAATACTAAAATATTAAAATCCACAAAGTTTAAATATATGCCTGCTGCATTTTCAATGTGATAGTTAAGATGGAGTCTCTGCTTTCTAAAATTACCTTAAGCTCTTCTACAAACCAGAAATTTTGTAAGTTAATACCCTTATCACCACCATTACAAAATTGCTTAAATTTCAGAGTATGAAAAGCTACCAATTGTAACAAATTGCATATTTCTTTTAATGAACACATCTCATTTAGTGAGCAGAGTATTTTCCATAGAATATGCCTTCCTGGTTCAAATAAGCCATTAAGTTCAATTGCATGGGATTTCCTGCCTGAAGTGCCTCACAATGAGCAGCAGTAACAAAAATGGAGATCAAGGGAATCAAGGGAATTGACTTCCCTGCTATGTTTTCTTTGTGTTTGCTTGCATCACATCACAAGACTTGAAGGTGTGTCCAAAGGAATGACCAGTTTGAGGACAGAAAGGCCAGGATTCATGTCCAGGAAGGGAAGGGCCAAGTCCTGGGTCTGAACTGCTCCATTGCTCCCAGCCTCTGAGGGTTTCCTGAGCACTGCACTCACAGGGATGGGGCAGTCAGGAGTTCATGGCCCCAGTAATTAACAGGAGTTAATGAAGCCTAACAAACCCCGTTTTGTGACATCAGTTATGTCTTTGGATACAACAGTGAGGAGGTTAAAACAGCAGACAGACACACATGGCCAGGTGTGAGCTGCAGTCACAACCAGTGACCTCATACACAGCATAGTTCAGTTTGGAAGGTATTAATGGTTAAACCAATTCACCCTAATTGCAGTCTGGAAATCATTTGCACTTCTGACACTGAGTCACATCTGGTTTTTTGAACAACAACCATTAATCATCGAGACAATGCAAGAGGAGACCCTGTTTCATTAAGAGTCTCATAAACAGAGATGAAATACAAAGATTAATTCAGGAATCATGACACAGGAACAAGATAAATCTTATTTTTCCTATTTGTCACATAATGGGTGACAAAGGACAAAGAAAATCAGAGACATGACATCAGAACATGGACTTGTTCAGCCAGACAAGGTCACTCCCACGCAATCCCAACCACACTGCAAATGCTCCACAAGACAAAAGCCCACAGAGAACTTCTGGCTACGTGTGAGGAAGCCACGCTCCTCTGCAAAGCATCAGGAGCTGCATTTTGGGAAGCAGGAGCCAAAGAACTTCGGAATTACCTCCTAACCACCCTTCTTGTTACTGAGAGGTCCTGAGGAAAAGCAGAGAAACCATTTGCTTCCGTGGCAGAGAATGCCTTTGCATGCTGTTCTGACACACCAAGGCACCCTGTCCTTCTCCCAGGGTGCTCTGAAACCCAAGGGCAGAGCCTGCAGCTCGTCACAGCACTCCCCTGCCACCTGAGAGGGTGACACACAGGGAACAGGAGCCACCAACTCCCTGCACGTGCCCTGTGAGATCATCTTTCACCCAGCACTGGATGTTTCCAGCATCCTAATACTGGAACATTGGATTTCCGCTCCTAATGACAAACTCGGAATCAGTCCCTGAACCACCTGCCCACCACAACATCCATTGATGCTTCCACACTTGAGCCAAGGCCTGACCCATCAGCAAGTCCTTGGCCATAAAGGACTAAGGTGGGATGACAGATACATGCCTTAAAATTATCCTCCATTTCTTTTCTCCCCAAAAAGCTTGCTCTGCACAGGCATTTGCTGAAGTTCATATTTCAAGTCCTATGGGTAAGAACTGGTGTTCTCAGAGATCCCTGCTCCCTGATCCTCTGGCTTGCCACAGGTGTGAATTAGGAAAACTGTAATGCCTGAAAAGCATCACCCTAATACCAGCAGGGAGTCCAATCCTGACTCCAAGTCTGCCCTAATCCTGGGCAGTGTTTTCTGTGAGCATCAATTAATGCAGGTGTCAGGGACAGTTCCTCATGTTCCATCAGCCTCTGAGCCCTCCTGCTGTCTCCCTTAACTCAAAATGTGTGTTGTGCCTTTGGAGGGAGTTCAAGATTGCCAGTCCAACTAAAGCAGGTCCAGAAAGAGCAGCCTGGTGATTCAGACCATGATGGAGAGGGCAAACAAGGCAGGGTGAGGCCCATCTGTTCTCTGGGAAGGAGCTGGAGCTCTGTGTTTGCCCAGCAGAGCCTGGAGTGCCCAGCCCAGCTGGGACAGCCAAGCCTCCATCCCCACATCCACGGGCAGCGATCATCCCCAGGGTATCTGCTGCCTGAAGGTTCCCTTTTCATTGTCCATCACAAAACACACAGCAGGAGAAGATCATTCCTGCCTGTGCAAAGGCTGCAGGCAAAGCAACAAACACCACCCTGCCAAGGCAATGGCAACTTGCTGATGACTTCAGTGGATGCAGATTTCATCTCAGAACATTCTATTTGTGTCTGGAAAGACTAAAAAAACCCAACCCAACAGCAACACAAAACCCCCAAAATAAACCCGCAACAAATATCCCTCAAACTGACTGAGGAACAAAGTGGCTGTTGGAATGGGCAGGATAATTACACTGGTGTTTAGGGATCTCACAGGCAAACTGCTGAAATAAAAAAGGGGGTTCTGCATTATCTACTTCCATGCAAGATACAGAAAAGCTATCAAAAGGCACTGGAAAATCCCAATCAATAATAACATCTGGTATAATTTTATTACTGTCCCTGTGGCTTTGGCTGCAGCTCCAAGAGGACCCTTTCCCCTCTAAGGGGTAACAAAGCCTGTTGGGTTAATTGCATTTTGGCAATCACTCACTGAGTCGGGACCTTCTCCCCTCCTTCACCTCGGAGCTGCCGTGCCTGGGAATGCTGCAGGCACCCCAGCCACACATCCCTGGCATCCCCTGCCCCCAGGCTGTGCCCAGCACGGAGCCAGCAGCAGAGGGTGGCAGCAGGGACTGGGCTGAGCCCCACGGAGCGAGGCCAGGAGCAGCGAGGATCCTCCTCTCACACCTTTGTGCCTCGCTCTGAGGAAACAGAACCAGAACTGTGACCCTGCTTAGCCACTCCTGAGGCACTCCCTAAAAGCCTGGGTGGCTCTGACTGTGGAAACCAAAATGTGACCATCTGAAATTGTATTTAGGGTTACGCTAAAGCTATCTCGTGAATAATGAGTAAGTAAGTTTAACAAGGGAGATGAAAACTAAAGCATGTAAAGTTAAAAAAAAAATTGATAATTAGGAGTTGTTCCAGAAGAGGAATATAAACTTATGCAACTGTTTTATATGGTAGATTTCTGTGCAATCATTTCTAAGTACTTAAGGAAAGAATAGCAGAAGAATAGAAGAAGCCCAGTCCTGAAATCTGTTACATTTACAATTCCTAGAATCTAATTCAGTATCAGCAAACACACTTCAGTAATTTCAAGTTAAAAGTGGTTTAGCAGACAGAAGGCAGCAGACAGGAAGACATCTCCCTTTTCCAAACCCAGTAAAAATGAAACCTGACTAGATCCCATTACTTTTTAAATATTGTCTCAAGAAGCACTGAACCTTTTTACTCAGGGTATAAACCTCCAAGATGACAGCTCTGTTAAAGCCTCTGAGAAATTAATCCAATTGATCAAGGTCTCTGAAAAGGGGGTGAACAGGCAGTGGCTTACAGAAGAGCAAATGACATTCTGTGCTACTGCAGAACCACCAGTTCCATTCCAGGGAATTCCTACAATATTCACCACCTCCAGCACACACAGCAATACATGAACAGGCTGCTGTTAGTGACAAACAACTGCAAGAATAATGGTCCTGAAGATCCCACAACCCCTGATTTCACTTGGAATTTTCCTCACATATACTCTGGTTTGTGCTGTAGTAAGTCCTAACTAAATGGAATTTGTTGCTTTCAGTGTTTCTGAACACCAGCCTCAGCACATCTGGCTTTCACCCACCTGGGTGGCAATGCTGTTTCCAGCTGTAATCTACACCAAATTTTTATGTTGTCCACCACCATCATGAAAAAGACTAATAGGATACATGGGCTACTTTTCTTCCTTGCCATTGTTAAATAGAAAGGTTTTGTAGTAATTCAACTATTTTAGCAAATTATTTTGGAGTTACAATAGCAGAAAAAAGAACATTGCCATCAAAAGCTACTTCAGAAAGCCATTAAAAACTCTGGAAGAAAGCACGAGTCTTAATTCAAAGATGCTTCTGATTTTCCAGATAATTATAGCTGCCAATTTTAATTTCTTCTAGCACAAAAGCATTCAGAGACAAAAAAATTCCCAAAACAACTGTGAAAAAATGGATCCTTTGCTAAAATTTCCATATTTTGGTTCAATTAAAAATTATTTCCATTTTCAACTGATTTTTCACATCACTCTCTTCATATAGTGCATTTCTTTGTAGAAATTTGTTCTCTCTTGCAAGGAAAAAAAAATTCCAAAATGAGCTGACTGATGGACTCATGCTGCAGCATCCATCCATCCAGATGCCCTCTCCTGTCAGGGAGGGGAGTTCAGTCTTTTATCACTGTAACAGAAATAACTGTCCTGCTGAGGAAGAGCCAACAAAAGCAGCATTCACAAAGGCACTCAGATACCCTCACAACAAGGTTCCCCACAACATGATGGGAAATTTTATACCAAACTCGAGAGGTCACAAGTGAAAAGAGATTTTCAGTGTCTGCCAAAGCAGTGACCACAAAGAGGCCACAACCCAAATTTGGACGGGAACCACGCTGAAATGAAAGGCTGCTGAAAGCTGGAGCTGTTCAGGTGTGGCTGTGCAGAGCATTCTCTCCAGCTTCTCCCCACCACATCCCCCAAAATTCCAGCAGCTGCAGCAGAACTGTGCTCCCAACATAACATCAAATTTTATCAACTGCGGTGTCAGATGGATGATGATAAAGTTATGAATTGTGAAAGGCTTGGTCTGTTTTGACTAACTGTAATTAGCAAGGCACAAAGCTGAACTGGAAAGTTCTGTGAGAATGATTGCCAAGGGCCTTTTCATGTTGACTATTATGCAATACACAATAAATGGACTCGTTGTGCTCTACCCATTATTCCCATCCATTTGTTCCATTTCTCTGCTTGCCCCGAGAACAAGAAGTTGGCCCTTGGATGTCCTCAGCAGCAGTCTCTCACAGTGTGTGGTCACTTCCAGCAGCAGCATTCCCTGCATCCTCCCTGCTGCAGTCAGGAACCACAGCCCTGCTCCCGTGTGGCCAGAAGGGCCAGTGAAGGCTGAGAGAGCAGAACTGCGAGGTCACTGGGATGCAGCTGCCCAAAGCACTCGGTGTCCCCTCCCCTGGGCACACTCTGGCAGCCTGGAGGGCACCAGGGCCCAGCAGTGAGGGGCTCTGGCTCCAGAGCTGAAAGAATGGGGCCACAGCCCTGGCTGTCACTGTGTGCTCCTGCTCTGGGCACATCAGCTCATCCTCTTCCTCTGCAAGCCCTGGCCTGGCAGATCCCACGTGCTCTGGGCACATCAGCTCATCCTCCTCCGCTGCAAGCCCTGGCCTGGCAGATCCCAAGTGCTCTGCATCCCTGTCTCTCACTACTGACACAGCCTAAATTCCATGGGAAATATCCTACATGGCCTCCAGCAGAGCCACATCTCTCACACTGTGCTGAGGCAGTGCTGAGCACCAAACAAACCCTCAGCTCACCTGGGGGCCCAGTAAACCCAGCTGCTGCAGGACAAAACGAGTGTGTTTGAGAAGAAATGTCTCACAGGAGTCTGGAAACAACACCTGAGAGCTCTCAGCGGCTCACTGCAGCTGGAGCAGCCCTGCCTCGGCACAGACTGTGACTGCAGCAGTGAAATAAAGCCACCAGGGTTTGGCCAGCTTTGGAAACATCCTGAGCTAGAGTTACCCATGCTGCTGCGCCCAGGACTGTTGTTCTGGATGTCAAAGTGCATTTCCACAGTTTCAACCAAACAGACTTTTTCTTTGAGAAGGGATATCAGGGAGCTGCCTGGTGGGAATGATGGCAAACTACACCCAGAGGCCAAAAGGTAAATCCTGCCATTTTTGACTTGGGACATTTGCAAGATAGCATCTCCAAATCAGCCTCCATCCTTGGTCTGACAGTGCAGCTCATGGCTGAGGTCAGCTCCTTTCCATGGATGAACACCTGAATCAGCCAGGACAGTTTATCACAGGTTAATTCTTTCTGATGCTGGAATAAACCCCAACTTTACTATAAACCAACACTCCAGTACATGGCATGCATGGAAAGAAAAGGCTCATCTGAGTCCTGCTGAACTGTCCTCTCATTTCAAGAGATGCTGAAATAACTTGACTCTGAATTTATTCCTAACAAAAAAATTCCATCAGTCCCCTAAACTGCTGAATTAAAACAGCTTGAATAGAAGTAATGTATTTATGTTAGGGTTTTTTCATTTCAAAGTGGATATTTCTGAGAGAAAATATCTTCATTAAATATTCCAGTTTTGAGAACACTTGCATCTCCCAAAAGAAAATGCCTGTCAAAATTTTCCAATCCCCTCTGTTTCAGAGTGTTGGGTAAATTCCATCAAGTAATGTATTTATATTAGGGTTTTTTTAATTTCAAAGTGGATATTTCTGAGAGAAAAATATCTTCATTAAATATTCCAGTTTTGAGAACACTTGCATCTCCCAAAAGAAAATGCCTGTCAAAATTTTCCAATCCCCTCTGTTTCAGAGTGTTGGGTAAATTCCATGTATAGATCAGCAATTTTTTTCACTCAAAACTTCCTTCCTTGATTAGAGAGGCAGAATCAAAATACAACAACATTGTCAGAAATCAGTATAATGCAATCAGCTGAGAGCCAGGCTGATCTCTGTAATGAGATCTGTACAGAGAGGCACAGGCCAGTGCACAAAGGAGGAGGAGGAGGAGGTTCTGTAAAGCTCAGGTTGTTGTGGGCAATCCAGAACATCCAGAGGGGTTTGATGCTGATCTGTGTGAAGGTCAGACTGTAAAGTGACACCCAAAGGAGCAAACAATGAAAAGAAAACACCCACAACAGCAGTAAGGCTTCTGGAGACAGCTGCTCCTGATGGAGGGAATTTACCTTCTTTCTGTGGTCCTTGGAAAAACATTTGCTGAAGACCCAGACCAGACAGACAGCTACACAGATAAGTAAATGCATTTTAAAATTAAGAAATGAAGCCTTGGTTCTGTGCACATTGCACTCCACAGTTTACAATTATGATTTTGTTCTATGAAATACTTAACCCAAAACTTTCATTCTCAACTTTCAGAAAGAGGAGGGGGGGAAGTTCATTTACCATAAAAAAATCACTTAAATACATTTTCATCCCTGTTCTCCAACATCCTCTACCAATAACATCAAACACCTCAGAACAGTTACACCACACTGACTTGGAATTCAGCTTTTCCCTGATGTCAGCACCATGTCACAGCAAAAACTGAAACACATCCCCTGCAGGATTCCTCATTTCATGCCTTTCCTTGGATCCTGCCTGTTCCTAGAGAACCTGGACTTGCTCCTCTGCTCAGGGAATCCTGCCCTGAGCCCTTGATCCCCTCTCCTGGGAGGATGCTCAGCTGCCCTGGTCCCTGCCCTGCTTTTACTCTGCAGCAGCAGCACCAACACAAAGGGCCCTGAGGGACAGGAGGAGATCTCTGAACCCGACTGCAGAAATGAACAACATCACTCAGCAGCTCACACCATCCCAGCTCTCCTTTCTTCCAGGATGAAGCCACAGGGGAAGAATCAAAGCCGTTCAATGCAAAAGTTATTAAACGTATGGTGGGAAGAATTTATTTTTAATGGAAAAAATCTTTCCAGATTTACCAAATACTGAAAAAAACTTCTGTAAATACAAGTTTTATGGAAACAAATCTCATTAAATATTTTCAGAATACAAATTCTGCACTTTGTTACTGAAATACTCATAAAGAAAACTATTCAACACTGCACATTTTATTACGACCAAAAGCAGGCAGATTAAAATGTGTGGTTCCCTTCCAGCAGTTATTTCACAACACCACTTCAATTCGTATTTTCAAATTCTAGTGGCAGAAGCTTTTTTTCAACTGTGGAATTCCTGCTTTCAAATTTTCAATTTTGCTTGTTCAAAAAAAACACCATTGTTCTACACATGGTTTTCTAGAGTTCAGTTGGGTTTTTCTCCTATCCTTGGATAACTTCATTAGTCAAGGATGCACAGTGAGGGGAGTTTGACTTTTTTTTTTTAGGAGTATAGAGATCACTCAAGACTGTAACACTGTCTAATAACTGGAATAGCTTAATCCTATTTGAGCTATAGTTTCTGTGTTGGACAAATAATTTCTGCTCTTGCACTTGACTCTGCTTCAATTGCAGCAAATGAAAACTGTATTCTTATGGTCAGCGAAAAACAAATTACAAAGGACAAGAAGGTGAGACCAAGCAGAATTTACCCAGAATGGCAGAGACATTGGCAGCAGGGGCTTCAAACTCTGGGCTCAGACCCATCCAATTCAGTGTGATTCTGGAGGGGTGGAATTGCTGTCTGAGCACTCCCACAAGGGAGAAGCAAAGAGCAGAATGTGTCCCCAGACTTGGCCATTTCCCAAGCAGGAGTGAACCTGGCACACACTCCCTTCCTGCAGGATGAGAATCCTCCCCCTGTGGGACAATGAGGGAGAGCCTGTGCTGAGCACATCTCACTTCCTTATCACTGCACACACGTTGTCACAAGTGGCCACTGTTTGCTGAGACTGATGTTTCTCTGCCCTTGGTTTAGCCTCAGGAAGAGATTTAGACATGCTCAATAAATGTACACAGCACCTTGAGCCCAGCCTTCTGGCACTAATTTAAGGCCCAGGCATCACAGGAGCTGGATTAAAGCCTCTCCTGCCTCACTCACCAGTCAATGAGCTGCAGCACACAGGGGCAAAGGCACAAGGGTCCAAGGGCTCCTGCAGTGCCCATAGGAGTGGGATTTATGGTCAGTGTGTGAGGTCACAGATCCTTTCTCCATGCACTGGCCAAACCAACACATGGCATTTCCCTTCTCTTGGCCTCTGGTCCTTGCCTCCTACAGAAAAAGAGGACCAGAGGAGGCAGAGGTGCCTTTCTACCATCTGTCTCAATGCTTGTTCTGTGCAAGAGAAGTGCAGTGGAAGTGGCTCCATGTGAAAATGGGATTAACAGCACTGAGAAGAATTCGAGCTGGCCAGGGCTCAGCTCAGGGTGAACCCTTGGCTCTGATCCCACACATCAGAGAAGCCCAAGGATGCAGCACATCACGAGATCAGGGACTGATCCTCTGAGCCCATCCCCACCTGGACACTCACAGAGGCTGTGCCACAGACTGGGCAGCAGCAGGATCAGAAACTGCACTGGTGCTGGCTGAGGAGGGTTAAATATTTACTGTGCCTTGGCTGCAATGCCATTAACATCTTAAGCCATGCTTCTTGTGTATTTCTTCATTGCTTAAGTATCAACACTGCTCTCGTTACAATAAATTTCTGCTTCATTTGGTTTTTCTCAGTTTGCTCTCAATAATGTGTTGGCATGGAAAAACCTTTTTACAAATCCATCCATTTAATATTAGAGTATTAAAACATCACTGGGTCATAATTTTATGGTTATGGTATATGCACAGTTTCAGGCTTGTCACTAAAAGCTCAGGATTGCAAACCATTATAATTGCAAAGCTAGTACAGAATTGCAAATGAGCAAAGAGTTTCAAAATAGAATGGTTGAAATTATAATGATGTTGATCCACTCAGTGTCATTCAAATAAATTCTTTAGAAAATTCTGTTCAGCTTGCAAAAATAAAACTTTCTCCTTCCACATGCATTATTTGTCCTTTCACTAAGCTGAACAATCAGGATTTTTTTAGAAAAGCAAAGCACTTCCAAGTTGGTATGATATTTGTGTCATGATAAGAATTTTGGCTTGACATTTAGGCAAAGCCTGGAGTTCTGAGAACATTTCAGACTTGTGACCCTGCGCTGCTGTGTGTTTGTGAAAGGATGGCTCAGCTGTTGGGCTGGGAATCAGCAGCACTGAGCTGTGCTGAACAGAGCCAAGTGCAGCAGCATGGACAGAATCCCTGGGATTCCATCAGGGAACTCCCTGGGCTTTGCTGGGAATTAGGGAAGCTCTGAGGCAGGGGAGGATGAGCACGGCTGAGGCAATGTCTGAATCAGGCACATTTGTCAGGTTCACTCAGCCACTCAGTCCTGTGGATTTCCAACAAACCTAACTACAAATGTCTGAGAACCCCGCACACAAAGCCTCAGAAATAAACACAAACTGTTTTCTTTGGGACAGAAATCATGCCTTGGCCCCAGCAAGCAGTAGGTGCTGTGCTCAGCTTGCTGGCAGAAGAGAATTCTCCTCACATGACACTTGCACATCCTGGACAAAGAGCAGAGCAAAAGAAAGAATGGGCACATTCCAACTCCTTGGCTCAGGTCTGGGGAACAAAAAAAAAAAAAAAAGAAAAAAAAAAAGGAGGGAAGTATCACAACAGCACAAGACATGCCAGTATTTTCTCCCTTTTTCCAATAGATCAAGCAGTGTCCATACCCACCTACACCTGGAATCCATCAGCAGGTGACAGAGAGTGCAATAACCACCAGAACTCCCCCAGCTTCAGACACTTCCAGAGCTGGCAGCATTTCTGGATTATTTGCTGTCTGGTCTCCTAGAGATCACAGCATCTTAAATACCACAAGAAAATGTAATTAACTCAACTGACTCCTATTAATATAAATAATGCCTCAGAAAGGAACCCAAGACTTGTCAAGACAGCAAAGGCAGAACACTTTGGCTTTATCAGGTAGTTTTTCTTCCGCCTCCCACTTTCAGGCATTAACCACCAGCCTCAACAACCTGTGTTTCTCCACCTGGAGCAGGAGTGCTCCAAGTCCTAAATATTGCTGCTCAAGTAATACCAGCTGAAGAGTGACCCACTGCCTGCCTTTATCTCTCCTTCACACTCCAAGGCAGCCAGCCCCATGCACTAATTCTGCACTGACAGAGACCAGGCTGCTGAGTCTGAGGCCTTGCTTTCTGCCCTGGCTCCGGGATCTCATGAGACACTTCCCAAGTGGCCTCCTGGAAGGCAGGAACAGAGCACTGCCACATGGACACCAGCATAGCCCCAGGGGCAGTGATGACAGGCCCCCCTTGCCCCAGCTGTGACCTGGGGGGCCATTCCCAGCGCTGTTCCAGATCTCCTGCAGAGCCACTCTGCCTCCCCAGACTCCTCCCTTGGCTCTGCAGCTCTGGCCTCCAACCCTTGCTGGTATCTGAGATGACACAATGGGCTTGGAGATGGGTGATGGGATGTTGAGCAGCCCAGGCATCATCTCCCTCCCTCTGGAACTCAGGAATGTTTCACCACTGACTAGGCACTTAATGAAGTCTGACAAACAGCTTATTCTTCATTTATTGAACATCAGCTTCAGTTGTTTTGTACTTCTTTATTAGTGAAATGCCATCTGATGCTGAAGGTACCTTCATGAAACTGAATTCTGTTATTTCATGCAGGTAACTTCATTAAGCAAGTACAGAATCACTTGACAGACTTCCTGTTATTGATTACACTGCTCTCCTAAGGACTTTTTATATGCAGTTCCTCATGAGGCTTTTTACTCTTCTGATAAGAATAAATGCAGCATAACCCATCTATAACAGTAGCTGGTTTTGTTCTACTTACTCTCTTATTTCTGGAGTTTCTAAGCTTTTATTTTGCTACAACTCACATTAAAATTTCATGCCAGCTGATGGAGACTTCCCTCAGCTTCTTAGAAACCCGAGATGAATTCCATTAAATGTAAAAATGTGAAGCACAGCTCCTTTGGGGTGGGAAGTTTAGCAGCATCTTGATGAAATGCAAGTACATGCTGCTGCTCCTTTCTGAAAGCATTTGCATACAAGCCTTGGAATGCCTCCATCTTCCTTTTTTTACTGACCTTTTTCCCATCCCTACACAGCCTGGGCAGGCTGGCAAAGACAACCCTCAGTGACACCACGGTGCTGGCAGGCACTGAACAACAGGGAGTGCACTGTGTCCCCCCAGCATTGTCCATCTTTCTCCCAGAGTCCTCCCCCTGGCACTCTCACTGCCAAACACGGGCTGGGTGGGGCTGTTCTTGGGGACAGATGTGGCATTCTCTGACTCAGTACATTTTGGGAAGATCCAGGTTGGTGGATGAGATTATTCTGCTAATATCTGTTATTATAATCTCAGTTCCACCAGGTCAGAACATTTCCAAGTTAAGAACTTGAATCAGAAATACAAAACTTCCTACGTGCCCATCCTTATAATAATTTTCTTTCATTAATGCTCTAAAAAGAGAAAGCTGAGAAGGTCCAACCCACAGAGAAGCAGCAGCCACTCACTGCAGCCAGGCTTTGGAGCATGTTTAACAGCTCCCTGTGCACTCAGCACCCCTAAGATATTCTCACTCTGGAGCCAGGCAATGTGGTGCCATTAGAATTCCTCATTCATTTATTTGCAGTTGTTTCCCTGACCCACTGCCCTGCCATCTGAGCCATTCCAACACCAGTGGCAGTGCCTCCCACTTGTGATGTCAGGGCAATTGCAGCCTCACACATTCCCATTTCTTTACACCAATTTTGGTTGCTTCCCACAGCCCCTCTGCTGATGTGAACTGCACTGGCTCAGTTTGACTCACACAGCCACCATTCCAGGGATACATAACTGCAGGTTACTGGCAGTACCTGGACTTGGCCTGCCACTTACATCAAAATTAATTCAAGATCGTGTTAGGTCTATGAAGAAAAAATTCATTGTATTTACACTAATTCCACTCTAAAGCATTTGGATTAGCAGTCTACTGTAAAGGAGGAGGGGAAATCACATTCCAGATCTTCTGCTACAGCACATTAAGAACAACAAAAAAAAAAAAGGCAAAAAAGAGAACACATATTTTCCAGAGTTCTCTAAGTTTTGTGAAACATTTCATCAGAAAGATGCCCTTAGGATTGCAACTACATAGATGAAGTATTTTTGTCCTATTTCCTGTATTTTTACTGTATGAAAAACCTCAGTGTTCTCCTGCTTTTGAAAACAGGTAAAACACAAGAAGTTGAGCCCAGGAGGCAGCAGCAATGTCCTGCAGGGATGGGAGCCTGGCAGGCTCTGCTGCCCTGCAGCAGGGAGCAGGGCAGCCCCAGGGGCTGTGGCTGGGCAGGGACAGGGAACAGGAGGGGCTCCTGGCTGAGGGATCCCCACGTGCTGAGCTCTCAGCAGGGCCCCTCCACTGCCCCAGGGAACCTTCCTGCCCTGGAGCCTCCCCTCACCCTTCTCCTCCTGGGAACACACACCTAGGGAGGGCAGCAGCCACGTGTGCACCACAGACAGGAGAGAATCTGCTTTTACTCCCCAGAGCTACAGACCCTTCACACACCAAAATCTAGATCCTATTCAGAACCACACCCCAAAACATCCATTTGTGCCAGAAAGTGGCCACTCAGCAGCAGAGAGGGGAAAACCATAATTATGTGGAATGAGGGAAGCACAAAACAAGAACTCTGAAATTGCCCTGCCTCAGCTGACTCCAACTCTTGGTGCTCTTTGCCATCCCAGCCATCAATATTTAGAAAAGATAGATCAATAAAAATGAAGGTCAAACATCCATTGTGACAATAATAATCAATAACCATATTACTGACCTGGGAATACAATTTAAAAAAATTAAATGCAAGAAACTCTTAGTGCATCACTCTTTTTCATTCAAGTGCTTACTGCTATGCTCCTCCAATACCATTTATCTGAATTGTCAGCTATTTTTACAGAATTACAGAAAAATATGACCCACTTGTAGGTTTATCTGGAGTTTAAAGACATCATTTCTGTTGGTAGCAAAGAAATAACTGAAGTTAAAAAACCAAAAGCAGCTACATGAAAGAGCTCTAATACCCAACAGATTGTTTTATAGGTTTTCTGAAAGTTTACAACCAACCTTTCTGCCTTGTCCTCTCTAAGTGGAGAAAACTCTAATAAAGAAAAGATTAGACATGAAATAAGGAAATGATTTGCAGCAAACTGTGATGGCCATCTGTGCATGACAGGTGCCTTCTTATGGCTTTTTTCCTCTTCTATTGTAGCCTCATTGGCTAATTCTCTGCTAAATCCAGCAGTTCAAATTTGCTTTAGCACCTGTGTCTCCAAGTAAGAACAAAGCACATCAGGAGTTCTGTGCCACTTTTCCTGGGCTTGACTCAATGCAGTATCTGAATCCACTGGAGGAGAGTGATGCCAACACATCCCAGACATGGAGCAGTGCAGAGTCACCAAAAGGGGCCTGCAGAGAGCCAGGGGAGAGTCACAAAGGACAGAGTGAGAGTTATGAGGGCAGCAGCCACAGCTCAGCTGAGCAAGAGGCACAAAGCAGCCTCAGCCCATTCAGAACATAAAAGATGGAAGATGTTCACAATTATCTACATTAGGAATTGTTTTCATGAGAAACCCGGTCCAGAGAGAGTTCCAGAAGAACAGCAAGGCCAGGTTACTGCTGCATCACTTCATACACTCACTGCACTGGCAGTTATTGCAATTAATTACTGAATTGCCTTTATGCTTCTCTCTTTGACTGCAGACACCCAAAGTCTATTTAAGAAATATGGGGAGAAAAATCTGTTTCAGGAGTGAAACTAGCTTGTCCTGCAGACAACCCTACCATTCTCTTTTTCCTATTTCCATGTCCTTTTGCAGCAAGGACAGGAAAATTGCAGCAGCACTCTCTGGAGGATCTCTGAAAATGGACACCTATTTCCATTACACTCCTCACACAGGATTTCACCCACCTTGCTGCTTTCCCTGCCCTCGTTATTCACTGACCCAGGGGCAGGACAGGGGTCCCAGCACTGCAGACTGCACCGAGCTCCTGGAAAGCAGGGAGCTGTGCCTGAGCAGGAGCAGCCCTGGGAGAGCTGCACTCCCATCTGAGCTGCTCCCAGCCCTGTCCTCTGCTCCCTTGGAGGGTGGGTGCCTCCACTCAGCAGCTCCCTCAGCTTCCTCCCTGACCTGGCTGCCTGCTCTCAGGGCCAGCAGTGCCCTCCCTGCACCAGCCTAAAATGAGGGTTCTTTAATGGTTCTGAGCACTTGCCGTGGCTGAACCAATTTGTCCCTCACTGAATTTGGCTAATAAAGCAGTTCAGGAGTTCAGCAAGTTCAGCACATACTTACACCAACCTGAATAGGAACACAAGTTCACACTTTCCCCTTTCTCTCTTGGTAATCACCAAGTTATTTATCCCTTTCTGACTAGACAATTAGGAATTTTTCCTCCCCACTAATACAGCTACTTTCTGGCAGTTCCCTGAAATGGAGGGCTTCTGATCAATTTCTGTTAATTTGATGAATATAATCAAATAAATCAAGCATTTAAAAAGAAAGAAAAAGACAAAATGCATCACTGTAAGTGCAGGGTCTTAAAAGCTCATTTGGTCTGGGCACTGTGCCCACCACTGAGCTGCTGGAAGGGGAATCAATTCCATGCACCTCAGGGATGATCTTGTCTCTAAAAAAAACCCTTTCTGTGAGATCAGATGTTGTGGAATAGTTGCAGCTCCATTCCAAATGATGAAATTAGTGTTATTTTTCAAGTGCTGGTAGGTCTGCATTATCTGTTTTCATAAAAAGGGAAGTACCACAGGAAAAGCTGTGAGAAACAGGTACCAAGAAAACTCCTGTATGTAATCCACTCCATCTCAACAACAACATCTTCTGAAAATACCTCACAGTTTGAATTTCAGTATAAAACAGTGCCATCTCCTTTCTAAAATTCTACATGAAACCCAGAAAGGACATGAACATCTTTGGCTAGCCAAAATTATTCTCCAGGAATGAAGAAACCAATATTCTGTGGGAAAACCTGATCTCAGGCTATAAACTTGGAATAGGCACAATGATGTGATACAAAATTAATTGAGGTAGAACTGAACAAGAGATGACTTTGCTGTCCTTTTTTGCTGTCTAGCCCATCAATATGCTTTTAAGTGTTAAAAGTTCAAACAGCACTACATTAGTACCAGACTACTTGTATGCATCAATGAATTTGTAGAGATCCTGTAATCATCTTGAGCTGATCTGAAAGAGGTTTTTTTTTTAAAATGAAATAATCTCCTTTAAGCATATGATAAACTGAATAATCTAAATATGAGAAACAACATTCAGGGTTAAGAAAGGATCAGCAAAGTGGAATGCTCAGCAGTGCCACTTCCTGCCTGAGCTGACTCAGATTCTGTCCTTCCTTGAGAGGATCAAAACCAGAATTGAACAAAGCAGCAGATGGGGAGAACCTCCACAGGCCCTGGTGAACAAAACTGCTGGGCTGGTCCCAGGGCAAGGGAGGAAAGGAAACCAACACAAACAGAAATGAAAGACAAATACAAACTCTCCTTCCTCTGGCAGAGCTGTGCCATCCATTCAGCCAGAGCAGCCTGGGGAAATCAGCTTTCTGTCAGGCCTTGCTGCACAGTTTGGAGCTCCATCTGACAACGGAGAAGCTGAAGCCATCAGCTGCCCTTCCCAGGGCCAGGGAGGCTCAGTCCCCCACTGCTGACTGCCCCAGGGGCCCAGGCCTGCAGCAGCCCCCACTCACAGCTGCATTTCATGAACAAACACCAGAGCAGCTGCATGGAAGGCACTGCACAGAGAACCGGGCCCAGGCCTGGCTTTGCAGTCCTGCACAGCAAGAGAAAACTTGACTAAGGTTGGAAGAGAAGCTCTCCAAGCAACATCCTGCTGGTTTTGATTTCCAAATCCTTACTTTGGAGACTCCTTATAGGAACAGCATTCCTCCAGCACCTCCCAGAGTGACAAAGTGGGTTTGCTCAGCAAAGCCTTCCACAGCAATAACAGACTGAACAGGCAGGGGCCAGGAAATCCTTCTGATTTCACCTCTTCCAAGGTTTAAAACAGCTGCACCCACTGATTAAACTCTATTACAGACACTGTTCTGCTTATTTTACAGAACAAGTGTAAGGCACACATGCAGCTTCTTTGCAGTTCTCCCCCCAGGCTTTCACATCAAGTGCATTTCTCATCTATTTTGAATATTCAAAAATCACCAAATCCACAATCTCCTTCCAGCCCCACTGTGAGTGGCAAACATGTGACAAAGGCCTGAGCAGCAGCTCTGATTCTGAACTCAGCCTGCAGAGATTCCAGGGCCTCAGGACAGTTCCCTATTCCCAACCTCTCCTATGCAAATCAAGGACAGAGGAGAATTTAAGAGTGCATTTGGGAAGTCAAGTCTCAGCTACATTAATTCCAAGTTTGTTCAATTTTAATTACAACATTTGAAATGAGATAACATCACAGAGAGGAACTCCAGCAATGTGCCAAATGTTTTTCTAATTCACCACAAAATCCTCACATCCTGCTGTTCAGCTTACAGTGGCTTCTCATCTGCCAGCCAGTGAAACCACTCTAATCACCTTCTATATTTGAATTTCCCCCCTAAGAACTATATATTTGATATTATTAGCACTCCTTTACAGAACTGTAATGACAGTCCCATTTCTTTAATTTAATTTTCTAGCTAGGAAAAAGGTACTTGAATGTGCAAAACCTTACAATAAACTCTGAGAATTGGGAGTTCAGAATGACAACCCCCACCACAGAGAATGATTTGCTCAGTCAGTGAATTATTTGCCCATTTCTGTGGGGGCTGACAGCCAGCAGGGCACCTGCTGTGATCTGTCAGGGTGACCTACACCACCATGAGACAAAGGGCAAGAGAAAAGCATGCACAAAAAGGAGAAAAAAATGCAAAAACAAAGGAAAAGAAAGGCATCCTCCCTCTGAGTTTCCAAATTGCTCAGAGGAGAGTGAGGAATCAGGACCTTGGAGATCCTTCTGCCCAAGTTCTGTTCTGGTTTCCAAGCCAGCACAGCTCCCCAGTAGCACTGATCATTTCCAGCCTGAGCAGTTCCTGTTGAATTCATGGAGCCTGGAGCAGTGATGGCCTTATCTCTGCACAAGTACTGCCACGATGAGGAGGCACAAAAGTTGTGCTTCATCTGCAAAAGTCCCACAACTCTTTCACTGATTTTGATTTTTTTGAAATGCAGCATTGTAAAAAGGCTGTACTCCCAAATGAAGTAAGAAGAGAACTTGTATAGTTCCTGGTCATAAATAATGTTTGACACATTGGATGAGATGTAAATCTGGACAATAAATATAAATGTATAGTATTTTTGGCTTTCTAATGGTGTGGTCCTAGCATTGCCCACTTGACATCACAGTCTACTTCCAAGTCCTGCAGCACAAACCCAGATTTTCTAACTTTACACGTACAATTCAAGCTGCTGAATTCACTGCCAGTTAAAAGCTCTTTGGGCTGCTCTCAGTTACAATCTCTGCTTGGAAATATTACATGCTCTATGAGGCACTGCACATGGCTTCTGAAGTATGAGCCACCTCTTGTGTTCCTTGCAAGGTTTTCTCTCTTTTTCTTAGCAGCTGAAGCATTTTGCCTGAGATTGCTGAGATGAGTGCCTCAGCCCTGAAACAGAAACTGCTGGTCCTTGTTCCTAAACTGGCAGGGTTTCTCCAGCCTCCCAAACCCAGAGCACAGACCCAGCTGAAAAGGATGTTGTGTTGATTCCTGGCACTGACTGAGCTCATTACTCTGATGCATGAAGTAGTGAAAGGCTCAGGCCTTGCTGCTCCTGGTTTCTCCTTGATTCGTTATTCCTGTTTATCACACAGGGTTCCATGCAGTCTGAAGTACAGCTAGGGGAGACTCTCTCTGTCTGGTCAAGCTTTGCTTATCATCCTCAGCCTGAAGTCATCTCCACTGAAGTCAGTACAAAACTCACTTCACTTCAAGCCCTGGATCTGGTCCCTAATTGTCAAAGGCCTTTAGTTCAGTTCCATCCTTCCACTTAAAAGGCTCCATTCACTTCACATGTGCTGCCAAATCCAGCTGTACCCAGCTCTTTAAAATAAATTTTTTTGTCTGAAAGGTACCTTCTGCAATTTTTACTACTCAAGGTGCTTGAGCACAGGTTAAATATTTACTCTTAATAACAATAACTCCCAGTCCTACTAAATACTCTTGAGAAGTTGTTCAGAGACTCATTTTACCTAAAAAGAAAAACTGAAAATGTGTTTCTGCCATAATACAGCAAGGACACATTTTCAGATTACCAGAACCAAAGGTACCCTTAGCTACAACACCTGAAATTCATTAGGACACACACTGGATGACATTTTCAGCTTGAACAAATAACCTCTTGCATGTGCTCACATTTTGTAAACCCTTGAGCAACCTGATGTTCCACTGATGGAGCTCTCAGCTGGCTGTCCTCCTCAGGATGAAGTGGAAGTGCATTTCTCATTACACTAATGAAGGCAGTGCTTCAGGGCATTTGAGGGGCTGCCAAAGAGCCAAGGCAGAACCAAAACCATTTGTCAGTAGCCTGAGACAAGGGCAGGCTGATATCAGCAGTGATAAATGGTACAGAGCCCTTGAGCTCTGCCCAAACCCCGACCCAGACTTACTCCAGGAACACTCCTGCTCCTCTCCTCCAGGTCCCACCAGGGGTTCTGGTGTTTGATTCATAACTTGGGTTTAGAAACAGAAACTCTTGGGCAAAGTCAGCTGAGAATCACAGCCTAACACTTCTACCCAAAACTGCATTGTGATTGTTTGGCAAGCTAAAATGACTTTCTGGAAATGTTCCACTGATTACTCCAAGCAAAGACCAACAGTAAACAGGAGTTAGGACAACTTGCCGCTGCCAGATTTGATTTTCTACATGCAAAACAGCAAATAACTCCTAAACTCAGAACTGCAGTGCAACACTGGGGGTTTCTTTAAATTGCAAACCATCCTGTACTTTTGGGTTTGTCCAGGAGTGCTTTTAGGATCTTTAAGTGAGCAAAATTCCATAATATCTTAGGGGAAATGTGGAATTTATTGCTAATGATGATAAAAATGGGTGCCACTAAATACCATTTACTACCATGAAATGCAGAATTCCATTTCATTTCCTGCTAGCACTGAATAACACAGCCCTCACCCTTTTCTGTGCACTGGGTGCAGTTTCTGCCCTGACCAAGTCTGAAGTTTTCCATTCCCTACTTACACAATAAATATTCCCTATGGCAGATTAGCAGAGGATTGCTGGAAATTCCTTTTTATTTTTCCCTTTTCTGCAACAGTAGATAAACTTCTGAAAGAGGAGGAGGAGGAAGAGAAGAGTTACCTAAAAGGGATTTGTCAACTGCAGTAATTATGAGAGTGCTCAGGCACATCATTGAGCCCCAAATACATTTAAATTTCATCTATCTAAAATACCTGTGTTTATTATTTAATATATGTACCTTGCAATAAATCAAAACATTGAGATATCACTTAGAAAGTTTATTGCCAAACAACAGTTCCTGTTTGGATTGAATTATATCAGTTCCAGCTCTCCTTGGATATATTTCACCCAGGCTTAAAAGAAATTGAATAGTGTTTAAAAGGGTTTAATCTATCTTGGAGAAGTAATTTAATAACAAATGCCTGTGCCATAGTAAAACTTCTGCTACTCAAATGATGAGTGGCCTCCCAGCTTTTGTTCAAAACCACGGTGCCACAGGAGAAACAAAACCCTTCTCTGAAATAATTTAAATGCCAATTAATTTGTAACTTGAAAGTCCCGAGTTGGAGAGAGACACTGGCCTCAAGAACAATCCAAGCCAATAATGGGAATACACAGATTTACACATGGCATTAAAAACCACTCACCTGCTCCATAAAACACATTCAGCACAAACATCTCTTGTTTGGTAGGAAGCTGTTACTAAACTGGATTGGTATTGACAGCTCTCTCTGTGGAGAGTCATTACAGGTGAATTACAGTGACAGGTTTTGCTGGGAATGACTGTCATTATAAAGTGTCTTTATTTGGGTGATTAAAACTCCCTGAATCTCCCACTCCATCCCATTTTTCCCTATTGTTCTCTGTCTCAGCTTAAATATTTTGAAATAATTTAAGCAGCTTATCCCCAACAGAAAAAAAATATCTTTTCTCTTTTTTTAAAAGAGTCAGTACAAGAGTGAAGTTTTGGGTTACTTTCAACTTGTTTTTAAAAAGAGAGACATGGACACGACACCTCCTTCCCCTGGAGTTTCTGCCACTGACTCCCCACTCCTAAAGGGCTGCAGAGATGCACAGAGCTGTGTCACACAGAAAATGACAGAGGTGCAACAAACTGCAAGAGTCCTTGTCAGCCCTGTTTACAAGTCCTACCAGTCTCCCTCAAAATTGGCATTAACACCTTGTCAGAGATGTAGCACTGAAAGATATTATAAAGTTGAACTTTACTGCAGAAAACACCCTGTCTTCTTGCATTATTTACAGACATTAAAAGACATTATTAGAGAAGGACAAATCAAAGAGTGGCAATCTCATTAATACTTAAATTTGTTTGCTATTGTATTGTCACTTCCTCCCCACCCCCCTGCACTGGGATTTAGGATTCAGTGCAACCCCATAAGAATTCTGCAATTTCACATGGAGGAGCTGTGCTTGTACAGAACTGTGCAGCCAGAATGTCCTTAAAACCTGCAGCACAACAAACAATGGTCTTTTGGGGGGTTCAGACCTTTTGATCAGTGATAAAAGCAGGCTGCACCACTCCAAGGACACAGGAGTGCACAATCACCTTCCAGAAGGGAGATCCTGCAATGCACGTTGTAAAGAGCTCTGGATCTGACACTGCTGTCCTGAAAATGGCTCATTTAAAAAACCCAATTACTGAAAAAAAGCAAAAAAAAACCCCTCATCAACAAACCCTGTATGTTCATGCCATCAATAACAGGAAGCATTCAGAGATTAATTACAAAGAGCAGATACATCACTGAACTTCAGTGAAAATTGGCAATGGCCTCACATCGGGATTTTTGGTCACATCCTCTGATGTTCATTTGCCTCTAAGGTATGTTTAACATCATGACCTGTCTCACCTCATGTTGCCTTTTTCCCACCTCCTCTCAGGGCAAAGTGGGAAATCTCTATTTTCCTTGTCAAGTTCATGAGCAGTCCAGTCACAGGCACCAGGTGAAGAGAGGGATGAGAGGAGCCATCACCAATTCCCTTCCCACCAGCAGGTGCCTGTACCTCTGACTGCTCAGAAATCAGGCACTGCCCTTTAGTTCACAGCACTTTCAATGGAGCACATGCCAAGCATTTACTGAGGATTCTGACAAGCATGGATGCTCTTGGCAACTCAGCTCTCCTGCCTGACAAGCACTCTGCCTGAGGGAGAGGTTTCAGGTGTAACATGTATATATTATATCTATAGATCAGATTGTTTATGTAATGCAGAGCCTGCCCAGGTCCATGCCCTTCCCTATCCAAACACCTCCACAAACAGCAACTGAGTGGAACAATGAGAGCCTGCAGCACACATTGTTGGCATTTGATGGATGTCCACGGGCCTCAGAGCAATGGATTTGTGGTCCCAGGACATTTCCAGCTGGCCAGAAGCCAAGCTGTAAAAAGCCATGACCACAACAAGCACTAAGCAGCTTTTGCCAAGAGGCAAAGGCTCAGGAGGCTGTGGCAGGTCTCAGGCAGTCAGGAGAACATGCTCCTTGCTGCTAAATGCACCATTTAATTACTCTAATAAACCCAGGAGGTTTTATTTTTATGGTTCCAAACTTGATTTCCCCTTTGGTTTTCAGTGCTGCACGTTGCAGGTGCTTCCCTTCCCACAAAGCTCACGCTGGATTTTCAGGATTCCCAGCACAGCTGTCCTGCCACAGCTGGTTTCTAAAACTGGTGAGGCCACAGTGAACACCAGAGTGAAACCCCCCGAGGAGCTCAGTGCTCAGGAACAGGGACATCAGCAGAGGGAAGGGAGGATAGGAGGGCAGAGCTAAGCCTGAGCTGGGAATCACAGCTGGGACAGTTTCACACATGGTGCCACAGAGCCCTCTGAGCCCAGGTGCCAGGAGCAGGAGCCTGACTCAACTACACAGGGACAGATAAAACAAAAAGCAGAAAAAGGCAAATGAAATGCCTGACTGCTGGGCAGGAGGTGACTTTATGGACCTGGAGCTGCTGTAGCTACTGCACAGGGACTTTTGGAAACAGAGAAGTGAGACAGATGTTTTGGTTAAGTACAACAACAGAAAGGTTTGCAGCCTGAGACAGAACAGGTATTAATTCCAATCACTGCAGGTGCAGGCAGAACATTGCAGCTACCTGTCCTGATTACCTACCAGTTAAGACATGTTCATGTTATTGCTTAACACATGTTTCATAAGGAAAAAAAACACTGAGGTTACTCTTAATAGCCCTGGACCTTTCCATGATCAAAAGGCAGTTTGGTCCCAAGGCCCATTTGCCTTTACCAACATAATTATATTTTTGTCATTTAATTAGCACTTCATCAGTAAAATGAATAAATAATTTTAATTTGCAAACACAACTCTCTTGAACAGCACATAATCCTGGATATAGATGGAGTGAGACTAAGATGCAACTGATGCATGAATTGTCACTAAGTATTCTTTGCTATGCTAGTACTCAACACTCCTGCTGAGGTGAAAAAAAGAAGTTTCCTACATTCCCTTCTAATGACAGGGCACTCACAGCACAACAAGAAAGAAACAGAGAAGAAAATGAAAAGATTTAAAAACAAAGAGGAAAAAATATATTTGGTCTTGGTCACTCTGTCCCAAATAGAAAGCTCAATTAAGCAGCAGACTGATTATTCCAGCAGCTCACACAGGAAAAACAAAACCAAGCACACAAAGCCCGCAGGTTTTAACTGGATGTGTCCTTCCCCCCTTTCCAGGCAGGCTGCACTTCATCCAGGGACAGCCCAGGTCGGTGACAATCCAAAGGAAGTGCCCGGCTGCGCCGGCCGAGGCTGCCTTTGGCTGAACCCTGCAGTGCCCCCCTGGCGCTGGAGGGGCCCTGGGGCAGCGCTGGGGCAGCCAAGGGCTGAGAGCTCGGCCTGCCGGGGGCAAGGATGCCAATTTTGGGAAGTGCTCTGTGACCACGAGCTCCTTGGACAAACCCAGAGCTATTTCCAGCCCACACACTGCAGCACACCTTCTTCTCTCCCCCTAAACACAACAAGCTGCACTTGGTCTGCAGTGACAGCTGCCACTGAAACAGAGGATTGAGGATGGATCCAGCAGCTTTTCACCTAGGAAAGGTCACGGATGGAAAGGTGATGGATGCAAAGGTGATGGATGGCTGCTCCAAACAGGATCAGTTCACCTGTCAGAACACAACATACATACTTATATACATAAACACTTTAACATCACCTATGAAATTGTAACCTGCTGTTTTATCACCCCTACCAGCTGGGTGAGCCTGTCACAGCCATCCTCTGTGCTGGACCAAAAGAAAACAAAGATGCTGGAATTCTTTATATTAATTGTGACCTCAACAGCCTGACTGCTACTGATGGATTAAAGAGAGAAGGGAGCTGGAGCAGCAATCCGAGGAAAACAAGAAGCAAAACTGAAGTCTCTAAGATGCACACACTGATGAAAAAACTGCCAATGTCCATTTCTGAAAGTGATCTGTATCAAATTTTTCACCAAGATAATCCTCTCTGCTGACATAAACCAAAGTGTAATGTTCACCTGTGTTCCTGAAGCACATCTCTCTCTGGATACCCCACACAGCAGGCTGGAAGCAGCTCCAATGCTACTTCACAGTATAGTCCATACCTTTTCTCTGTTTGTTTTTAATTACTTAAATACCTCCAAGTTCTTTGAAATTATAACATATTAATATTCTGATTCTTAAGATACAGAAATTAGGTTCCCATGCTTAGTCCCCATATGATAAAAGCACCCAGGTACATTTTTTAAAAAGCACTGACTCTCCAGCTTCCAGTAACTTGGAAGAGTTTTGCCTCAGGAAACTCAGGGATCCTCAGACTTCAGGCACGCAAGCCCCAGCTTCCCAAATCCATTAGTGTTTGTTATATTCCAGACTGACTTGTATTAAGCCACTTGACAGGTAGCCCTGATACAATAACTTCCCAATACTCCACTATTCAGCTTTTTTAAAAACAGTTCTTTTTATTTGAGGCAGTGCCTCTCTATCATCAAAAGGGAAGCGTTCCAGCCCAGGGCAGCACACCACCCTCAGCAAGGGCCAGCAGCAGAGCTCAGCAGCTGGCCCTGAACTTCAAGTGCCATTTGTGGAGCTCACAATCAGTGGCACAGATGGGGGGTGGAATCACAGGCAATTCCTGTCCCTGCTCCAGGCCAGATGTCTCCAAGGGGCCAGCTGCCAATGGCACAGCACAGCTGAGGATGCTCTGCTCCCACTTCTGCCTTGGGACAATCAGCATTCCCTGGTAAGGAGCTGAGGCATGGATGGCAGGGGCAGGGCTGCCACACACCTGGGAGCCCCTGGAATCACCTCAGGGATCTGAGGGTTGGTTTTCCTGCCAGAGAGGACAGATGTTGTCTTGGATAAAGTGATTTACCCCTAATCACCACCAAGAGCTCCGTGGAGGAAAGGCTGATGGAAGTTCTAAGTGCAAGTGGAAATTGTCAGTTAAGTTTGGGAGTCTCAGTGCAGAAAGGCAGCAGGATGCAAAGCTCTGACAGGCACAGTCCCTTCCCTCTTTTGTCCCTTTGCTGGGGAGCTGCAAAATGTTCCTGTTAGGGTGACATGACCTTGTCAAAGTGATATATTTATTGCCAAAGAGTTCATCCATAAGGAGAGCACACAGATGAGGCCCCATGATTAGTGGCAGCCAAGAAATAATGATTTGTTTCAGGTTTTCTACAAGCTGTGGTGGCAGGCAGAGCTGCTGCACGGCTCAAACCTCTCACCAGCCTACACACACCGACTTCAAAAGGGCACCATATTTCTTTTTTGTTGTAAAAAACAGAGAGAGTAGGGTGATTATTAGAATATTTAGCAGAAAAGATTGCTGACTCATTTACATGGAAGCAGAGAGGGAAAAAGGAGAGCTTTGGGGAGGACATAAGTATGGAGAGATAAAAGCATAAGGGAGGGAAAGAAGGCTGGACTATAAACCACCTCATGCACATTGGAGGAGAGGAAAAACCCCTTCATTTGGTGATTGGCTGCCAGGAAACCATAAAAACTCAGAGAGCTACATAACCTATAATAAGGTGGTTCAGCTCTGCTTTTATGGCTTTGCTGACAGGTAGAGCAGATCCAAACCTTTCCTTACAACAAACTGGGAATATTTTACACACACTCTCCTTTCTCCCTCCCTTCACCCTGACATCCTTTGTTCAGTTAGTGCTGCCACTGCCACTAAAAATGACTCCTTGTCTGACCAACATCTCCTCAGCCATGGAGCAGGAGGGGCCAGAGTCCCTCTCCCTTTGGAACTCCAGCCCTCCCACATCCCCCCCAGCCTCCCCTCTGCCAAGGGACCCCAGGCTTGAACTTCCCAGCACCTTTTGTTACTGCCTAGCCATGCATGTCTAACACAGAGAACATTTCCTCCGTGCTTTTCCTGCATGTCCAGACAACACAGTCACAACCAGAAACAACGGGCTGCTGACCTGTTATTTTATTTACACCTCCACTCACAGCCCTCCCAGCAGTCATTCAGCAATCTGTCAGAAATCACAGTGCAGGGGGTGCCTGCATGCCAGAGGCCCCCCTGTGCAGGCTGAAGCTGCTCTGTCCCCTCTCTGTGAGGAGCAAGGCAGCAGAACAAGGCAGGTCACATCCTGGGCTGGACTGACCAAGCACCTGACCCAGCCCATCCTTTAGGATTTCGTGCTTTGTTATGGTGCTGGTAAGAGAATTGCTTGGCACTACCAAGGAGGGAATTCCTGCACTGCAGGGAGTGCAGGAACAGGAGCTGTCACACATGTGAGCCACACCAGGACACACTTTTATCAGACTGTACCTTCAGCAGGACAGAGCAAAGGAGTGCTTTCAGGGAAAAGGACTACAGGGAATCTGACACTGGAACAAAGAAAGATGGCATTTACTGATACAACTTCTTACCACTGCTAAACACCTACCTCAGGAACACACACAGCCAGGAAAACACTTCATTGAGTGCTTTGGAAAACAGGGATTTAGAGTCACTTTTTCTCAGGCTGTATTCCATGGCCACAACTGGCCAGCAGAAGAGACAAACTGGCTCCAACGTTCCAATATTTTTAAACCAAACTGAGAACCACATTACAAACCACATACACAGAGCATGAGGTTTTCACAAGATTTAGCAGTATGGTCATTATATTTTGGTGTAAACCACTGCACAAGTGGAAGCTAAACAGAGGGAAGTTTAACCATTGAAGAGAAAGGTAGAATTTCATTTGTTACTTCTAAGTTCTCTCTTACTGTAATCTGTCAGAAATCAAGGAAGGGAATAGAAAGGTTTTTTTATCATCATTTTCATAAATTCCATTCTATACTTCTACTTTATGTGTTAGAGAATGGCATGTACTTTATTATGGCTGATACAGAGAGGGATGACACAATTGATCCTGACAAGTAACAGCTGGTGATGTAAATTAGGGTGCAGTTAGTGAAAGCAGCTGGGAATGGTGACAGGGAAAGGGAGAGAAAGAAGGGGATGGTGGAACACTTCCACCCAAATCCCATTTAGATCAACTTTAACATGGTTTAACAAGGTGTGTACAGGGCTGCCTAGGTGACCAACACCATGCCTTCTCTTTCCAAGAGAGTCAGGAGAGGTGATGTTGAAAAGGAGAATTAGAAAAACTTGGAAACAGTTAATCTATGAAAGTGCTTCAGACAGGAGCAACACCACTGAAGAAAGCTGGAAGGTACACATGGGATAAGGGGCAGAGTGAACAGGAAAAAATGCTGGAACTTCAAGAAGGAACAGTCATTACATGACTCTACAGGTGAAAACTCTCGCAATATTTTTATGTGGAAACCTTACGTTAAATATCTTAGAAAACAGTACCTAATATATAGAGCTGAAAGATTCCCAGTGAACTTCATCTTTACTACATCAGTCATTACTCACTTTTGGATATTGTTATAGACAAACAAAGCCATTGCCAGTAAATTCTAAAATGATAAGTGTGTCAGTTCAAAAAGAAGTATCTGTAACTGCATCTGTAAAAATTAACAACTACAAACACAAGACACACAAGACAGAGCACGCATTAAAATGGCATCATTGACAAAAATTAAAAGTGTTCTCCAGGCCTGCAGGAATAGTTCTTCTATTTGTTGGGTGGTGTTGTGCCCTTCACACAGGTGTAAACTAGGCAGTCCCTAATTACCACCTGTGCTCAATTCTCTTAGAACACAGATTGTGGAGAGCACTACTTGCAAAATTATTGTCACACCTCCAGAGCCCAGCCTGAAGAAAGCTCTAATTAATCTCACCATCACTCGGAGAACAAGTGCAAGAGTTGCAGAACTGCCATGGAGGCATCAAAAAAGCTACAGAAAGCCCAAAGCATAACCTCACCCAGCAGAAGAGATTTAAGGCAGCAGGGAGGTTGAATTCACCTTTTCCTCTCTTTTTATTTCTGGGAGTAAAGAGTTTCTCCCTAGATGTACCCACAGTAACACTTGGGAAGAGGAGATAAATCCTGTGCCTTCAGGGGAGTTGGCAGGATGGGGGTTAGATTTCTGTGGGATTCTCTTTTGAGTGCTTTATCTACTATGGCAATTTCTAGGCTAAAGACCAATTCCTTCCAAGCAACTGAAAGATGTTCTACAAGCGACAGACTATCAGGTTTGTGTGGCAGCAAACACCACAGTTGGGACAGCCACAATACACAGACCATCACCACACAAATTCAGAAGGCTCTAAGCACTCCCCCAAACAGAGTAACACCACACCTCAGCAGAAGGCTTTAAGCACTCCCCCAAATACAGCAACACTGTACCTCATCACAAAGCTCTGTGTTCCAGTCACGTCAGGGTCACCATTTTGTCAGGACAATGGTGGAGGCACAACCAAGACCAAAGAAGGCTTCAGGCATCTCCCCATACAGAGCAACATCCAATCTCCTCACAAGGCTGCAAATATCTGCTCCTCGTGTTCCTCAGTAACTAAAATATTAGCCCACTCTAAGTGGCACATTTAGGAGCAAAGACCTCGTTGCAGAAACCATCAAGACCTTCCCCCAGACAGCTGGAACAACACAAGATGCCCCTGAGGAAAGCTGATGCCATAGCAGGCTGGTGCAGCTGCTCAGAGAAGCTGGCTGCACACACCAGCACCTTCAGAGGCAGCCGGAGCACAGAGCCCAGCACAGCCCAGCCCCATGGGCACTCACAGGCCAGTGCAGGAGCAGTGCATTGCTATGACTGACACATGCCAAATGTAGACATTTACCAGCACAACACGTCAGGCCATTCACAGCTTTTTATGATGTGTGTTTGCTATCAGAGAAGCCCAAACACCCAAACATGATTTTAACCCCTGTGTAAAATACGAGCAATGTTCCTACCTGACACAGACATGTCATAAGTAAAATATTAGCCCACTCTAAGTGGCACATTTAGGAGCAAAGACCTCATTGCAGGAACCACCAAGACGTCCCCCAGACAGCTGGAACAACACAAGATGCCCCTGAGGAAAGCTGATGCCATAGCAGGCTGGTGGAGCTGCCCAGTGAAACTGGCTGCACACACCAGGACCTTGCCTGCCTGCAGAGGCAGCCGGAGCACAGAGCCCAGGCACAGCCCAGCCCCACGGGCACTCACAGCACAGAGCACAGAGCCCAGGCACAGCTCAGCCCCATGGGCACTCACAGCACAGCCAGAGGGGCTCTGTGCCCGAGCTCCTCCCACCAGGACAGCCAGGGCCAGGAACAACCTGCTAACCAACAGTGCCTGTGCCATGGAAAGCTTGGTGCGTTTGTTCTGAGCTGTGCAGGGTTAACAGAAACCACTGTGCCATTATTCAGCTCCAAACCAGACTTCACCACGATTGTGACACTTGATGACAGCCCTTCCCTTCTGCCAGGGTTTTATGGCGGTGCAATAGAAGCCACTTTTCCAAGCACTGAATTCCTCTTCTGTTGTTCAATGCTGTGCTGTTACAAGTTGTTGCAATGCTAGTTCACCTAGCAATAATAACTATGTAAAAAAATCAGCGGTGCAATTGAATTAAATCAATCACTGGAGGATTGCTTTGGGGTTTTTTATGGGCTTGAAAGAATATGGGGGGGAAAAAAGCCCAGATGCCAAACAAAATAACTCAGAGAAAGAAATTATACAGGCCATTACACAGTGATGTAGACTGTGAATCTGACTTCAAATTGTTAGAAGACTTATTCAATTATCAAACTGTTCAAAGTGAAGCTAAGAATAGCTGTAGAAAGATAATTACATTCTCATGGTTTAGTGCTGCCATTTGATTATTTGAAATGTCCTTTAGACTTTCCAAACTGATGCAATATAAGAACAAAAACACTTATCTCGTGCTCAAGTCAAAAGTGCTTTTCAAATATTACATGCTATATAGTTTAGAATTTATGTAACAGTTAAAGATCTTATTGAGCTGGAAAATAAAGAGACTTTGCTTTTCCAATTTGTTCTTCAGTTATTTTCCAGTCGAGTAACATAATCCTACTTTAAAACTTCTAGTCAGTAAAAAGCAGTTGACTGTTCACAAGTTTTCAGCAAGATGAATTGACAGTTATATTTCATAAAATATGTAGACCTCTGAAACAAAGTTGTTTTGACAATTTTTAGAATGTAAATTATTAATTTCATGCATTTAATTGTATTATTTTCCTGTAACTGCCTTTTATATCACAAAGCAGTGTGTTTATATGTTTACATGTGTTTGTGTACTAATAAAAATGGTACTGGTTTAAGTGGAGAAAGAAATAGCATGCAAAACAAAATCCCAATAAATAAAAAAATTTTTAAAGTCCACACGTTAAAATCTCCACATAAAGGAAATTTGTGACTTAATGTTCATTTACTTAATTGTAAATAAGCACAAAGCCTACACTGCGTATCACTGATGTAGTCACATCATCTGTGGTAAAAGGATTAATATATCACAGAGATCTATTTTAAATGTTATCCAGTGTATCCATTATGGATAAACAGACACAGCCAAACACATCTCCAAGCAGTGCAAGATCCACCTTTGCTGAAAGGTTTCGTTTCAGAAGCAGAACCCTCAGAAATGCATCACTTTTGACACAGCTCTGAACTCGAAGCTGTCCAAGGTGAACATTCCCTGGTTACTCCTCACTCAGAGACTCCAATGGAAAACCTGACCTTTCAGACTGCTAATAGACATTTCAACAGCTCCACTGCACAAAAACAGATAAATCCTTCTGTTTCATTCTCACCAGGAATGCTTACCAAGGACAGCTGATGCCCTCTATACATCAGCAGCCAGTCATTTTAACACAGATCATGTAATATTCTTTCACTTTCCAAACAAGCTAACAAATGCTAAGGTGATGTTATTTGGGTTTGGGGCTTTTTTTGGCAGGGAGGGAGGTTTTGGTCTGGCGTTCTTCTGCTTGTTTGTTTTAATGAAAACAACTGTAAAATTCCACACTGTAATTTTATCAGGTTCATTTTAAATGATTACTGTCCTTGACATTGTGGAGACATGCAGTCCTATAACCAGAAGAAACATCATCTCTCACCAGCTACCCAGGCAACTAAAAAGGTGGGAAAACATAAATAAAATTTACAATGTGAGCTGTTCTTCTCGTTTTCAGTAGGAGTTTAAGCTAACCACATCACCTTCCCAGAGTATATCACAGAGATCTATTTTAAATGTTATCCAGTGTATCCATTATGGATAAACAGACACAGCCAAACACATCTCCAAGCAGTGCAAGATCCACCTTTGCTGAAAGGTTTCGTTTCAGAAGCAGAACCCTCAGAAATGCATCACTTTTGACACAGCTCTGAACTCGAAGCTGTCCAAGGTGAACATTCCCTGGTTACTCCTCACTCAGAGACTCCAATGGAAAACCTGACCTTTCAGACTGCTAATAGACATTTCAACAGCTCCACTGCACAAAAACAGATAAATCCTTCTGTTTCATTCTCACCAGGAATGCTTACCAAGGACAGCTGGTGCCCTCTATACATCAGCAGCCAGTCATTTTAACACAGATCATGTAATATTCTTTCACTTTCCAAACAAGCTAACAAATGCTAAGGTGATGTTATTTGGGTTTGGGGCTTTTTTTGGCAGGGAGGGAGGTTTTGGTCTGGCGTTCTTCTGCTTGTTTGTTTTAATGAAAACAACTGTAAAATTCCACACTGTAATTTTATCAGGTTCATTTTAAATGATTACTGTCCTTGACATTGTGGAGACATGCAGTCCTATAACCAGAAGAAACATCATCTCTCACCAGCTACCCAGGCAATTAAAAAGGTGGGAAAACATAAATAAAATTTACAATGTGAGCTGTTCTTCTCGTTTTCAGTAGGAGTTTAAGCTAACCACATCACCTTCCCAGAGGCCCAAATGCAGATTGCTGCAATGGGAGGACTCATGACACCTGTGACACCCTGGCACTGGAAAACACCATTTAAAGTGTTCTGGGCTTGGACTGCCCACCCAATTCCTCAGCCATTCCAGCTGAAATGTGCATTGTCCATCAGGTTAATTCAATGCATTTTGGTGTCCCTTCCTGGCCCATCCACACCAGCCAGATCGATGTGATCAGGGGGTGCTGCACTCCCCCCCAGGCAGGGAGCAGCTGGCAGAAATTCTCCATGGCATTTCCATTGCTGCAGCCACGACAGGCAAAGCCCTCACAGCCAGAGCAAAGCACAAGCCAGCCTTTCATGTCAGAAAAATAGAAACTCTTTCCAACACCAGTAAGAAGTTTCTGGAACAGTAAGGGCCTGTTAAGTAACCCAGACCTGAGCTGTGCTGTGAAGCTTCCATGCAACAGCTGCTCAATAAATGTGGATCTGAACTTGGAAGCTGACAAAGCCTTCACCAGTTTTCAAAGGAGCTTCCAGGAAGAAGAAAACATTAATACACTTGTCAAATACCAGAAAGATGAGGCATATATGGTATATCATCATAAGCAATCTATACATTCTAGTACAGCTTCTCTTCTTCAGCAGAAAGGAAAATGTAAAGTCCCAAGGCAAAATCTCAGAACAGGATTCAGGTAAGAAAGGTGCAAATATTCATGGAGAAGAGGAGCAGGCTGCTAGCAGAGATGAACCAAATGTTTACACAGAATGGCTAAAAGAGTTTCCAATTGCTGTCATGTCACATTTTTGTCATGGGCCTCCATTGCCTTCTTTTAGGGCAATCAAATTTCAGTCGGTGTCTGTTACCACCCTTGAACTCAGCTTCAATCTGTTAGATACATCCTTGCACAAGTGTAAGGTGAGACAGCTTTGAAAGAAGATATTTAATTGCAAATGGGATCCAAGCCACAGATCTCACCCTAGCCATGATACAAATACATAGATACATGTGTATTTTTAAATTTTACACATGCACAAATGCAAATATGCTTGCATATATGCATAAAATATTTCAATACATTATTACACATACACACATGCATGTCAGTGTCTGTTATGAAGTTCTAAGCAGAAAGACTTCACTGGATCAATAGTTGTAATAAATTATTATCACGAGTTGAGAGTGGGACATGAGAAAACAGCATTAGCAGCCACTCCCTGAATTATTCCCCCAGTTCAAGGGACATTCTTTGAAAGCAAACTCGGAGTGCCCTGCACTGAATTAATCTGAAATGAACACAAACCCCTGCAGAGCATCCCAAGGGAAAGTCTGAGCAGAGGCCACAGCTGATCAGGAACCCAGCCCAGGCTCTGCTGCTGCTGGTTAAATGTCTCTCTGTGACTGAGCCCAGACTCACCACCAAGCCTGTTTCCCACCCCTAGGAACAATTAAATATGATCCCATTAGCAGCATCAATTAAGGCAGATAAAGTAATAGCCCAATTGAATGCTCCAGGAGGCCAATGGCTCTGCTCTCACTGGATAATGGATTGCACTCCCTGCTCGTGTGCTAAAGCCAGACATGGGATCAATACTTCCTTCTGCTTAGGAAGCCTGCTTGCCTGGGGCATCATAGATATCTAATTTAACATTCTCTGCTCAGGCTTTCTTCTCTTAATCAAGGAATAATACATCATTTCTTAAAAAGTACTTTTTTTAGAGGTGCAATTTCCCCATCATTGCATTTTAAGAAAGTTTTAAGTAACTTCCTCAGCTTCAATTCCATGGCAGCAAAAGGTCCATTTATCTTGGGACACATCCCAGTGCTCCCTTGGTAAAGGAGACTCTGCTGACCAGCTCAGCTGCAGGAATGTGTCCCTGTCTGCAGCCTCGCTCTCCCAGGAGGGCTCTTGAGGGACTGCAGAATGCAGAGTTTGCATGTTTACAATTAAATAAATTCTGGGGGGAAATAAATTTGGATAATTTAATTGTTTTTCTTGTTCAAGGAGGCATATGGGTTTTTCTTCCTCAAAAAAGGCTAACACATTTGTAGCATTCCCACCCTGAATCAATGCAAAGGAGAACTCTCAGTCCCAAAATGCATCAGGAGACTAAATGGGTGGGGGAAAATCAATTTGGATCATTTCACCGTTTTTCTTGTTCAAGGAGGCATAGGGGTTTTTCTTCCTTGAGGAAGGCTAAAGTGAACATATTTTGTAGCATTCCCAGCCTGAATCAATGCAAAGGAGAACTCTCAGTCCCAAAATGCATCAGGAGACTAAATGGATCCCAGAAAAATGCAGCTACATCAACAAAATTTAGAGCTCACATTTTCAAGGACAATAAATACATATTTGCTATGGATTGCTGGAGAAGTTTGTCATGAGCAACATGGAAAAACCTTTCAGGTTATTGTAGGTGTGGGACTTCTAAAGGAAATGAGTCGTGAAGAAAGAAATAGTGACCTTTGCTACATTTAACTGCAAAGATGCTTCTGTTAACAGAGAGTAACCAAACAGACTACATGGCTGCAAATGAGGCTTCAAAATACTAAACAAATAATGGCATAATCAGATTTGCATTTAGCACTGAAATCAGTGAGTAGCTTTAGCAAACAACAGCTTTTTTTAAGCTGCTGATTTGGCATTTACCACAAAAATCAGAGCAATCATGCTCACAGGACCCAAGGTGTGAAACTGGTTAAGGATAAGACAAATCCAAGGGATTTGAGGACTCTGTCCATTCCTTAGAGTGACAATATCAGGGGTCTCTGGTGCCAGTGCCTGGTGGTGCCCAGCAGGGGATGGATCACACTCAGTGAGAGCTGGAAGCAGGAGGAGGAGCAGGGAAGAGCTGCTGCTGTCACCAGGTGGAGGCTCCAAGATGTGCTAAGGAGGGCACTCAGAGAAGCACTGGATAAAACAGGAATCTCCAAGATGTGCTAAGGAGGAGTCTCAGAGAAGCACTGGATAAAACAGGAATCTCCAAGATGTGCTAAGGAGGAGTCTCAGAGAAGCACTGGATAAAACAGGAATCTCCAAGATGTGCTAAGGAGGGCTCTCAGAGAAGCACTGGATAAAACAGGAATCCCAGAGCACACTCCTCTGAGCAGAGACAAGCAGCACCTGCAAGGAGCCACTGCCAAGGAGAGGGAGGCTGAGCTGTCTGGGGACTGAAAGCAGCCACTGACCTCAGGCTGTGGTTACAGACATCCTAAATGGGTTACATAATGTCATTTAGCCACTGCCATCAGGGCAAAGTGGGACTGGAAACTGCCTTTGGGACTGACATGACCCGATCCAGAGACAGCTGGAACCAGCACTGAATGAAGCACATCAGGCACCTGGTCCCAGAGTGACTCCTAAAGACTCTTCATCCATGTGCATTGTACAGGTGTACAGAGCAATGAACATTTCAAATATCTCTTATTTAAAGCAGCCCCTCCAAATGACTCCCTTTGCTACCCTGAATTGACAAGCCTGCATTATCAACCATTCTCCTGAGGAATTCCCAAGCCCCTTCCACCACTGACTTGGGTCTGAAAAAGCTGCACCTCAGTGCTGTCTGTATTAAATCAAGAGATTTAACTCACAACTTGAATTATAGGAAATGCATGTAAGTAACTTTTAAGACAGCAAGAAGTAAATTAATCCAGAAACTTCACTGTGAAGGCTTCCAGATATATAAAAATTCCATTTTTATTGTATTACCTAGACAAATTTCTGAAGAATGGTTAAGAAAAAGGTTTTAAGTGTCAATACAGAGCAGGCTGGCAACACTTTCTCAAATATAAATGAGCATTTATTTATCTTTCTAATACAAACACACTAATCCCAGGATTGCTTGTACTGTTGCTTTTTACTCATGGACAACCCAAGAACTTCTTTAAAAGTCCTCTTAAACTGGAACACAAGGTGCCTGCTATTGGAAGGAAAATACAGACAAAGCAGCCAGACACAAAACCTGGCCTCGTGAGCTCAGACATCACATTTCTGGTCTGCACATGCTGGGAATGGACACTGCAACACTACATTCCATTTCTGAGAGTACAAATGCTCTCATGTCAGGGCAGAGACCTCTCCAGAATTACAATGAGAGACAAGAGGTATAAGCAGAACTATTTTATTGCCATTTAGCTCTTCCCAGAGGTGCCCAAGCTCAAAAATTAGCCCTTCAGTGCTTGTCCCCCACAGCCAGTCTCTTGAAGTTCTTCAGCACATCAGGGTTTCTCAGTGAGCTCCCAAGGTTTACTGGGACTCTCTGATTTCTGTAGTCCTGCTCTAAATCCAGGATTATTTTGCTTTCACAGTCCCTCTCTGCCCATCCATGGCCCCCAGACACGTTGTGTTAAGCCTTTATAAATCATAAGTGAGGGAGGTTTTGTTTTTCCTCTGCCACCATTCCCCATTCCTCCCTGCACCCAGTCCAACAGCCCACAGGAAAACCATCCATCCTATCCAAGTGTGCATTTGTACTGCTCCTCCTTGAGGGAATTTCAGCTCCCTGCTCGCTCTCTGCAGACACAGCATGAAAGGAGCTGGGCTTGCTTCTGACCTCGGGCTGCCCTTCCAAACTGGAACCAGTTCCTGTGGACTGTCAGATAACTCAGCAAGGCACTCAGGGCTGCCCAGCTGAGAAGGGAGGATGCTCTGTGGGAAGCAGGTAGAGACAAATTCCTGATGTGCCCGAGTGAGGTGTCCAAGTGACAAACTGAGGGAAAATGAGAACCAACACCACTGTCAGGGCTTACTCCATGAATATTTCTCCATAAAGACATACTGCAGAAAGCCTGGCTAAACACATCCTTGGCCTACTTTGAACTCAGCATTCTCAAGACACCAGCTGCATGTCATCTATGAAGCATCTTGTAATTCTAAAATTTAATTTTGTAATCATTTCTGTCTCCTCTATTAACTCTAATGAAGCAGGCTCATTAATTTTCCAACAGGTACTGCTTATTTCATCAAGCTGATCTGACAAAGCACAGCAGTGTGAGGAGGGCATTCCCTCCTTCTCCAGGTCTGCAGAACTTGCTCCCAAAGGCAATGTGCTCACACTGGATTCAGGCTGGGGTCTGAGAACACTGCCAGACTTCCTAAAGCCTGGCAGAGTTATTCCTGCTGAACTGGAGACAGCAGCACTTCCTGTGCCACATGCAAGGACATGAAGGCAGTGCTGTTATCCCTCCTACCCTGACAGATGCAGGAGCACCCAACACAAAAAATGAAATCCCTTCTGATGTCTTAGCACAAGGCATATTTAAATGCTTAGGAGAAGACACCAGGCAGCTCTTTATCTCTGGGTAGTTAAAAGCACACACATAAACTCTGTCCTTCCACCTCAGGTGATAAAACTGCCAAGCACTAGTCACCCAAATCACAGCAATGGGGAGCAGTGGCAAAAAGCTGAAGGGCCCCAAAATCTGAACTACCAGAGACACCACTGACAGGAGAGGCTGAATTTCCAGGAGAGAGCAAACCATGGACTGTGGCTGCATGCTGAAACAAGAGACATCTGTAAACCCCTGCAAATCAGAAGCTGCCAAGAGTCTATGACATTTGTTAAAGGACACAAAAAACAACTATGGAAGAGCACTTAAAAAAACAAACAGGAATATAAGCACTATTTAAGCAAATAAAATGGAGACTCAGACAGCAGCATTCTGCAATTGCAAAGGCAAAAAAATCATCATGTTTCCTATAACTAGTTATGATTTCTCATTATACAAATGTGCCTTGAGGAATGACATTACTGCAGGGTTATTACACCCAGTCACTGCTGACCCCTAGGTCACAAATCAAAACCAACCAGATCTACAGCTCTATTTAAATTATAATATACCTCTCATTTCATGGAGGAATCTCATCATGAAGATCATAATTGCAAATTGCCCACCAGACATATTAGGCAGAAGTAGGATTTATTTTAAATTAAAAAGTAGCATTTCTTATACCCCACCAGCATACTGTAAGGGTCATTAAAACATTTTGGAAAGCTCCAGTTTTAGTTTGCCTTCAACTTTTCTGCAGTAGAAAAGTAAATTACTTATTTGAATTAACATTCCTGATACATGATGTTAACTCTTCTCTGGCTTCTCTTGTCTCGGGTTATCCAAAACAGCTAAATTTATCCTTCTACCACAGAATACTGGAAGAGTTTAGGACCTGATTGTTAAACATGGATTTAAAAAAACATATTTTGATCAGGTTAGGCTTCGTTCACATTTGTGCTGCAAGGAAAGGAACATCTGCATCCAAACAGGCCACAGAAAAGACACTGATGGCACTGAGCAAATGTAAACTGTTTGATAACCTGGAGTGTGTCAAGACAGGCAGAACTCTTCCACAAGGCTTGGCAATAATACAAAATATTCCAGAGAAGAAAGCATTTCAGTTGGAAGGGACCCACAACAATCACCAGTTCAACTGCAATATGTAGCACCTGTAATTTTTATCCCAAAAGAGCTTAAAATGTTTGTCTGACTTCATGCATAAGAATCACTTCGTCCACTGAAATACAGCAGCTAAATTAATTAGGGCTGGAATTGAAGAATAGGGATAAAAATTTGAGAGAACATTGTCATTGTTTAGAGTCTATGACATTTGTTAAAGGACACAAAAAACAACTATGGAAGAGCACTTAAAAAAACAAACAGGAATATAAGCACTAAAAATTAGATATGAAACAGAAGCAATGTATTCTGGAATTCAGTTTCAAAGCACTGGAAGTGAATCAGTGCTTAACATCTTCTGTGGATTATATGTTTAATTTTTAGCAATCCAGTGAGACATTTTCCTAAGAATGCACATAAAAAGAGCAGAGCAAAACCTTTTTTTTTAACATTTAAATGTCCAGGAATTTTTTTCCATCTCTGTTTGGCCAAAACTGAAAACCATCGATGCGACACAGCAGTTTGACCCCTCAGTGTGCAGGGTGTGATCAATTTGTCTGATGCCATATTAACAATTTTTCTTTTACATTACTGCTACAAGTGTCAAGGAAACATCATTTCCTTGTCTAAGCTCTCATGGTCTAAAATGAGATGAGGTACAAAAAAAATTCAACATAAATCATAAATACTGAAACATCAGCCAAGTTCAACTATACGGGCAAAATTCTGTTCTCAAAGCACCAAATAATTGTGAACAAACACTCACAGACAATGAACCACCACGAGCTGTCAGCTCAGTCCCTTTCTGGACAGGGATTTCTTTGTGAATTGCCCCTGTGCTGCCCTGGACAAAGGCAGGGAACAGATTTCTCACTTTGAGCTGTCAGCCTTTAAAGGGAAGGGCTCCCAACAGGAACAGAAACCAAACCCTTTGCACAGAGCCAACAGCATTGCCCAGAGTGTCACTGCAGCAGCCCTTGGCCACCAAGCACAGGTCACAGACTCGCTGCAGAACAGCAGCAGGGAAAGGCAGACCCAGGCAGAGCTGATTAACAGGGACACGCTGGAGTGGCACTGGGACATAAAGAGGGACACAGATCATCCCGATGGACAGCGGACACGCACACAGCACAGTCAGGATTAGTAGAGTTCAAAAAAGGTGTTTGAAAGGATGAAGTGCAGATGTTCCCAGAAACTTTGTCACATATAATGTGGGGTCAAGATGCTGAAAAAGCACACAGAGGTGTGCTTGAGGAGAATGGAACCAGGCAGAATCCAGCCTCTGGGTAAATGACAGTGAGAAAAGGGGAAAGGGAAGCAAGGTCCTCTGAAGGTTGAGGTAAAAGGTTTGATTCCAAAGAAAATTGGGAGCCTGTAGAGGAATAAAAAGCCAAGTTAAAAATTATCAGAACCACCAGCAGTACACAATCTTTTGGCAGTATTCTCCAATCATAGAGGAATTTGTTACAAAAATTGGGACATTGAGCTTTGAAAGTCTGTTCAGGGAACAACAGAGCAAAGCAACACCTTCAAGATGCTTTGGAGAATCTGTAATGGTCAGAGGCACCTGAAAAGACTGAGCTAAAGCAGCCCAAGGACACCTGATAATGGAGTCACAGAGCACCAGAGAAGGACACCAGTGCCAGTGTCCCTCAGAGCAAAGGGCAGAGACAGCACCCTGTGCCACTCATCCTGAGCTGGATCCAACGGCAAAGGGACGAGCAGGGGGGAGGCAGATGGAGATGTGAGCTCAGAGAGAAAACCATTCTGAAAGAGAGCTGTATCCAGGGGTGCTCCCATGAAGGAAATGATGTGCACGTGCTCACAGCAAGGATCTCCCAGAGCTGTGATTCCAACTCCCCCCACAGGCAGCAGCACCTGCCTACAAAAGATCTGACTCTGAGACACTGCAATGATCTGAGCTCTGCATTTCCTTTTCAGAAGGCTCACACCCCTCATCCACCTCTGCTACAACAGCACCGAGCAAGGAAGGACAGGGACATCCAATTCCTGCATGAAATACACTCCCCAGAGCTACAGCCCACAAGGGCACCAGGTCTTTTTTCTTGCTCAGATTTGGTGAATACCAAGCACTCTGCACACTGCACCAGTTCTACCTGAAAGGTGACATTTTGCACAAGTTTTGCAAGGTTTCTGTTGACCTCAGAAGCTGTGGTTTCACATGGATGCCAAACCAGCACCAATATCCTTCACTCAGCAAGTTCAAGGTTCTCAAGGATGTATTTTCAAGAGCTCAAACCACCCTGATAACCACAGTGGTGATTATGGTCATCTGCTTTCCTGTTTAATTTCCTGCACTCTGAAACCATTGCACAAACCTGGCCTGTAAATCTGAACTTTCTTGGGTTTTAAGATCTGTGATGATTTTAGGCAAAGCTTGAAGCCAAGAGCATGCCCTGCTCAAGCCTATTTCCAAGTATCTAAAAGGCACTTACATCACTGCTTTGCAGAAGCACCAGGAACCCACACACCCTCCTTCTACCCAGGCACGACACCACACAGGCACAAAGTACCCAGGTCACAGGAATAATGCTCCCTTGGAGTATTTCCTGGTGTCAGAGGTTAAAAAAACCACAAAGCACATCACAATATTCAGCCCGTTTTGTCCCTAAGAACACCCATAAATCCTTTCTCACCAGATTTTGTTCCCATCTCAGCTGGAAGCATCCTTTTTCCTTTTTATTCTCCTCCAGTTTTATCACTGGATGACAACTGGATTATGGAAGCTCTGATCTCTGCTCAAGTACCAGGCAGACAAGCCCTCAAAGTCTGCAGGTAAAATATAATACTAACAGTGCTTGGGCTTGGGGTGATGGTTGGTTTTTTCCCTTTGGGGGGTTTAATGGGTTTTGGGCTTGGGTTGATAGTTGGTTTTTTTCCCTTTGGGGGATTTAACGGGTTTTTTAAATTGTTTCATTTTTGCTTCCCTTTGGGGGATTTAATGGGTTTTGGTGTGGGTTTTTTAAATTGTTTCATTTTTGCTTTTTTTAAATTCAGTTCCTCACATTCACGTGTTTGAGGCAGTGATTTTTAGGAAATTTCAGTGAGTTGTCTGAATTTTTCCCAAGTTATTTAGCTAGGTAAGCAAGCACCCAAATGCAGGTTTCAGCAAGGCAAATGCTTTAGCTGAACACACAGAGAAGGTTTCCTAAGCGTGTTTCCTGTGCAAGTACTCAGCACAAGGAAGCCCACACAGACCGAGCTGGTTTCTCTGCCAGGTTTTATCCACACGGAGTGACTCAACTGTGGATAACTGAGTGGACCTTCAGGAGTACAAGATAATACCCAGAATTCTTCTCTTTTGCTGCAAATTTGCTTTTTGTAATTTCCATTGTTGAGCCAGCTAGCCTGCTAGCCTAGAGACATTCCTTGTTTGGTTGGATAGACCCAAATGTTTGGGTTTCTGTTTTTCTGCAGCAATGTTCTCCAGCTTACAACCAGCACAGCAGGCAGGGGACTGGAGAGGCTTAAAGAGTACAAATGTTGTGGCCAAAGATGATCCACAAAGCCAGTGCTGCAGAGTTCTGCAGATTTCTTTAGTCTGTATCAATATTCACTGTGCACCACAAAGTTCACACCAAGAACAACTAAGCAAACTTGGATATTGGGTATTTTGCTGTTTATAACCTAGCCTAATGATTTTAATGGAACTTTAACTGTTTTCATGATGAAATGTCTTGTCAGTAACAACCAGGGCATCAAATTCAGTTTTATTTTCTCTAGAGGAGTGGCAGTGAGCTGTTTCAATTGCAGTGAAATTGTTTTGTCAGCACACAGTTTAAAAGAGCAATAGGGCTGTGCTGTACAAAAATAGAGATGCTGCTTACTGTGACTTACTAAAACAGAGAAATGGCATAACCCACTCATCTCTTCAGAGTGCTCAGTACTAGCAATATGTAAAAACTCCTGAACTTCCCATAATCAAGTACTGGAGAAGGTAGAATGTGAGTAGAAGACATTCCCTCCTATCAAATTACCACAAAGAGCCTTTGGAGCTGCTTTTATAATGTCATTCAGTGAAAAGCTAATAGAGATTTTTATCTTTCCTAGATTACCAGATCATTGCATTTAATAAATGTAATGGTGTTTAACCCTATTGCAAATGAAATGTACTCTTCCAATGGCCTGAGCCGTGTTTTGCCTTCAGCCTCCTCTTCAAAGCACCCCTTGCTTTGGACTGACCATTAAGTTGGGATTTCATCTATAAATAATTGAGAGAGAAAAGCTCTGTTGCCACTCAAAAAGTAAGCAAGATTTTACACTGAAAAAAACGCAAACCTGTCTTGTAATGCTCCCTAATCTATAAATAATTAGATCTCAAGTGCCTCCTAAAGGTCAGTGATCTTTTCCCTCCTGAGAGCAAACCAAGGATGGAGCAGAGCAATGTGGCTTCTCCAGCTTCACCCAAAAACAAAATCAGCTCTCCAGAGAGCCAATGGGCTGCTCCACTTGCAACCCTTTTCACACACCAGAGGTACCTCAGGAATGTCTGTGCCTTTAGAGATTGAAGGAGTCAGCTCTGACTCATGTAACTTCCAGATTAAATGGAGCATGTCAATTAAATGGAATACCTAAACATTTTCAACACGTGATATGAAGCAGTGGTTTTTGCCCCCCAGAGGTGGAAAAATGGCAGGTGAATTTTTGTGCTCACAGTTAGGCACAGACTTAGCTGAAGAAATTAAGTTTGTAACTGAACAAGGCACAGTGGCGCATACTCTTAAACATGTCTTGAAAACATTTGATTGCATTTAACCCAACACTCTTGATTCCTCCTGGTTTCTGCCTGTTTTGATTATTCAGAAGCACACCACCTTTCCAGTTCCCTGTGCTCACCTTGACCCTCTCAATCTGACTGGAAATGCCATTTCAAGCACAAGCAGGCCAGGTCCTCAGAGCATGCAGTTCTCACTCACTGCTTCAATTTAACACCAGCCTTCTCATCTGCAATTTTTAAATCAGATTAGCACTTTATTTTCCCTTGGACACAGAACTCTTAATGAATTAGCTTGGTTACAGCCTCCTCTATAATTTAACCATTACATCAGGGTGGGTGGAACAGGATGATCTTTAGGGTTCCAATACTCATCAAGTCCATTTCCCATCCCCTGTACTTTCTCTCCTCCAAGTGCCACCTCCAGTGACACAAGGGGTCTGAAACATATTTACCTGTGGCTCAGAGATCTTGAACTCCTGAGACAGTTTAAAAGAAGCAAGCCCCAGAGCAAATAGGGATCATCTAAGGAAAACAAGGTCTGAAATCCACTGTCAAACAATGGGACAGAATTCCAGCAGAAATTCTGTGTATTTCAAACATTTCATAAAGTTGCAAAAAAAAAAAAAAAATTCCCAGCAGGTCATCTGCAGAAATTGTTGTTATATTAGTGCCAGAATACCAGAATGTGCTGATTGAAATGAATTCTTTTTTTCCAGAACTAGGAAAATTCAAAATGCAGAACCCAGACTGTTTTTATCTCAGCTTAAGCTTTCCTTTTTCTCATTTTAAATTCCCTTGTTCCATTTGTCTTTAATCCTCCTGTATGCATTGATATGAATTATTCAATTGCAGTGAAAAATTATATTTTCCAAAGTTCATTTGATTATTTCAGCCTTTCCTTGAAATATTTTGAGACTTTGATTTTTTGCTAGACTTCAGAGTAGAACCACTAAATTGCTTGAAAATTTCCCTGTTATTTTTCCAGCTCATGAAATAAGAAAATTATCATGGGGAAAAAAGCAAGACTATTCCCTCAACCTGCTAAAAATCAAAGAAATGGTGTAGAAACAATTTCAAACTAAAACCTACACGGTGTTCTAGCATGATGAAAACACCAGCCTAGGAAGGTACAGCCCTCTATGAGGTCATGGTACCTGAAGTTCAAATAAAAGCCCGTAACATTTTGTGTTCATGTGTGATCTCCAGTAGCCAATGGCCCCTCCTGTTGTGTCAGGTTAGGAGGTTCACCCAAAAAGCATTGCTGGATAAAATACTGTGAGGAACTCTGCCACAGGGCAGAGCTGACCTCACTCAGCTTAAGGGCAGTGCCAGGGAAGCGCTGTCGCCACCTGAGGTGAAAATTCACCTCATTTCCTTCACAAACCAGCCCGATTTACATCCTTCTTTTCTTCCTGGAGCAGTGTAAGAATGTCAGGACCTGAGCTACTCTGACCTGCTCCCTGAGGGACAGAGTGCCATTTTTTCTCACTGCAACTTTCATCTCTGAGATGAGGAAACAGCCACCAGGGATGTCAGTTTTATGGCGTGTCCTGGAATGACTGGAGACAGGAAGCTCCTTTTCTGAGATGAAAAGGCAGTTTTCTACTGAGTGTCCAAGGCCAGCTACAGGAAGAGGGTTATTAGCACAATAAAAACCATGAATGGTTCACAACCATACTCCATAGTCAGAAACAGCATCTGGATTTATGAGCTACAAATGTTCTCAGAGTCAAAGGGAACCCAGCATCCTTTGGCTCTGTCCCTACCACTCCACCTTTTTTTTTTCTGGGCAAACATGTAATAAAAATGAAATGCATAAATGGTATGGAAAGGCTGAAGCTGCCCTTTCTTTTCATGCAGGGTTTGCAGCTGGGTATCATAGACAAGTGTCCTCTTTAATTATTATTATAAGCCAGCACAACTGCCACCATATTCTGGCAATTTCTCACCCCCCAAAGTCCATCCATTCACCCTGAGGAAATCTCTTGACAGAAACACCCAGCCCATGCTCAGACAATTGGCAGGTGCAGGCTCCCTTCCCTGGAAGCTCAGCTCAAGCTGATTTAGGCCACCTGGATTTCCTGCCAGAGCCCTCCTGATGAGAAGTGCCAAATGAAGCTCTTCCCTCAATTGTCACGAGTGCCTCATTCCATCTGCAGCCCTGATTGCCCCTCAAGTGCCCCAGGGAAGCGCTTGCTGTGCACATCAAGCAGGAAGAGGGAAGAGTGCAAAACACAGACCTAGGGTGATTATCCAAAAATCACACTGCTGAGAAATGAAACATAACATCAGTTCAAGTGTCACTAAAACAGAGTTATGAGTACAGTCAGGTAAAACACTTGACAACTGCCTATAATTTTCAGCGTTTGGAAAATAATTTCCTGGCCAGATGTTTTCACATTGTATCAGAACTTCCCTCCCTGTCAAGTGTTGTGCATTTTCCCCAGTTTATGCTTCAAGGTGTTTATCATATTCAGTCTTTCAGGATGATCACCTGGTAGCATTAACGTACAAATGTGCAGTGATTATCTCTGCTTTTCAGAATTCTTTGCATTTTGCACAAGGAAAACAAATCATAAAAGAAATAAATCAGTCTCCTTCAACTTGCATGACACCTATTAGAAAATGAAATTACTATGAACTCACAATCTATGAAAATTAGGTATTAATCAACTTCAAAGTAGAGAAAACTTTCACCTGAGCTTGAAAGTAGCAACACAGAGTTAGAGCCTTTCAGCAGGCTGGAACTGACAGGCATTACTGCCTCATAAAACAAACACATTCCTTACCTCCAGGAATCATCCAGTGCTTTCATATCCTATTGATCACACTTACCCAGTGCTGAGTATCTGCAGCCATTTCTGAGGAACATACACCCACTTACAGTACACAGTCATACAAAATTGGGACACTATTTTAGAGTGTAGAGGAAAATACTATCGAATCTCCAGGTTTCTATCGTGAAACACTAAAAATTATGTATTTAAATTGGGTCATGTTCAACACCACCTGAATCTAAAAAAAAATAGAGGTTATTTACAAAGGAATTTGATGAAGGCAGTGTGATGGGAATACATCTCCAGTTTCACTGATTTCACACGAAGTATCTAAATTTGTTCCTAGTGCATTAACACAGCCATTTCTCTGTGTCTGAATTCATTATGTCCTGCTTAAAGCAAAGAGGGACCATCACAGCAACAGCTATGTGTGGAGTCACTGCCAGACATGCCATCATGCATATGCAAGATTTGCATTTTGAACCTCGTCTTGCTGGATTTCTGAATGAGTTCACAAAACAAACTTTCATGTCCATAGCACAGTGTCCTGTGACTGTGAGAAATCCAAATGGCTCCTGACAGGTGTTCAGAGGGACAGAGAACAAGTCTCCTTCACTCCCAGCAGCAGCCAGTGCTGAATCCAAGGCACCACAGCCTGGGCAGGAGCACCAAATCCAGATTTACACACACCCCACTAACATGGCCCAATGCCTTGGCTAATTCCTGGTGCTGTGCTCTGCCCACTGCTCAGGCTTCTGCTTTTCTGTTGGGCCTTTCATGTTACAGCATCAGGGCTGAGTGGTTTAAAATTAAATAAATCCGATTAATCTTCCAATCCCTTCAGTTCATTTTTATTTCTTTATCCCTTGCTCTCATGGTTGATACACCCCCAGCCCTTTTGACCCCTCCACAGTTCACAGTTCTGGTACTGAAAGATTATTTTCAAAGAATATGGGAGAAAAAGCCAGAGGGAAACATCAATGCATCCACATTTCCCTTTGTTTTTCTTCACTAAACTCATACATATTGGTACTGCAGACTAACAAACAGCTTCTCTTATCAGGCAGGAGCCAGGATCACCTATTCCAGAGTTTTTCACTATTATCTAAACACCTGGACTCAAACCCAGAACTGATAAATCACCAAAAGCAGCAAATGAAGGGAAATGTTTCCCTAGGTTCAGAAGAAAAAACATAAATGGGAAAGTTTGTATCCAATCAATCACAAATGAGTTGCAGCACTGTGCCAATAATTTATTAGCCCAGATTTCACTATGATGACTGCACCTGCTCCTGCTCCTGCCTGGTGCTGCAGACAGTTTTCCCCTCCACCCTGAGCCGTCTCTTTCTTTGCAAGCAGTGCCAGCTCCACTGCCAAGCCAGACTCGAGCTCCAGTGGCACTGGTGACTCCAGGATTGTTGGGGTGAGGGGCCACCAGTGCCATCCACAAGTCCCAGAAAACCAAACCTGTGCCTAAACCACTCTCCTATTCTCCTGTTCCAGGCTGGTTCTCAGAGGTTCAGGTAAATTCCTGTACTTTTGGCCATTTGCCAGTAATTTACATGAAAACAGGATGTCACTTTAAATTGTGCACCTCAGAGCCTCATTAAACACAGGCTATGCTGCTGAAAGAAATGCCATGAAGACGCTAAGAGTCAAAAGAATGAATCCTGCCTTTAATTCAAGCCACAGGCAAAAGGATTACAAACTACATTATGTGAAATGATGTCTGCACTGAGTAGGAATGACAATTAAGGGCTGGGCAAGGGATTTATATCCAACAGGCACAGTGATGATGTCTAATATGTTCAAGCCTACATTCTTAATACATTTCTGCTTTTAATATTAATTTTACTTTTCTCTGTATCAATTCCATAATTTATCTATACACATCTGATTTTATTTTTCTTCAAGTTTTAAAGTCTAGCTAAAAAATAAAGCCTGAGCAGAAATTGCACCAAGCTCTGCCCCCAGTGACTCACCAAAATCCCTGGACTGTTTTAAGAAAACCTGCTCAAAGCTTACCAGCCCACAGCACGTTCTCTCCTTGACATGTGGGCTTTTAAACTTTCCCTGGTGCACACCAGTGTGCTCTGCTGAGTTATTCCCTTAAAGGCTGTATTTCCATGAAGGAGACACACTTTTGCTTGGCCTTAATGCTTGTTGACTGACAAGGGGAAAAACCCCACAGTGCTTTAAGGGCACAAGCCCCATCACCACCTTTCCTAAACCTTGTTTACTCTTCCTGTGGGAGTTCCTAGAGGTAAATTCGCATCCAGGGAAAAGATGGAAGGAATTTTTTATAAAGGTACCTCAAAAGAGGAACCACTGGCCCAGCATCTATTCCTCATTCTGCACCCCATGTTCTGAATTAGGCATCTTTTATTCCATATGACTTGGTTGTAGTTCTAAGAGCAGTATCATGTAATAAAATTGGAGGCAAGCAACCTTTACCTGCTCCATTGTAAAAGAGTAATTATTTCAGCACAGATTATGACTTAGAATTTCAAACACATTAATCTATATTGACATGTTTATTATTCAAGATATTTTTCTGTTAAAACTTTACTGATTATTTAGAAACAATGAGGCAAAGTGAGTGTTATTTCTGGAAAATTAGCCATCTTTCAACACTAGCTAAGAGAAAGTCCCAACAAATGTAACTGCTTGAGGAGTAATTAATGCACTTGATGTCTATTTTTATTGCAGGACTACATGATTAATGAGCTGACGTGTTCTTAAGGCATTCCCTGGCATGTTTCTGTGAGCCTGTTCAGATAATGAGCCTTAAGAGATGAATGAAGCATGTCCTGCCAGATCTGCTGGGATGATTTCCTTGTACCACAACCAGGGGACATGAACTATCTCAGCTATTCCTAAAACAAATCTGTCTGCTCATTAATCACATCCTGTCTCACAGTGTGTGAGAGCCACGGTGAAGAAGAGAAGCACAAGACAAAAATGCACACACAGCATCAAACACCTGGACTCCTCCGCTGTGTGGCTTCCCCAGCTGAAGGAAAGGTGCACAGAGACGGTGTCAGCCCCGAGAGATCTGCTCCACAGGGCACGGTGTGCAACGCCCTCACAGCACAGAGCACCTCAGAGACAGCCAGCAGAACCTCCCTCAGCCTGATCGACCATTTTCCAGGGCACTGGGAGCAGGACTTGTGCTGGGACACAGCACAGCCCTCCGGGCACTGTCCTTTCCTGTGGGCTGACCTCAGAAAGAGCAGGTGCAGACAGGACACCGGGGCCTCACTGCTCAGGGAGTGAGTTCTGCTCTGGAAAGCAGCATCAGGGTGGCCAGCTGGGTACTCCTGGCAGGTTTTTCTGCAGAGACTGAGTCAAGAGGTCATGAGAAAGCATTTTAAAAATAGAGGAATTCTACAGCAAACACAGGGTACTTTTAAAGCCTCGTTGTCTAATTTGTGGATGTGGTGCAGTGTTTTGCCTTCATTTTCTGTTTGTCTCTCTTCAGAACATAATCTGAACTGTGACTTCCCTGACTCAGAGATTGCACCTAAAGCCACATGGACAGAAGGCATTGCCCAAAAGCCTTTGCTGTCTTAAGTTATTTGGCAAACTCCTGAAATGCACCTGCTGATACCAGGAAATTATTTGGATGGCTTTAAACAAGTGTGGGGCTTACACTTTTGCCCTGATGGTCCCTCTGTAGCTACCAGCTGAAGGACAGAGTGCAGCAGAAAAGCCACCCCAGCATCTACAATAACAGCTCGGGGCTATTCATCACTAACAGCAGCACAAATGCAAAGTTACCCATTGGAAGTGAAGCCCTATCACCTCCTGGGCTTCTTTTCCCTGCTGCCATGAGCAGAGCTTTGGACTGCCTGAACAAAAAGGAAAGCTTGTGAAACAAGCTGTAACTTTTCACATCACTGTCACATCCAATGAATTTAGAGAGAAGCATCTCTGGACTGCAGTGTACTGTGGGAAAGCTGCCAGCAAACAAAGTATTCCTCCTTTTCTCTCTGATGTTTCTCTAACCTGGTTTTCCTTTCCCTGTTCCCATTCATCACATGCAATGGCTTATCCATCTTATTTTGTACTATAATATTTTGACAGACTACAGGTTTTTGATAGATGGTAACTAGATTTACAAGTTTTCAATTGCAAAAGAAAAGAAATCCCAGAGCAGCCAGCATTTCTTATAACATGTCCCTTTTTGTTCTATTTCTTTTATTTGACAAGCATAAAACAAAGACCAAAAGTAGATTAAGATAATTTTCACTGTTTGTTCCAGCAGAGCAACAGCAAGTTATGGTGCTTTCTCTCACTTCATAGATACCCAGAAGACAAAATCTGGTCTTTATGATTTGTTGTTGTTGTTTAGGGTTTGTTTTTTTTTAAAGAAGAATAAAAATCTGAAGGATTCATTTGAACAAAGAGGTTTTCAAAACAGAAACAGTTCTTGTCAAGTTAGCTGCAGAGAATCCTGATAAAGATCAGGGAAACTGGATGCAATGATTACAGCTCATCTCTTTCCTGAAGTCTAGGCCAGAAACAGAAAACTGGAATCTTCTAATTGGACTGCTGCTTTTGCAACAAAACCATCCCATGTTGGTGCTTATTAAACAGCAAAGTCTGTCCAACCAACTGAATCAAATAAATTTCTAAAGCCTAAAGAAATAAACAGAGGACAGGGGAAATCTCTTCCTATTCATTTCTCAGCTAATTGGGGGAATCAGCTTTACTGGAACATTTCTGCAGTAACAGGTATGGCTTAGTCCATGATTTATTATGCTGCAAGGGAATGCACATCCAAGTTTACACCAGGAATTAAGTCCAATATCATGGGATAATTAATGTGACATTGACAGAGCAGCCTGCTGTATGCATACATTACTTAGCAAGCCTGAAATACATTTGTCCTTTTCTGATAAGCAGCTGTGCAATAAATCACACAAGCACTTTTGTCTAATTCTGCAAACCACAACTTAAGGACTGACAGCATTAAATCAGGACACTTCCAGCTCCCAGGATCCAGGCACTTTCCTGAACTGGGCATGGCCCCCACTGGAACTTAACCATGGCAGGCACCCAGGCCTAGACACAGCAACACGTGGCACCCCAGAGGCTGCCACAAGGAAAATTCCCTGTGTCCAGCCCAAAGCAGCACAGCCCCACATACACACACGATGGCAACACCTGCCAGACAAGGCTGTTTCAGATCTGAGACCTGAATAGCTGAGACCTCCCACAACAAGAGAGACAGGCTCAAGGAAACCAACCTCTCCTGTAGTCAAATGACAGACTTGGGGATTTGTTTTGTTTAGGGGGTTTTTGTGTGTGTGAGAAATAATGCTCTGTGGTCTGAAAAAGAAAACATGAAAACAAATACATGGAAACATGGCTTTCTTTTTGGAATTTACAGATGACTTTTCAGTAGGCTGCCCTTCAGTATCAAACTCTGTGTTAGACTGAAAAAGCAGTGAGGTGCCAGAGTCTTAGGAAGATTTTAAAAGAATAACTACCCACAAAACAAACCAAAACATTTTCTAGAAAATAGAACAAGCTGCATCAGTTCAAAAGGGTAAAGCCAGACGTATCTGTCTGGGGTGGACACTGTGAGAACACTGTTTCTGGCACTCCTCAGAGCAGGGATAATCAGGACTTGTCACCAGAATAACTTCTCAGTCAGTACCAATGTGCCACGTGCAACACAGAGCATTAGGAGGAGAACAAACAAACGCTGGAGAACACCGGAGAGCTGCTGTGTCCAGCTGCCTGGAAGGCTCAGGTCCTGCTTTTCTCTGAGGAAGATCACACAAAGCCTGCTCTGAGCAAGCAGAAGTTTGGGTGTGCTCGTGGCTGCTGTGCCCTGCTCAGGCTCAGCTTTGCCCGGCACAAACACACCCAGTGCAGAAGGAAACGCTGAGTTTATCACACACTGCACCTCCCTGAACTCCCCAGAAAAACCACCGCCACCGCAGGCTCGTTCCCGGCGCCGTGTGCCCGAGCTCAGGAAGCGCAGGGCCGGGCCCGAGCAGGCAGCAGGGCCCCGCAGCGGGCTCGGAGCCCCGCGGAGCCCCCGCGAGCCGCGGGCGATTCAGGAGCCGGCAGGAACCGGGAACGGCCCCGCCGCTCCCACTGGAGTAGCCGGCACTGCCCCGACCGCTGCAGTGCTGACAGGGGACAGAATCATTTGTCTTTGGTTCAGCCCCAGCGCTGAGTTATTGCTGGAGCTGGAGCTGTCTGGGGCCCAGAGGGAGACATCGTGCCCGAGTTTCATTTGCTGATGTCGAAGGCCAGATGTTTATAGAAGATAATGAAATACAGCCAGCCCAGAGGCTGCAGAGGGTCTCCATCTCAGCAGCAGCACACAGCACCTCTGGCTGTTCCACAGGGCAGCAAACAGGCTCCTGCCTTTCCAGGCTCTGATGCCACAGAAAATATTTAATGCTTTCACTGGAACTGCTGTTTTCCCATCATGTGACTAACTGCTGGAGCTGTTCATTTTCTTGTCATTTTTTAATATTTTAAGTCATGCTCAGCAAGCTTATAGAACAGACACTGAAATGAAGACAAAAGCCCAATGCTATTGAATATTTTCATGCCTTAAGAGACTGTCTCAAGCAGCCCACGACTACAACTGGCACACTTCAAAACCTGCAGTTCATGATGTGTCCTGCACCAGCTGTTGTTAGGGAGATGGTCTTTACCTAATGAACAAGTGGACTCTGACTACAAAAAGTGCAAATCATTTCCAAAAAACTTTCTGACAGTTAAAAATTTAATCCTATATGAGGCACAGAAAGTCATATAATCCTAGTGTAAGATGAAAAGCAATTTGACAGAAAAAAAAATCAACATTGCTTTAGAGTCATCACCAAAGGACTTAACACCTGTTTACAAGGCTTGGTTGTGTGGTTTAAAATAAATCTCAGCAATACTTTGGGAAAAATCATGATGCTATTTGCTTTCTGGGATATAAAAAGAGATTAAAGTGTCAGGAAAAGCATCAAGTTCTCTAAGATGCACTATTTACTGATAATGGCTACATAACTTTCTCTCATTACAAAGGAAAATGATCCTGGAGGAAAATATCAATGGATATCCAGTGTGAGGAACTCTATCTTTAAAGCAGCAATACTTTTCCACTAGAATAACTTGGGGAAAAGAATTGCTCACACTCTTCTAAGTGAAACAAAGGCCCAAAGGTTGACCTTGAATGTCACTTTGTGTTACAGCAGCTCCTTCAGCTCTGTCCCAAAGCCCCAAGGTCCCCAGGGCTCTGGAGCCCCATCCCACTGCACCCAGCACCAGCGCTGCTCTGGCTGCTGCACATTCCCTGAGCTGGGCAGGGGAACATCAGGAGGGCTCCACAAGAGTTCCCAGTGCCTTCCTTGCCTGTCACAGCTCCAAGCCTGCCTTCTGTGATATCAGAGCTGCTGCCTGCACGCCTGAGCAGCGTCCCACACTGCACAACACTGAACTCCTTTTCCTTCACCCAAACTCTCTCTCCATCCATCTTCACACTCTGCCCCCTCTACAAGCACCACAGCAGAGCTCCTGCTGGAACATCCTTAAGCCCCTTTCCATCCCCTGCAGCTGATTTTCTGGCAAGTTGAATGTTGCAGTAATTCCTGTTCTGCTTTTGACCATCTCAGCCAGAGAGGCAAATGAATAAACAGCACAACACAGTGAGAACACAGGGACAGGTGTACAGGAGGCCAAGGAGGAGCACAGGAGAATAACTGCTCCAAAGAACCAGGAGAGGTGAGAGGAAGGGAGGGGAAGGAAGTGGCTGAGCAGCACCTCAGGTGAAGCTTTCCTGTTGCTTCTGATTTCTGCCATGAGCAAAGCTTCTCTCAGTTAAAAATGAGCTTTTCCAAACTACTGCAGAATAAAGCTGCACCCACACACCCCCTGACCTTCTCATTCGTCCCTGTGTGAGCTCCTCATTCCAAGCAGCCAAGCACTGCTGTACAGCACCCTCCAGCCAAAGCCCCTGATTCAAACACAGCTATGAAAACACACAAACAGTCCCACACTTGCACATTTCACATCAGCTCCCTTCAGTTGTCCTTCAGCATGAACAGCAGTGAGATATCAGGCACTGTGGGTTTTAACTCAAAGGCTTCTGCATGTCTGAGCAGGCACACACTTACCTGTAAAGAGCTGGAGGCTGCTCCTCACCTGATAACATTTGGCCTCAGGCCAGGATGAAAACTTCCTCTGCAAAGGAGTTCCCAGGCAAAGGAGCTTTATTTACTCACAAGATGGCAGAAAGTTAACCGGCCCCAGCCAGGATGAAAACTTCTTTTCAAAGGAGTTCCCGGGCAAAGGAGCTTTATTTACTCACAAGATGGCAGAAAGTTAACAGTGCATTCAGAGCAGAGAGAAGTGAAAGTTTTTCTACTGAAAACTGATGTAGGAACAAGTAAAACTTGAACAATGACTTTGATGTTCTTTGGTGCTCCATGAACTATTTTCTGTCACCATTATGCTGGGTTGCAGGTTCATTTAGCACACACCAGCTGCTCTTGGCTCCGAGGAAATGTAATCCTATTCCCTCCAAGTAAAACTGATTTTTTCCCAAAAATAAGCAGGATTGCACCCTCCCAATTACATCCCCAAGAGTTACCAATGTACATCAAGCACTCTTGTCAGAAGTAGTTTTATCATTTCATAAAAGACTAAATGCTGAATAAATCCCTGGAAATGATTGTGTCAAACATTTTCATACTCTCTACACTCCATTTTTACTGCACTGAAGAATGCTGCACGCACATTTGCCCACAGTGTTCTGCATGAAGATACTCACTAGTTCTGCACTGGTGGAGAAACACACTCAGGTTTCTGAAAAAAATGTTTTTCCTTAAAGTTTAAAGCATTTTCTTCTTCATTCTTGTTCATTCTTTGATATATCACTGCTATAAAACACCTGCTTTTATGCTGCTCTCTGATCTTGTTCAAGCACCTGAACAAGTTGATTTGGGGGGGAAGCTTAGGGGTTTTTTTTGTTTCCTTCCTTGATCAGTTTGTTGTATTTTTTTAGAAAATTTGTTTAGTTGGTTTGGGGTTTTTTGGTGTGTTTTTCTTTGTTTATTTGATTTTCCTTCTACTATCCCAGATTTGGATTCTTTATTCCAAATTATCTAGGTTCTCCTTTCTCACATATTCCCCTTTTTTCCAGCCATGGAACCAGACTGTCTTCAGGTTTTCCAAATGCCACAGTAGAAGCTCTGAAATAACAGGAGGCTCCCCTGGAAGCTTTTGTACCTTTGTGCAGAACTGTGTTTGCCCTGAAGAATACTTGGTTAAAAATTCTGAAGGTTAGAATGTTCTCAAAGCTGATGTGATGTTCAATTTTATTTTTTTTCTGCTAAGCCAAGCACAAAAACATTGAAATGCTTTTCACATTATTGAGAAAATTGATAGTCTTCAACAAGCAAGACTCACCTTTCAGAACCTCACGGTGAAAAAAGCTCCGCAGGATTCCCACCCCTTTAACTTTGGTTCAGAAGCAGGAAATCCAAGTTTCTACAGCAGGAACACAGCTTTCTGTCCTTCTAAAAATGACACAGGAAAACATGATATGCACACAAATTTGAATACATCTCATCAACCAGGCACTCTACACTGAGCCAGCTCTGCACAAGGGATAAGGTTAATCCCATGTTCCTCATTTAATCTCATTCCAAACACTTGGCTGATGTCTAACTGTGAGCATCCATAGGAAAACCAGAAGAAGCCTCACAGCAAAGGCAGCAAAAGAGGTAATTAAACAAAAAATTTTACAAGTTTTTAGTCAATGACCCCAGCCTTTAGGAGTGGCAGGCAGTGTCCATTTCCACCCTGCCCTGTGCCCAAGGAGCTGTTCCAGGGCAATGCTTGCTGTGCCATCCCTGCACAGAGGATGGAGTGCAGGGATTCAGCTGCAGCACTCCCTGCTCCCTTGGCTGATGCTGGCTGATACTTCTCAGTGCTCCCTGCTGGTGACAGCTCTGCAAAAGCCAAACTGGCTGGAGTGAAACATCCGTGCTCCACAAGGGCCTCAGGCCAGGACTCCAGCTGGAAGTTCCTGCTAGGGCAGCCTGTCAATTCCAAGGAACATGACAGTTTTCTCTTCACCTTCTCTGCCTTCCTCCCCACCCTGGAAGACTTTGTTCCAACCATGCTGAAACATGGCTATTTTTGTTCAGCTGCCATCAGATTTCCATACACCTGCTCAAGGCACTGGGGTTTGCTGGTGATGCTGAAGGTCATCCAGCTGCACAGGCAACTCGTTTTTATGTCTATGAGCATCCACTTATACACAGAAAAGCCAAGTGATTTTTTTTTTGTTTGATTACAAGTGTTGAGTCTACTGTCACTGACTTCCCAAAGCACTAAGCTTTTTAAAAAATCCACATGCATTGAACATAAAACACCTTGAGGTTAATCAACAGGATTTGCCCTTGATTCTCCCAGGAAATGAGGGAGGGTCTTACAGAAAAGCCTTCTGCAGGATGAACAGAATCAAGCAGAGCTGCACTTACAGTGCACAGCTCACACATCAGTTCACAGCTCCCACCCAGATGTGTGCCAGTGTTTCAGTTCAACACCTGTGACTGGATGAGTCCTGGAAAAACTCAGCTGTGGCTGCAGCCTTGCAGTGCTGCAGAGCAATGGGTGCTCACAGCTCTGCTTCTCTTGGCTCTCATTTCCTTCTCCTCTCTCCCTTTCCCTGCCCTCACACCCTGCTCCTTTCACCCTCCCACAGGTGAGCCAGTCCAGGAACAGACACACCTGATAACTGCACCAGGAACACAGTGACTCCACACAGCCTTAGTGGCTCTCTGCCCATCTTTGGAGGAGCTTCAGGATCCCTGAAGGTGAAGAAGTTGAGAGCTAAGTCAGAAATCCAACAGCCAGCAACGCTGCTTTCCTGTGGGATTGCTCTTCAGCCTGTGCAGAAGTTCCCTCACTGCACTGGCTTTGTGATTCTTCACTCCCACTGTCTGAAGCAGACTCTGGCCTTGTGAAAGGCTTTTCTGCAGCCCACACATGCATTAACTATCAGAAGGATTGCAGATTTTTATTATGTTTTCTCAGAGCAACTGAATGAAAAGTACCTGAAGAATTTCATTAAAACCTTGCCACAAGCAAAAAAGAAAACTGACACTTGATATTGCACCAGAAAATGTGCTGGATTCCTCCTTTGTGGCATGCAGGGAGAAATCACAGAACGGTTTGGGTGGGAAGGGACCTTAGAGACCATCTCGTCCTCCCCTCTGCCAGGGGCAGGGACAGCTTCCACCAGCCCAGGCTGCTCCAAGCTCCATCCAGCCTGGCCTCAAACACATCCAGGGATGGGGCAGCCACAGCTTCTGGGAGCCACAAACTGGGGAGCACCCCCAGCACTGCAGAGCAGCCCACACACCTCTGCAGAGAAGCCATGGAGAAAACTCTCCCCCTTTGAACCTTCCATCAGGTGCTACTCCTGCTTTAACTGGAAGCCAGTCTTCCACACCATAATGGACATTAAATTTTCACTTCCTGTGGCTTTTAGACTCCTTGTCACAGGAGGGAACTCCCATGACAGCCGTTCTGAGTGGCCTTGTGTGCATTTATTTTTTACATTCAGGCAGAAACAAACACCAGTGCAAGAGTTCCTGAAAGGGCTGTCCCTGCACAACAGCAACCATTGCCATTCTGGCAATTAAGTCTTGAGTTTCAGCCTTGTTTAAGATGGGAAATACTCAGAATTTCATGGCATTCCTCTCTTATGGGTGCTGTTCAGGGAATGTGGTCAGGGAGCTGCCAGCTCCCACCAGAGGAGCATTTCTGCTGCACTCTGCTTGGACCATCTCCTTTCACCAGCAGAGAGAAAGGGCAGGGTCAGAAGCACACACAAGCTTCCTCCAGCAGCTTTCCCAGGCAGGGATTTGGAGCATTTGTCACCACCCGGGGCTGGTTGGGTTCAGCCAACACTTTGTACTCTGGCTCTCAACACTGCACCCAGAAGGGAGAAATGTGCTTTCCTTAGAGAAAGACTCGTTGCTGTGCCAGACCCGAGGCCTGTCCCCTGTGCTCAGGGCTGAGACTCAGCACAAGGCGGGGTTGGGGACACGATGTGACCACAGGGAGCCCAGGCTGCTGTCACAGGGACCCTCAGATTTGGGAGGCTGTGAGCCCGAGCAGCCAAACTCTAAAGGCTCCTCCCTCCCCAGCATCATCTGAAGTGCTTTACAAGTCTGGCTTGACCAGTGCCCAGCACGCATTGACAAAGCCAGTGACAGCCTTCATGGGATGGGAAGTGGTGGCACAGAACCCAGGGCCCGGACACCTCAACAGAGGCTGGCTGGCATAAGAGAAAATTTCTGGTACAAAAAGCCTTAAAGGCTTTCAAAGCTCAGTACAGTAAATTTTTGCTTTTATCCTTTCCCCGCTGTACACACTCCAGGGCCTCAGCCCCTGCAGCTCCCCTGCACTTTAACTCCTGTATCCACAGCTTGTTCCAGACAGAAACACAGTTTCACCACAGAGAACACTGTGTGTTCCTGCTGCCAGCACCAAAGCTTTGTCTGTGCTTACACCTCCCATTTCCTTTCCTCCTCAGGTTTGTAGTTACAGCACCCGACCTAATCCTTATCCCTTCTGCTTGAGGCAACACCAACACTAAGGTGTTTCTAAGCAGATGTTTGCCAGTTTACAGCAGACACAGAACCTCCCAAAGAACTCACAAGCATTTGCTTCCATTACAGATGGAGCTGCACTTTAGAGTAAGGACTAGGCAAAAATGTAACTCAGTAAAGATACCTGCAGTTGGGTAGGTTTGTGCTGAAGAAACAAACACGGGTTTTATACAGAGTAACCTTGAAGTCACCTGAAACAGTAACAGCCCAAAGCTGCTTCAGAATTGCCCAAAAGAGTGGTAAGAGCACAAAAGCAACACAGCTAAAATGTCATTATTTATTTTACAGAGTAAGCCTCTCTCAAGAACATTTCAGTTTTTACTTTAGGAACAAAAGGCTCTCTAAGAAAAGATGTCAATACAACCGTGCAAGTTTACCTGATAAGAACCGAGACAATGGTAACAAAGAAGCCAGGAAAAAGGAATTCCTAATGAGCCCTGTGCCCTTACAGCTGGAATGGCAGCCTGGGTGAACACACGGGCCTGCTTTTTTCTGAGGTTCACCTGAAACACCCGGCTGGCACTCAAAGGCATTTCATCTCTTGCCTTCACAGCAGCCCAAGCGTTTCAGCATTGAAGCTGAAGATGCCAAACTTGGACATACACACCAGAGTTTACAGAGCACTGCAAACTTCTAATAAATCAAGACATAAATAATACTTTCTGTCGCTGTTTTCAAACATACGTAACACATACAGCGACACATAACACATATACTTCAGGGAGCACAGGTATTTTGGAACAGGAGATGTCAGGCTGCCCCATGGCTGGAAGGCACCACTGCCTGTGTCAGCTGGGAACTGGAAGGAGAACCAACCAGGCTGTTCAAACATGTGAATTAATGGCATCCTCTCAACACATTTTACATCTCATACGCACACAGCCACACTTCTGACATAGCTATTCTGCCATTAAGATGTGTGAAAGTGGGAAAGAGGGAACCAAAATCTCAAGCCAAAACCTCATTTTAGCCCCCAGGGAAGGGGACAGAAACCACATCAGCCCAGAGAGCCCCAGGAGGCGCTGAGGTGCTGTCCCCACAGCCCGGCAGCCCTGAGGGCCCTGCCCTGCGGTTCCACCAGGCCGTGCCCGGCAGCGGCTCCCGAGCCCTCACGGCCTCCCCGCGGCACCTCCTTCCCTCGACACCACAGCACTCACCCACCAGCCTAATCACACACACACCTGCCTTCAGCACTGCAGAAAATCCCGTCCATCCTTGTCTCCCCTCTGATCGGCTCCCCTGGCCGGGCAGGCAGAGCCCCGTTCCCCGGCGGTGCCCCCCGAAGGCTCCGCCTCAGCGCTCGCTCCCGCCGCCTTCGCGCCTCGCCCCGGCCTCCGCGTCCCTCGCGCCGCCCGACTGCGAGGCCCGAGCTCGCTGAGACCTGGCGAAGCTCCTTGGGGCGGTTTAATCCTTGCCTGCCCCGAGCCGCCTTGTGCCCGTCTCTCCCCTCGCAGGTTCCCACAGGTAAATAACTCGAATTTGCGCCGCTCCTCCCGCTCGCCCCCGCCCCAGCCCTCAGGCGCCCTCGCGCGCGAGCCGCCATTTCCCTCCCTCAGGGCCCGCGCGCGGGACCCGCCAATTCCCGCCCGCGGGCGCCGCGCGCCGGGGGCTCCCCCTCAGGCGCTGCCCCGGAGCCGCTCCCGGCCCCGCGGGCCCGACCCCGCTCCCGCAGGGACACCAGCAGGCGGGCCGGTGACAGGAGCCGGGCAAAGGACAGCGAGCCAGGAGCACAGGCAGCGGCGGCTGCCGGAGATGGAGGTGCGGCAGCCGCGTCCCCGAGCCCGGCTGTGGCTGCGGCCGAGCCGCTCCCGCTCGGGCCATGCCTGGGGAGGCGCTGCACAGCCCGGCCGCTGCCGGCTCGGGCTGCTTCCAAGGGTGCTGTCCCTGGGACTCACCGCGTGTGGGGGGCGGGCTGCCACTAGGTCTTGGAGATCCTAACTGTACACCGCAGGCAATATCACCAAGGTGTTTTATTAAATCCCAGCTAGATTTAAAATCATATTTCCTAGACTGCTATACCATGTGGTAATTAGTAATAACAGTAATCTGAATCGTAGTACTGTAACCTCACCCATATAACCTGGCAGTGTGAGCAATCTCTAACTCAAGTCTGCTAAGTGGCAGCTGATGGCAAAAGAATTGATAACCCACAAAAATCCAAAAGTCTCCCTGCAGCAAAAGGGCTCATAGCTTGAGCAGAGGAAGTCTGGGGAATTTAGGAGGGTTTGTGCACCAGTGCTAAACCTGGTACGTTTTGTACTCTGTATTTGCTGCGCTTTGCACATTGGAGAAGAGCAAAACTATCACCAGTTTCCAAAACTTTCATCTTGGAAATCAGTGGTGGAAAAGCTAAATAGGTGGACCAAAACAGACCCGAGAGAAATGTGTTAAGTGAAGATTAAAAAAATTAGGCCCAGTTTTGAAGGAAAGCCTTACCAAACCTTCAGTCGATGCTTTTCATGGCAATTCCCGGCCCAGTTTTTGTGATCTTCAAGATCATCTTCCCCCAAAAGGCTCATCCCATTTCTCTGGCGATAAAGATGATGGGATTAAGAATAAATCCATGACTGTGAATAATGCATCGCATGAGGAGCTGCACTGGCTGAGCCTGAGCACCCTCTGCCAGAGGTAAATCCAGCACGGGAAACGCTGCCCGCTCCCCCTGCAGAACCCAGTTCACCACGCCGAGCTCGGTGTGTTACAGCAGGAGACGTCGGGCTCGGCTTTTCCAGCAGAGCGCCGCACAGGAGGCTGCAGCTCGTGAGTGTTCCACACAAGTCAGGTTGATTGCAGCAGCAATGATCAGCTTTTTGTGGGTACCAGGCACCACAGTCAGGCTTCAGCCTGGCTGCCCTGGCTGCTGAGCCAGGCAGGGAAATGCTCCGTTAGTCAGCTCCAGCAGCCTCTGCCCTGTCCCTGTGCTCAACCATTCCCAGCAGCCTGCTTCCAAGCACAGCCTTCTCCCAGACTTCAGAGCAATCCAAATTCGCAAGCAAAGCAGAACTTTAGAGGTTAACAGTAACTGGAGGAAAAGGTTCACCCACTGCATTTGTTAAATGTGGATTTGTTTCACTTTAGTCACCCATTAGTGTTGAAACATTATTTGTGTGCCTCTATATAGTTTATCATGTATAGTTCTATACCTAATGCCTGTATTTAGAAGTGTATGAAGTATATGCATTTATAACTCATACTACATAGTGATATTATCAGGTTTTAGGTTCTGAAATGAACAGTTCATTTACATTTTTACCAGGTACCTACCAGAAATTTAGGAATGCTTTAGATTAGCCTGATCCACTCTGAGCTTATTTATGGAATGAGGAGATGGCAGCGAGTATCCCCTGTGAGGTGGAGTGCAGGGAAGGATCCAGCACACCTCAAAGTGATTTTGTTTAATTCAAGCAAGTCCATGGGTCCCAGGAATTGGTTTAAGGCTTTCTTCATCCAATTTTGTGTGGCTTCTTCCCCTTGTATTGTGTTACTGTGCTCAGGGGCCATGGCCCAGGGAAAAGTGGTTCTGCTCTGCTCATGGCATTTCAGGCTGAAGGCCAAGTGGAGCTGCACAGGTGTAAATAAGGAGCAGATTTGGTTCCCAACCTCCCTCGTGCAGGACTAAGCCTAACTCGTAAGAGAAAGGAAAAAGTGGACTGAGTTCCTGCCTTATTTAATTCCCCTAATAACTACTCTGTTCTTTAATTACATTTATGTAATTGCAGAACCCAGGGAAAGACTTACATTTAGTCCCTGTGACTGGAGTTTCTGCCTTTAAATTTAGATCACTGGCTCGTTAAACGCATCCTGTGGTTGTGTGGCCAGGAACTGACTTAGTGCTGGTCTGTTTGGCCCTGTAATTACTCCTGTCACTGAGTTTACAGCTTCTCCTTGGAGCAGGGCACTCCAGAGCAATCCCTGCTCAGAGACCTTCCTGCCAGGCCGGGCTGTGGTTCACAGGGTCTGCAGCACTGCTGATCCATGAACCACAATCAGGGGCTGGAAATCCAGGGACTGCAAGGCACTGACTCCTCTGCAGCAGCACAAGCACTCCGAGGTGCAAGCCTGTGCTGAACACACCTCATGGTCCCTTTTCGTGGATGGGCAGAGGAGCCAATGTCCATTTGTTTTCACCAAATGGAAAAAAGGATCTCAGGAGAAACAGGCTTTTTTAGGTTTTGCCTCCCAACTACATTTGACTTTTCAGTTTCAGAGAGCTGATCCTGTTTTTACTGAGGAAAGGAAGTTTAAGAGCAATCATTCTATGCCTCCGTGCAACTTATCCTTGTGCCAGGGTTTGGTTCCACTAAAGAAGGAAAATATTCTTTTAGATTTGCTCATTAACCAGAATTATGAGATAGCAGACTCCGAACTGGAGCTGTAGAGGAAGCAGAAATGGCTTTGACAACACCCACTGCAGCAATTTTGCTCTGTGGGTATTAATTAGACAACGTGAAAAAAATGCTGAGAAGTTCAGGGCTGAACTTCTCTTGCCCAAAGAAGGAATTTAACTGGGAGAGCAATTCCTCACATGTCCAGAACCAGCTCCTGGTCGGTGCAGTGGACAAACACCATCCATGTATTCTCCAGCCAACAGGAGGTGGTCTGATTTTGTAAATGTAAACTCCTCCAGTCTCCATGGAGCAGGAGCCTGGACTGCCTGGCACAAGAGCACGTGAGCTGGCTGTAATGCAAGACATCTTCATCCTCGTGCCAACTGCTAATGTTTCATTTAGGTGTGCCCTGTGAGCAAATCCATGAGTGTATTAATTCCTGTGCAGTCTCCTGATGTACACAGCAGCTCTGTGGTTTGATTGGAATTGATTTTGCTGCTAACTCTGGTGACCTCCAATAAGAAATTGCTGCATTCCCCACAAAGTGATTTATGATGGCAGAACTCTCTATTATATAAATACTTTCCAATGCATTAGTCAGAAATCCACTATCTTACTTCATTAAACCAACAAATACAATCAATTCTTATCTGATTTACAGTTTTTATGCAGGGAAAAATGATTTTACCTTTATGCCAAATGGAGCTGAAGTGTAGCTCCCACGATAAGAAATGTCCCTGCCTCAGTGTGTGAGTGCCACTAACCGAGATCAGAGCCTGCAGTGAGCCCTGAAGCTCTGATCTCTCTGGCTGGCACACACAGCAATGGAATGCACATGCACCTTTTGATAAACGGTGCTGAGCAGTAGCACCCTGCCTGTGTGTAGCTGAACACCCACCTCGGTTTAATCACAATGGGAAATGAAAGGCATGGCTGGAATGCCACGTGGAGCACATGGCATTAGGACACAAAGTGTTTACCAGGGATACATTATTGGTTCCTGCCTCTCCTCTCACACATCCCCCAGTGCTGTAACAGCTGTCCTGGGCATGCTGATATTGCATCTCAAAAATATCATACACAGGAATCACTTCAGGCAGACTTGGAATGCAGAGCCAGGACTCGCTTGCTGTACGTATGTAAGCAGAATAACATTTTCAGAAGTAATGTGTCCTCTAATTTAAAGGGATGGATGTACAGCTGAATCCATGGCTCCTTACTCCAACACAGAGTCCATAAAAAGAGCTCTCACCCAACTGCTCTGCAGTCCATCCATAATTCTGCAGAACCTCTAAACACCACATTGCCCATGGAGTCCCTCTGTCCCAGTTATTTGCATCATCATTTTGAAGTAAAACTGTTTGGGACAAGCTACTGGGTCATTTTTCCCACACTGACCCTAGCCCCTTGTGCTCAGAGTGGGGGGAACAAGGAAGGTTTTAAAAACCTAAAGCAGAAAATGAAAATAATTGAACATTTTCGGTGCCTGAGTGATTCAGTTACTGAGACACTGCAAAGAGACGAGTGGCAGAGGAGAGTTCTGTGGCGTGTCCTCTCCCTTTGGCAGATGGGCTTTGCCAGAGCCGGGTGAAGCCACCTCAGCCCTCTGGAGGTGACTCCAGGCCCAGCCAAGGGAAGGTGGCACTTTGCTGAGGAGGAGCTGCAGCACAGCAGAGCTCAGCCTCTGCTGTAGCTCTGACAGCCCCGGGAGAGTGCACTGGCCAGCACAGGGATTTCAGAGCTGCTCTCAGGGCTGCCTGTGCTGAGCTCCTCCAGCAGCAGCCAAGGGCAGCGCTTGGCTGCTGCTCCCATGGCCCTGGGACACAGCCCGGGCACAGCTTTGCTGTCACCTTGCAGTGTCTGAAAGCCCAGAGAGCCCCGTGGGCTCCGAGTGCTGATGCCAGGGCCCCCAAACACCAGGCACGCTGCAGCCGGAGCCTTGGTGAGGTTCTGTGCAAAGATGAGCGATGAACAGCAAACCCAGGTCATGCACAGCCCTCCCCTCTCTCCCACACTGAGGGAGCCAAGGGCCCTGCCCGTGGCTGCTGCTGCTGCTGTGAGGGCTCTGCATTGCTGTGACATCAGCTGCACCTCTGCCAAGACACACTGCAGCTGCCTGCAGGAACAACTCCCACAGGGATCCACTGCCAGCATTCCTGGTCTTTGTGGGCACGGCTCAGACACCACTGGGGGACTGGCATCAGCACACTCAGCATCACATCATTTGCTAGACCAGTTCTTTTTGAGCTCTTAGCACCCAACACTTCCAGTTCCGGAGTAGGATTTTTCTGTAAGGAATGGCAGGACCCTGGACAGCTGCCTGGAATGTCATGGGACACACACAGAGCAATCAGTCTCTTTTTGAGCCTCTCAAGCTAGAGCAGTAACTCTGCTAGCTGTCAGGAAATAACAGCCCCCTCCTCTCTCTGAAGCAAAACATCTGATCTGGATCATAAAGTCCGTGCCCTACACCATTAATAGGAACAGAAAAAAAATTAAAAATCCAGGAAATGATAGCTGGGAAAGAAAGACCCACAACTCTTTGTGGCATCTAAGAATAATTTCTGTCCTCTCTGTGATGCAAGAACAAGAGGGAAAGGATAAAATCCACTGGTATGGACGGATTTTCTTGTCAGAAAGGGTGCATTATTGTCCTTACTAGAGGAATTCAGAGTGGGTTTGATTCATCTGGACAGTTCAGTGATATCTACACCTGTAATACCTATGGACTTGTTCCAGCTCATACATTTTTTATCAGCAGGCAAAATGTTGCTATGTCTTCCAGGAGTTCCTAAACACTAAACTGCTGTTTCTGGAATCAGATCCTTTTATACCTGATACAAGAGGTTGGATTTCCTCTAGTTCTAAGAAACCTGCACAAGTACACTGCAATATACCATGAACCCATCTTCATAAAGATGGAATTAACAAAGATACCAGATGAATACATCGACAAAGCCTGACTTCCAGAACCAAAGTCCATTGAAGAAGAGATTTCTCCTAGGCAAGATTTCTCAGCCTGATGCACTGTCAGAGCATTTTCCTCTAAGACTGCATTATTTTTATGTTAACTTCATGCACAACTGAGTGCACAACTCATAGGTCAGAAGTGTTTGTTTCATATTCTCTCACGTGCTCCTTTTTCCCTTTGCCCTGTTACACCGTGGCACTGCAGACTCTGCATGTGCAATGTCACAGGGGTGTGCTGGGCTGGGACAGAGACCAGTGACACCCTGCTGGTCACAAGGTACCTGAGGAGTGGCCCAGCTGGGACTGCAGCTTTTTAAGGGCTGACATTTGGAGAAAGGTCAAAGCAGAAATTTCCTTCTGATTTGGCATCCCCAGTTTGGGAAGTGAGTCCTCCTGCTGGATGGCAGGAACGAGCAGCAGAGACATAAATGGCCCCAAGGCTCTTTAGGCTGAGGCTGAGCAGCTGCTGCCAGCACAGCTGCTGACAGGCAGAGGGTGATGAAGAAAAGGAGTTTTGTACCTGCCACAAAAAAGCCTTGCTGGCTGCTCCTCTGGCTTCACTTCTCACTGGTGCAAGTGTGTGCTTGGGAGCAGCAAGCAGTGCCTGAGCCAAGGACCTGCCACCTGCCTGTGGAATGGCACTGATGGAGGGGAATTAGCTCATTAATAAATTAATAAACCCCATCTGGACAGAGTGCTTTTCTGGCTGTGCATGTGCTCCAAAATGGAACCAGGAATAAACACATCTTTGTAAGGACTTCTTGGTTATGGAAAAAATGAGAGTTTGCATGTGCTTTCAGTAAGATGAAGGGTTATGTCCTGCCCATCTCCCCACTGAGAGCCCAGTTGTAGGTAGGGATGTCTGCCCCTGCCTAATCTTTCCAGAGGGGGAAAGCCAATGAGCTTGGGGACTTAAAACACCATAGCAAAATATTGCAAAAAAAAAAAAAAAAAAAAAAAAACCCCAAAAAAAAAATTGTACCTGCCACAAAAAAGCCTTGCTGGCTGCTCCTCTGGCTTCACTTCTCACTGGTGCAAGTGTGTGCTTGGGAGCAGCAAGCAGTGCCTGAGCCAAGGACCTGCCACCTGCCTGTGGAATGGCACTGATGGAGGGGAATTAGCTCATTAATAAATTAATAAACCCCATCTGGACAGAGTGCTTTTCTGGCTGTGCATGTGCTCCAAAATGGAACCAGGAATAAACACATCTTTGTAAGGACTTCTTGGTTATGGAAAAAATGAGAGTTTGCATGTGCTTTCAGTAAGATGAAGGGTTATGTCCTGCCCATCTCCCCACTGAGAGCCCAGTTGTAGGTAGGGATGTCTGCCCCTGCCTAATCTTTCCAGAGGGGGAAAGCCAATGAGCTTGGGGACTTAAAACACCATACCAAAATATTACAAAAAAAAAAAAAAAAAAAATTTTGAGGGTAACCAAAAAAAAAAAAAAAAAAAAAAAATAAGTTAGATGTGAGTTGCAAAACCCCAAGTATTCATTCTGTGACCAGGTGAGAAGCTCACATTAGCAGGTGCAGTGCTCTCACAGAGAAAAATGGCATTTTGAAATTACAGCCCACATGCTTTCTTCAAAGCAAACAGCCAAGGGCACAAAGAAAACTCCTCAATGAATCATGAGCTCCTGCTAGGGCAGTGTGCCTTGAGTTCAGATGTTTGGCTAAAAGGGTGAAAAAAAAATCACCTCCTTGGTGGAGCTTTCTCAGCACAGTGCCAGGAAAGTCAGACAGAAGAAACTTCTTGGTGGCCTAATAGCAGGCAAGCCTTGTTAAATGATCTTTTGCCATGTGGTACGTGTGTTTTTAGCTATTATTTTAGCTATTTTAGCTGCAGATATTCCTTCCAAAGGTGTTTTCTCTAGAAAGGGCTTGGCCCTCAGAATGATGTGAGACCATTTACCCCTGAGTTTCAGGCCTAGCACATGAAATCAAGCACCAGAATGCTCAGTAATTAGAGACCTCACCCTGGAAAATGGATAATGACAGAGTCCTTGAAATCAGTGAAGGTTAAAGCTGCCTGTTTATAACAACACCTCTATAAACCCAAGATAAGATGTTGATTAGGATATTATATCAGCCACATAACAATTATATTTAATGCTGTAAGGAGAGTTTATTTTGAGCATTGCATGACCTCACACACTGATCCAGCAAGTAACCCCCCTGCTTTGCAAAGACACAAATATTGTGCTTTGTTCCAACCTGTCCCATGTCCATACGCTTCTCACAGATAATCATTTAGGGACATAAAGGACACGTGAGGGGTTCCTGAAAAGAAATGTCTGCAGAAAATCAGCAGGTCCAATGTTTTGGGGTTTTTTTCCCAGTAAGAATGTGTAAATGAGCCATAAGCCAGCCAAAGCTCAAGCACAAGTTCCCTACAAAATAGCTACAAATTGTACTTGGGTCAGTTTGGGACCCACTGCTTGTTAAAGCAAATCCACGTGGTGCTCTCCTCTTGCCCTGCCTGCCTGAGAGGCTGCCTGGCAGTGGCAGATGTCCCAGCCTGGGAACATTCCAGGCCAGGCAGAGTCCTGAGCACCCTGATGTGGCTGCAGATGTTCCTGCTCAGTGCAGGGAGCTGCTCCAGGTGCCCTTTAATGGTCCCTTCCAACCCAAACCATTCTGTGACCTTCCCAAGGGACTGACATGGGCAAACAGAAACTACTCCTTGGCCTTTTTCTCATGAATTCTCACTATTAAATAATTACAGCTTTTGGAAATATGTTGGTTTAAGTTATGCTTTTAACAGAAGTTTATAAATATTTTATGATTTTGCTTTCATACAAGAATTTTAATCCTACAGGCAATAAGGTTCTCCAAAATGATCTGTAGAACCTCATATTTACCCCTGAGCAAGAATTCTCACACAGGCAGTGCCTAATGCAAGGTAAGCCCAGACTCTTCATTTCTCTCTTTGGGTTCCTGCAGTTAAACATTGAATGTGCCCCATAAATGTTAGGAAAGATCAGACTTCCTTAGAAGTTGATGCACTCAGTTCATAATGAGTTAAAGATTTCAGGGAAGGTGGAGCTGTTTTGGTCTCCTCAGGCCTTACAAGCACTTGGGTGCTTGCAACCAGATGTGTTTTGTTTTCCTGGTCAAGAGCTGAAAAATGAGATCCCGAGGGAGGAAAAAAGAATGTCTGACCTTCTCTAAACACGGCAATTTTTGTCACCTGCAATCAGCTCTGCCTTCCATTACATCCACACAGCACTGTCAGCAGGTACATGCCTTGAAAGATGAGCTCTAAATCCTCCTGAAAAGTTAAAGTCCACAGGTTTGCCATAGATCTTCCTCTGTGCTCTTGTCTTTAAATTTGCTCTCATAAAGAATCCATGAACTGCAGGATTTGATCTATTATTTCTCACTTCTGCCTTCATTCAGCTTTTCAAGTCGAGGCCCTGATCTAATTTTGGTGGTTGTGAATTGTTTCTTTGCCTGAAAAGAAAATCACAGGAGAATTTTATTGTATTGCCCTGACTCCTAATGAACAAAGACAGTGCTGCTCTAGAAAGTTCCACATTTCAAAGGACAAGGTTTTGATTTTTCATAGTCCATATTGGCCAGTCAGAGACTTCCTTCTGACAGTGTCAATAACCTTAAATGCTGCAGATCTCTAAATTATGGAACCTGTCAGCTGAGAACCTGCTACAGACTGACTGTGATGGAAAGTGCCAGGTGATAACACTTTCCAGCTCAACCTAACTCTGTTTCTATGCCTTGTTTATCATTTTTAAGCCAAGGCTCATCTGGGATTCCAAAGTGAATGAAACTCAACACTTGCAGCTAGACAGGAGGGTGTCTGCACTGTGCCTTGTTGCTATGCCAGAGCCTAAATAACCAAGGATTTCTTCCTCAAACATCCTGTGTGGAAGGTTATATTGTTTAAGTAACAGCTTTAGGCCCAGACAGATAAAATAAGACACATCTGTTATTTTCTCCTCTTAGCCTTGGTATCTGAGTAATAATAAGATTCATTCTTTCAACCGAGTCAAAGCAGCAGGCTTGTTTCTTGTGGTTTTTCTGCTTTTGCTGGAAGGTAAGTTAGCAGCATCAATTGTATTAGTGTTTCTGGCAACACCCACTTTAAATATGTTTGTATGGGAGACATCACATTCCAGCCCACTCTGGACATCTAAATTTATCAATCTTTCATCACATCCATATTGAAATCCAGCTACCACCTGGATTCCTGTAGGGTTTACTTAGTGAAATGTTCAGAATATTTCTGTTCCAAATATCAAGCTAAAAATTAACTGAAGTTTATATTTAGGCAGGACAGCCAGTAAAACACAGACAGACACTTTTGCTTCTATCTTTCTGCTTTTTTGTAGTGTCAGAGCAAATTTCCATAATCCAAATCAGAATTTGGTACATGCTGTGCTTTTTTGGTATTCCTTTCTAATTGCATTCATTTTCCCTTATTTTACATGTTTAGAATGCCTTAGTGGCACTGCCACTAAGCCCTTTGCACTCTTTTCCATGTTCTGTGAAATTTAGAAATGGCTATGTGAATTTCAGCAGGGTTTTCTGGGATTTTCCTGTTGTATTGACTGGAGAGCTTAGGACAACAATTCCAGCTGAGGGCTCAATTCCCTGATGCCTGTGCAGTCTCTGCTCTGCCTTACAGCCCCACTGCAGGGAAAAACACACTGGGGTTATGAGCTTCCAGCTAAGACTGAACTCAGCACCCACAGAAATGCAGATTTTTGTTCTCTCCAAGTTATTGACATGCTTCAGAGTGATTCTTGTTTCCAATCTTACTCAGAAGGTCTCACACGTTGCATTTTCTCATCTTCCATTAATACAATTAGAGCACAAACATCACAGCTCTTATTTCAAAGGGCATTTTCATGTGGGCAGGGCACTTTCTTCTGGCAAAGTCCCAGTTGCTACTGAAACAACCTCATCTCATCACTGAGAAACACTCTGTGCCTTCCTTGGGAGTACAGCCTTGTTTATGGATCTACAAGCAACAGGAACCTTGATACAAAAGTGCTTTAACCCCTGCATAACATATTCATTGGCACTGAGATCAATAGCTTGGCACAATAATCAGAGGCAGTTACTTCATCATTCTCCAAGTGAGAAAATAAAATAGAAAACTTCAACTTGGAGTCTTACAAGTGCATTTCCATTTGAGTTGTGTGAGCTCCAGATTTTAGCCAGAGCTCTTGCTTTGGCTTTGTGTCCTTGTTAAAGGACATGGTGGGATCAGATTTCTTCTTTTCCTACAGGTACCCAGTTTGTTCAGACCCTGCTCTGGGGACTTCAGGGTGCAAATGTGCACCACAGAGCCCCTGCAGCCACCTGGGGTCTCTCTTGGCCTTTCACAAGAGGCTGCTGCTGTTCTCTTCCAGCTCACTCAGCTGCCATTTACTCTTCTGCTGGAACCAAGTTCTCTCCCTCCTCTGATACAACCACAATTGTTACCCACAGTTCTGTACAGACTCCAAAACCAGCTCCAAAAGGGAAATATCGCTGCACAGAGTTTTGTTTGCTGATTCCTTCCTGTTTTTTTAGGACAAGACACTCCTTGGTTCAGGCCAGGGAAAGCCATGACAGGCTGAGAACGAAGGTGGAAATTCTCTAAGCCTATTAAAATCCCAGCTGAATGCAAAATTCAGCACAGGTTTAGCTGTAAACATTTAAGTGGACATGTTTTGCTGAACTGGGGTCTAAAGCTCCCTACTTCTAATGGACAACATAATTTAAACTCAGGATCACTGTGAATGAGCTAATGCAGAAATCAATGGTAAAACCTAATGGAAAGTGAGAACATTTGAAGCTTCACTTTTTCACTTTTCTTTCCTCTGAGAAGAACTATGCCCTTTTAGTGCTGTTTTTCCCTCAGTCCTCCCCACCTACCGTGGCATACCTATAAATGCACATTTAGGAATGCTAATTAAGAACATATGCAAAGCAAGAGCAGCAGAAGGATGGACACAGAAAAAGGGTTCAAGCACCAAAGAGCAAATTAGTACCCATAAAGAAGAAACAAAGACAGGAGAGAGAAAATGAAAAGGAGAGAAAAGAAGATAGTTTGCTCTGTGCCAGTAAATAAGCTGAAAATTACATTCCCAGATGGATACCAATAGCCTTTTCTGTCAGCAGAACACCAGGATTACTGCCACATGATTGAACATTATATATATTTCTTGAAGTTTACAGGACTTTACGTAAGCATCTAGCAAAATAATTAAGGAGCCTCTCCGAGCTTCCCCCATAAAAGTGCTGTGGTATCTGGTTTTGCAGAATAATAGGGTATTAAAGCATCCATGGAAATGCCTATTTACCTGCTCAATGGATGTGTGCAGCCCTAAGTGGGGATACAAAGTCTCCAGGAGCAGCTTTTCAGCTGTCATTTCGGGTGATGCTTGATAGCAGCACAGTGTGGCTGGGCAGAAGCACAATTCCCTTGAGAAGGCTGAACAGACGTGGGACACTGACTACAATTCTCCTTTTGTTAAGGTCAAGGACCAAAATTTCTAGTGAAAAGAAAATTATTGCAGGTAGCCAAAACACCTCAATCATTGTAAACAACACAGCTACTGCTCAGAAATTCTGATGAAAACAAGTAGCTTTTCAGTTATCTTTGAACACTTGCTCTGAAGTTTTGTTCATGCACACAGGGAGTTGTAAACAGGGATGTTGATACCATGGGATGAGCCTGCTGGATCATGGGGTTATCAGCATTTGGTTAATGGAACTATAAAAATGTGGTGGGAAGAAAGCACAACCCCATTGGATCCCTTTGGATTTCAACTCTTTTTTGAACAAGCCTGTCCAAAAGCACAACGTGCTGTATCTCAGCCACCCGTGTCATCCAAGGGATTTCATCCCAGTCTTTGTTTCACAGGAGATTTGGAGGTGGGAAGTGGCATTTTCTTATGAGTGCCTGGAAAACACCTACAGGCAAAGGAAAACAGGTAGTGTACAAGGAGTGACTCCTTGCTCTTGCTCACCAGAGTCAGTAACAGGCACTTAAAAAACATTGTTGCCTGAAATGCCTTTGCAGGCTCCAAAACAATTTCACAGTGCCCATCAAAAATTTATTGGCTCGAACAAGATGAAATGGAAGGTTAAAAGTGAGTGCATTACCTATAACAGGTGATGAGTATGACCAAGGTAATTTTTATGCACTTTTAGGGACCTATTGAGAAAAGACTAATTATGAGAGGCATTGCCACCAGAAAACACATGAGCAAAAGAACAGGATGCTGTAACAGGTATAAAATGTGTCCAAGAAAACACTGAAGGTTTGGATTAGCATTTCCCTAATTGCCAGAGCTGTGAGCTGTCAGGAACCTCTCCCACCCAGCTCTCTGTGCCTCAAGCTGTTTAAAATACTGCTCCAGCCAAAATAACAGCACTGGCTGAGATGAAGCTTTGCCCTCAGCTGGAATTAAAGCTGGAGCTCTTCCTACACCACAGGAGTTTTACTTTAGTCCCAGTTTCTCTGGGAAAAATGGATGAGCAAAATGCCTTTAGGGCAAGGACACCTACAGGCTGAGCAGAGCAACAGACCTTACTGCATCCTACTGCAGCTCACTGACCCAGGAACAAGCTTCCTGAGGAATGCCAAGCCACAGGAGAGAGACCCTGCCGGTGAAAGCACAGCCCTCCCCAGTGCCACTCAGCATTTCCCCACTGCTGAGCCGGGCTCCAGCTCATTCCACAGGAACTGACACTGCCTGCAGCAAGGCGTGGCTTTGGGTCCCACAAGTATGGATGCTGGGGAAGCTTTTCCTAAGTGAGAGGGTTCATTTCTTGAAAACCTGCCACGTGGAAAACACTCCAAGTTGAGGAGCCAAAGCCACACCTGTCTTGAAACATCAGGTTTGTCGTGGTGAATGCCAAACACAAAGCTTTTCCAGTCTTTACAAGGATTTTTCCCCTGTTATATTTATACCAAGCCTGCCTTTGGAGAGCCTGTAGAACACAGAAACCAGCTAAAGGCCAAGCCCTGATTTACTCCACGTGCAAGCTGTGCTACATCACACACTGAGCAAACACAGCAGCTCTAGTATCTCCAGGCTCACTGCAGGACATACCAAGCAGCTCAGTTTGAAGTTGGATATTTCATATTCTGTCTTATTTGTTGGATAAAACTTCTAATGTCTTGGCTTCAGATTATTCATGAGCAACCAACTTTTGACATGAAGAACATTTTGATGGAACATTTGGTGCTCTCAATATAGGTTGCTTCTTGATTGTATGCAAGTCCTTAGAACATCAGAGCCATGATGCTTGCATTCACAATGCCAAATTTAATTGCTGTAACTGTTCTGCAATTGCTGCTTTAAAGGCTCTGCTTTGACTACTGCTCATAGTCCCACAAGATGAACCGACAAGGCTCAAACACAAAATAACTCGGTGAGGGAGGATGAAGGACAAGAAGCTCTGTCCATCAATTTTCATGACAGGTTTCTACAATCAAAGTCCAGGGGTCGCATGCACAGGACTGGCACAGGAAATCCCCTCCCACAGCTCCAAGGACAGGCTCATCTCCCCTGCAGTGCACTCCCTGCACTTTCCCCTAACTCTGTTTCCCACTTGGGAGCCCCTTTGGCTCAGACAGGGAAGGCACCAACTGCTCTGTCCCTCTGCACTGGAAGCTGCTCTGTCTCATGGCTGGGACAGCAGCAGCTTCTCTGCTCAACAGCTTTTCCACCCTGTTTCCACCATTTTTCCATCTACCTTTCCCCCATTTTGAGATTTCCAGTATGAACAGGCCTCCTGTTGGCTACTGGAAAAGTGAAACATCATTAAATAATTTTGCTGGATGGCAATCAAGCACACTTCTCCACCTGTCACTCTTCAGACATGCAAGTAAAGCACAAGTATTTGGAATAGAGATCCTTTGCTTCTATTTTCTTTCCCCCCCCCTTTCTCTTCATTGTGCTTTATTGATAGGTGAAAGGCTAGTTTAGCCTCAAGAGTGTTCTGTGTCCACCCCAACTACTTCACTTGAATAAATAACCTTGCTGTGAATACATTTTAATTAGTGATTTCACAGTTGGAATTGTGCAATAGTAATACAGTAGGCGTGAGGAGCTATTCAAATAGTATAAAAAGGCATAATTATTTTCAAAAGCTCTGTGGGAATAACGCAGGTAAAAAAAGCCCCTGCTGGCACCTGTTTTGTGTGTCCAATGGATCATTAGCACCTCACATTCTCTCTGTGTTTACCAAAGGGCAGCCTACAGGTGCTGCAGGATGCTCCCACAATGCTGGAGATTTTTCCTTCTTTGTTTGCTGTTCCTTGCTGAGGTCATTATAATGAAGATCAGATTTTTACTTCGTTTGACAATTTTGTTCTAATTGATTGAAAGATATTGCAAAGCAAATTGGGAACAAAACCCGGAGATTCAGAAGGATTTTCCCAATTCTCTGGGCCTGGCCTGGGATTCTTTCACACAATGTGGAATAAGTGAAGTAGGGCCTAAGAATAAAAAATCAAACCCTTGTTATACATGCTACTGCTGAAGGCAGGCTGGCAAGGGCTTTGAGGAGGGAGCAGAAGAAAAATCTTGAAATAAGCATCAGCTCATTTCAGATCTGAATTCCACATTGCAAGCAAGATGCTGGGCTAGAGGAAGCTGCTATAAAATGAAGAGTCCTGACAAAGTCTGGGATGGATTAAACCAGGCACTGGTTCCCTTTACTAGGATGCAGCTCAGTTAATTTGGCCCTGTGGCACAGGAGAACAAGAGTGACAAAGGCCAGCTGGATTTTTAAAACAGGCTGCATTTGATTTACACGCTCCCTTGAAGGCCTTTTGGCCATTGCTCTCAGGACACTCCCTGTGGCACAGAAGAACAAGGGTAATACAGGCCAGCTGGATTTTTAAAACAGGCTGCATTTGATTTACACGCTCCCTTGAAGGCCCTTTTTGTCTTTTATGCAAAATTGCCATGTTTAAGAAAACTGCCAGAACTTCACTGGCATGTCAGTGAAAACAAGAAAGTTGTTCTTAAAATGTAGGCAATTGACACCTACTCAGAGTGACTGCAGCCAAGGAACACGTGGGTAGGAGCTGTCAGATCTGCTCCCTTCAGTCCCTGGCCGTGTGCCTGTGGCCATCCTGGCAGGATTCCCGCCCTGCACTCACTCTGAGGGAGGGGCTGCCTTCAGCTGCCCCCTGTGCTGCCATCGGAGCTGCTCTGCCAGCCCTGGCCAGGGCAGCCGGCAGCAGGGAGGGGCTGGGCAGCCCTCGGTCCCTCTGCAGAGAGGGGAGCCACGGGTGTGCCCAGGCTGCTCCTCATTCCTGGCAACACCACCACGCTGCTTATCCCACCCTACCTCTGTGCTCCCATCTCCCTGGGGCACTGGGCTGTAAATCCCAGAATGAGGAGAGGAAGTGGCTGCAAAGTTGGATCCAGTCCCTGGCTGAGCTCAGCCCTGTCCCTGACACAGACACCAGAGGCTTAGTGGCTCCTGGGCACGATGGCATTCCCCAGAGGGAAGTTTGCTGCCCGTGCAGCCACGTGTGCCTCTGCAGAGGGAGCCTGGCAGTCCTGAGCTCTGTTCTCCCCAGGCCTGGAAGTGGCAGCTGCCACTCAATGGAGCGTGGCAGCACCATGAGCAGTGCAGCTGACTCTGCTCATGGCTCCTGCTGGCGTGGCTGCTTTCTCAGGGATTGAGTGTGCACAGCTCTGCTCTGTACCTACCATGGTCAACAGGGAGAGAAAAGCTGATGGTCTCAAAACCCAAAGGAAAGGCAGTGAAATGGGAGGGTTCATGCTCCATTTGAAACTTCACTAATTCAGAAAACGAGACTTTTCAAATTCTGTAAAAGTCACAGATTACAAAAGCAATTCACTGAACCTGCCCTGCCTTTGAATGTGTGTCTCACTGCAAAGGCTGACAGTGCCTCTGCTTCTCCTCTTGCAGTGCAGACCTGGCCTCTGCCTCATTCATCCCTCATTGGTGTTCAGTTGTTTCACATTTCTCCTGAGTAGCTCTCAAATTTCTCCAATCTTAAACATCAGCTGAGAGGAGCAGGGCTGACAGAGAAGGAGCTTGCTTGTGAGGGACCTCCTCAGCAGAGCACAGCAGCTTCCCTCCCTGGCAGCAGACTGCTGCTCATTCATTACCTGTGCGTGGCTCTGGGCAGGAAGGTGCTGTCATCAGGAGCACCAAACAAACAGGAGTCCTGTTTCCAGAGAAACCTCGGGGTAAATTGTGTACAGCTGCCATGGGATCACCTGCCTGAATCCATCAATACCAAGGGCTTTGGAAGAGGAGGAGGTGCAAAGATGGGGACTGGGAGTTCAGAAAGCAGTCAGGTCACATGAAATGCAGCAGCCCTAAAACCTGGGGTCAAAAGCAGGGGAAAAGCCAAAAATTAAAAGATAGTCCCAAGTATGAGTGCTTAGCCAGTGATGCAAGAAATTCAGATTAAATGGATTTGCCTGTGCTTTTCTATGGAGTGCTTGGGAAGAAGTCTGAGCAACCTGCATAGACTTGAAGGGAACACGTAGTAAAGCAACTCAACAGCAGCGAGTTTAAAACCTAGAGAGGGGTGGATGGAGAGTTAAGATATCAAGGTCACTGTGCAAGGACCTTGCCAATTCTGTATTGTGTGTTTCCTTGACTATCTGAGTTCTAAAAGGGAAGAGAAGCACACTGAAGTTGCAAAGTGGAATCGACTCCCATCTGTTTTATACAGATAAAGCTCCCAAAATGTTGTGTATCACTGAGGAAATCAAAACACAAAACAAAGTTCTTCTGGGAAAAATGAAGACTGAAATCAAGAAATAAACAGGAAAAAAAAATTATCCCCATCTGCTGCCTTGCAGTTGGTGCAAATTGAACATCTTGGATGCATCTGTCTGCCCTGGACAAATAATTGCTGTTTACCTTCCTAGGGGAAAGCCAGGAAAGCAGGAGAGATCATAATCCTCAGAGCATTCCCCTCCTTTTCTTAGAGTGTACTCAACAAAGCTGTGATCACTCAGAGCCCCTGATGAGATGCCTCCCCTGGTGAGCAAAGCTCAGCTTTTCCCAGATATGGCAATCTTACAGAGAGGACAGCAAGGAAATTGCCCACTCCATTTATATTGCTGAAGCCTGAGTGAGAACAGGTTCCTCCAGCTGTCCAAGAAAAGGCAGAGAGATGCACCACGTGCTCTCCACCTCCCTCTCTGCTGCACTGGGCTCTCTGTGCACATCAGGAACAAAAGAGGCTGAGTTCTATTCCTTCCTGATGTTCCAGAGAGGAGCAAGTAGCCAGGATGTCACACCGGTCTTACAGAGAGTGCCCTCTGCTCCTACAGAACAACCACCCCCTTGTCCTTGTCCTTTATGAATGGAAGAATGGGAAGTGGGTGCTGTGGGGCTGCACAGAGGGAAACACTGCTGAGACACTCGATATTAGCACTGCACTTTCTGGGTCTCCAAATGAGGATGCAAAAGAAGAATGCAGTCCCTGCCTTAGCCAATGCAAAGGGAACATTTTTGCATATTTTTGATATGTGATCTTATCAGCAGACAGCTTTTTCTTTTCAGTCAAATAAATCCTTGTAATTCCACAGTACAGAAATCTGACAGTACAGAAAGTAATCTTTATGATGGCTGAAAGTCTTTGCACAGCACATATTGCAGCTTAGGATAATTATTTATTACTGGTGTTACCATTCCTGAGCCTTTAATGCACTTGTGGCCAGTGGGCAGAAAATGAGCAATCCCTGGTGACAGCAGCAGAAATGCACTTCTTCCCATGGCAAGGCACTTTTTCAAGTTCCTGCCAGGCTGTAATATTTTCCCCTCCATGCAAGGGTATTAAAATGAAAACTTTGGATGTATAAATCAGAGTAGGGTGAGTTCACTCCTGTGCCAGAGGGAGCCAAATGAATCCTGGGGATGTTAAAGGTGAGAGGAGCCTCCCAGATGATCTTGGTGTGCCTCCCTTCCCCTGGCCATGAACAGCTGCTGCTGTCACTGGAGCAGAATCCTGAACAGCCCAGGGATGGGGAAGGAATGCCAGGCCCTCCCATCTGGCTGCCCATCAGTGCATTACCATTTTCTACAAGCTATTTACTAAAACAAACTACTTCCTATTTACTATTTCTTCTTCCATGCCTCTCTGTTTTCTCCTGTATCTTATCAGCTACTCACATCATCACCTCTACAGTCACAGTGAACTTGCTCTGCCTAAGTCATTGTCACACTGAACTCCCCTCAAGAAGGCCTTGTTCTCCTAAAGCACAAAAAGAACTTCCTTTGTTCTGGTTTCCATCCATTACATCTTTTAAACACTCAGTAATTCCTCAGCATCTTTACAGTCACTACAGTGCAGGTATTTACAGACAAGCACATCCCTCCCTCTCTGCTCCAGTATGGAGGCACACAAGTGACAGCCGTGTGACAACAGCCAGGCTGAGGAACCACGTGGGAGCCTTTCAGAGCCATGAGGAGGAATTATCAATCCCCAGTGCAAGCATGTGTGCACACACACAGGTGTGCCAAGGCAGAAGCAGGGAGAGCAGGGATTTGCTGCATGACCAACATTCCTCCTCCAGGAATGCCTCTCCTAAGGAGCTTTCAGAGCAGTCAGATGGATCTCTTGGTATGCAATTTTAGCTGTTTCCACTTCACAGAAACAATCACTCTGGAGGTGAAATAAGTCACATGAGGGGATCCCATCCATCTCTCTGCCATTAGGCCCTGCAGAACAATGCCTCATGTTTCTTGCTTTTAGCTGCCCAAGCCTACACAAGAGGCTCTCCTTGCTTGCCTGCACTGGCACCTGAGGTTTAGCCATGCCATGTTTCCTCACTGGCTGGACCAGGAGCAGAGACCTGCCAGGGCTCAGCAGCAGCTCCATCCCCTTTCCCTCCAGGTGTTCTCCAGCTGTAGCACCCAAGTTATCCACCACCACTTCCCTTAGGTGGAACTCATCATCCACACGTGACCCTCCTTCCTCCTGGTTCCATGGCACCTGTGATTTCCCTAAAAGGGATCTTGAAAGAAATCTACCACAACATTTTACACTCACAGCTAACTGCACTTCCTGGTTTTCCAAGTGGAAAACTCTCTTTGCCATATTGCATATTTGCTTCTCTCACCAATCTGCTTGTTACAGCATTTGAGTATCTTCAGACCATTTACCTGGCATTACCTTTCTGCCTCCTGAACACCAGAGCACTTGCCCAGCAGCCTTGTGATGGATCACCTGAATGCAGGCTACTTTTTCCCATTATGCAAATAGTTTTTTTACTGAGAGTTTCATCCATTTCCATGTACATTAAAGAGCATAACAGCTAGTGCTGTTATCAGTAGCTGCAACTTGCACATAGCCTGAAACAAACAGTGTTAATGCTGGTAGTATAAGCTTAGTAACAGATAAAACTCACCAAAAACTGTTGGAAAAACAAAAAATGTCCAGTAGGCTCAGAAGAAAAGGCTAGCTGAATCCTCAGAGTAGTCAATTTAAATATTGCTAAATATACAATTTTATCCACTATAAAAACTTTACAGGATGGTCTCATGTTGGATTTCAGTTTAGCTCAGGTCTGTCATTTCCAAAGACTTCTTTTGCTATAGTTCAAGGCTCCTTCAAGTAGGTGCAGAGGTGGTAGCATAGCAACCACCACAAAGTGAGTTTAAAGCCTGGGAAAATGAGCTTTTAGCTTTCTAATAGCAGAGCTTTCATATTCATATCTCCTTGCTGGGTTTGAAACACCTGTGTCTATTTCAGCTGACTTGGCTTCATTCTATCAGCACAGAAAGCTGCATGGCATCACTGAACTACAATTAATGGACCTGTTTTATGTGAATATTCTTTGGTCATGGACAAATAGAAAACTGAATTGTGAATGGCGAGGAAATAATTTAGTTTTTAAATTAAATTAGTATTTCCCTGATATCGAAGAAGGATGGTTTTTTGTACGAAGCAGAATTGGTTCCCAGAGTGGGCACAAGAAGAAACCTACTTTTTCCTGCTGACTCAGGAAAACGAAATAAATCCAAACATTCACCACTGTGATTTTAGAAATCAGTTTTGAGGTTATACGTGTGCCCTGTCTGCACAATGACATGAACTCTGTCAGAGCAGCTGAGGGGCCAAGAGTTCAGTGTTCTGGCACCTTGGTGACTTCTCCTGTTCACCTGAACTGAGTTTAAAACTGGGACTGGTCATGGACTTGCATCTTTGTTTGAAAAGATCTTGGTGCCTGGAGAAGTGGATGTGAAATGCTGATCTGAAGAGCATCTCCAGCTGCTAACATCTGCCCGTGCAGGCACACAGCCAGAAAAGCAGTGGATAATAATCAACAAACACTTTAATTCTGCATCTTTTTTAGGCTCGAAGCCTTTTGCCTTCTCCATTATTTTTTTTAATGAGGGTGATTTTTCTTGCTGTTGTATTAACTGCAATGGACACAGAAGATCCCATGGGAGGTGTCTCACACCAGGCACACCCTCCAGCTTTGGATTTACCCACAAATGAAATTATTTCTACCCCACTGGAACCCCCCTATCCCCACACTGGAGTTAAGGACACGGGATCTCTGGTCAGTGCATTTTCAGCTGCTCTCCCTCCTGGGCACTCAGCCTCACAGACACACACAGGCAGACTCTGAACCTCTGACAGCCAAAATCGGTTCCAAACCCGCCCCTGCAGATCCCGCAGCCGGGTGCGATCCTCGTCACCGCGGCAATGCCAGGGGCGGCAGAGCCGTGTCCCGGGCTCCCGGCTCCCTGGCAGTGCTGCTGCGGTGCCTGGGGAAGGCAGGGCTGGAGGCAGGGCAGGAGGGGCTGAGCAGAGCCGCTGTCCCTCGGTGGCTCTGCTGCGGGTGCCCGGAGCCGTGTGACAGAGGCTGCAGAGCCGCAGCCCCGGCATTCCCCGGCATTCCCGCACCGCCCGCGGGCCCGGCTGGGGCCGGGGGTGCTCCGGGCCCCGGGCGCTCACACAGCCACAGCCCCCGGGCAGCAGGGCCCGGCACTCGTGGCTTCCTTGTGGCAGGAACACGGCAGGATGGAGAGCTTCTGGAGTAACTCAACCGAGCTCCCACCTCCAGCCTTGTGCACAATGGAAATAATTCCCTCTCTTACACCCTGCGCGCAAATATTCCCTGCCTCTCCCGCTTGGTCCGTACCCAGTTTTCCACAAAAAGTCAAAATGAGAAGTTCTTGAAGAGAACGCCACCACTGAGAAGCAGCAAGCTGCTCCCACTTAGGCATAAAACCTCAAAACATGATTATAACTTCAGTCAATCGTTTGCATGACTAAACTTCTAGGACACACTTTACTATGGAGTTTCCCATTTCTAACCCAAACATTAAGTTTTCCTCTTCCAACAATAATTCTGTTGGCAGCATTTCAACAGTTCTGGAAGTGGTGTTATAATTCTTCTCACCAACGTGTGCAAAGCCTCTCAAATTACAGAGCTTTACAAGGAACCTGAAATTGTTACATCCAGGTCACAGGGGATAATCCAAACCCCCGAGGTTATACAAATGGGCTGCAGTTATGCAGAGCAGAGCTCTGGAGAACATCCTCATGTCCTTACTCCACACCTCATTCCTGCTTGATGGCAGACAGATCCACTGCCATAATCAGTACTCCTATTTATGACTGACATCAGCTTGCAATATATGCTGCTGACTCATCTTCATTTTCCATAAGCATTCTGCATTGGAATGTCATTGCCAATGACTTGTTAGCAGGAAAATAACAACAGCAACACAAAGAACAGCTGTGTTGGATAGTTTTTGATTATTGAAAAATGTGTTATTAAAGATGTCAAGTGTTCATGTCATTCTAGAAATGCTCAGATAAATTTATCAGAGCTCCTGTCTAACTGTTCTTTTGGGTCTAATGTATGTATTCTTGTATTTAGCAATATAGGGGTGAGTTGGGAACTGCTTATTGTCCCTGCTGTGTTTATAGAAGCTGGAAATGTTTAATTTTTTAACCAGTGTTAAACAATGTCTGTTGAGAATACACAAATATTGAAATCCAAGAAATGGTTGTGGAGAATCACTCCACTGTGTGCTCCATGTTAAATCAGGATCACAGAGATTGATGGCTACAAATGCCATGCGGTGTCATTAACTCACTTTTAAACAACCCCTGAATGTGTGAATTAATGGGATGTGAACTCCACAGAAGTGCAGAAACCCCACTCTGCCAAATATCACATGAGGTAAGAGCTGAAAACTCTCATCTACAGGGCACAGACCCTGCATTAACTGTGAGCTTCCTGTAATTCTTCTCTTCCATTGCATCCACCTATTTTGGGACCCTGGCTAGTACAGCCTGCCACAACCTGCTCTTCCCTGCTCTTTCCAGATTCCTGAAGCAGCAGAGAGCAGAAGATGAGACATGTGGCTCCAGAGAGGAGGCCCTGGCTGCCAGCACAGACTGCCACATCAGCAACAGGAGAGCCCCTAGGGAAGCATCTGGATGCCAGGAGGAGACTTGGCTTCAGGTACAAAACCTGGATGGGAAATTGAATTCACAGGGAAAAAAAACCCAAACACATTCATACAGCCAAGTATTTGAGAGCCCATATTCATGTCCTGGTCACAAGTTTGGGGGTTTTTTCTGCTCCTTTTTTATCTCTGGTTTCTGTTCCTGTTGGTTACTTTCTTTTCCTATTCTGTGAAGAATTCCAAGATGCCAGCAACAAGAAGCTGCTGTGAGGCTCCCTGGATCACTTCTGTTGGCAAACAGTCAGTGACACAAGGAGTGCCACGGATTTCATCCTCGCTGCCTGAGCTCCAGGGCTGAGTTCAACACTGACAGTGGGGCTTGTCCTTAGTGTCACTGCTGGAGCAGAGATGTAATAAAAATAACTTAACCATCTCTGTACTCCCACAACCTAGGCAGGAGAGCATAGGAGAGATTTCAGGCAGTAAATAAGATTTAGGATATGAACTTGTTTTGAAGGGGCACAGATCTTTCAGTGTTCCAACTGCCCAGGGGCTGAGGCAGATGGAAGTCAGAGCCTGGTGCTGACAGCACAACAAAACCACAAAAGCACAAAAGAAAGGAAAGCATAATGATAACTGTGCCCATGTGTCCCACAGGAAAGAAACAGGGGATACAATGAGAAATGCAGAGGATTTCATGTACCCAGACACATCTCTACAAACCCTGTGTCCAGGACAGACACCACAAACTTGGCTCCTTTTCCTTAGGGGTTTGTCCAAGCACCTGCATTAAAGGAGGGCTCTGTCACACTGCCTGTGACCTGGTTACTGAACAGAGCACTGGAAGCTAAAATGGGACTTCTCCCCCACAACCCACAATTAGGTAATCCACAGAATTAATTTCCTTCACGTCTAACGAGGCTCTGTTATGTGGTTTGGCGTGCCTTACTGTGTGTGTTAGTCACAGCCTGACTGAAGGGAATGCACCACCAAATTTACTGTAACAGCAATTTTCCTTAAGGTACATCAGCACAGATGAGTTGGCAGAGCCCTGGTACACGGCCCGACAGCATCTGTGATACAACATTGCCATCTATGGGAGCCCGGGCTGTAACAGATTTACACACAAACACGCTGCTGCTCTCTGCTCCTATCCCTTCCTTTAGCACAGGATCTGCTTTCCTAAAACACTTCTCCTGAACGTAAAAGCTTTATGCCACCAGGAGAAATCAGCCTACTATCCTCTCATCATTTAATTTGTTTCTTTCAAGCCTACCATTCAAATTCTAACAGATATCTCCATTACTGGTATTTATTATGTGATAATTTCAGTTCACAGAAGCCCTGCATTTCTGCTGACACAGATAACAAATAAACAAAACTTGAACCCAAGAGCACACAAGGCAGTAGCCACATCACTGGTACAAATAAACAAACAACATTTGGAATATTATTTCTAAAGTGCCCCAAAGTCTTCAGAGAGCAAAGACACAACTCCAAAATATCATTACAGATATTTTCAAATGCAACCTGCTGAACATTGGTGCCATGAGTAAAGCAGGAATGAGAAAGACAAAGAAATACAATGGTTAAGTATCACGTTGTTATTCACTTGGAGTGCTCTCTGAATTATTCCATCCATGGTTTTCTTTGTTCATTTTAATTCATTCACCTTTGTTTTCTCTCCATGAGAAAAACGTATTTTAAAAGGAAGCCTCAGTCAAAGATGGCTGGAGAGCAATGATCACTGGGCATTGTTCACACTGAACTGAATTGCATATTCAAATAAAAAACCCAACCATTCCTTCTGCCACCATCCTGGTATTTTAAGGTTCGTGCTGGAAGTTCATAAGCAATTCCTATCTCAGGCAAAGGGAATCAATAGCAGTGAGACATTAAAAGCATTTCTGTAGCTTATTAACTCTGTGCTAGCAGATGTTGCAAAAAGATTTCACATCTCTAGAGAAGGCCAGTTCAAAGTAAATATAACATCATGATCTTGATTTCCCTTGTCAGACTAGAGCATTTTCAAGTCTTTAGCCTCCCTTTTGCTGAACCCAGGTCTGTGTGGGTTTTTTTAAATTTTATTTTGAAGCACAGCCTAGTCACATCAGTCTAAAAATAAACTTTAGGGCACACTTCCATTTCCCATTTCAGGATTTCCCACCCTACAGGAGCATTAGCATGAGGCTCCTCCTATAGCACCAGATAAAGCAGAAAACAAAATATAATAGGATGACTTAATTTTTTTTTTTTTAAATTGCCAGGACATGAAACAAAACCCTGCACAACAGGATCATTTATTACAGCAATTCTAGAACAGCAGTATGGGAGCGCATCAGTAACGGATTTTTCACTTGGAGGGATTTTAAGTTTTAAATTAAGGGATATAAAAAGCTCTGCTTGTGTGAGCTAACCTAGAAAAAAGTCATCCTTAGAATGCAATGGAAGTTTGATATCTAGATGGCAAGGATAGAAGAGCAAGAAGAGAAAGATAGATGTTCTTTGTAGTTTCTCCTTTGAAACTACCAATCCTGGTTTCACCTTTAATTCAGAGGTGGATTAGAGTATTAAAAGAGGCTCTGCAGACGTGTTAAAGGGGACTCCCACTGGAGCTCTGGTCTAATTAAGCTACTTTATGAATCATTCCAGTTTGACTAACTCAAAATTTCTTTTAAAAATAATCACTTAATACATCAAACCAAGAGTTCAAGCCCCTTTGTTTTTAACAATCAGAGAAGAAATGCTTGGGTTTGAGATTTGTAAGCCATCACTTCATTTCATGGATGCACTCTTTATGCTAATTGCTCTGCCAGCAGCTGGCCTGCATTGCCCTCTGCCAGCAGCCCCCTTTCCCTGCCCTCCTCAGCAGCCCTGCTACAGCTCAGACATGGCAGCAGAATGCTGGAGTCACACAGAGAGAATTGTCCCAAGCCATGGAGATCATCAGTCAGCATCTTGGTGCTGGCTGGGCTGGAGACCTGGAGACCAGCAGGAGCTGGAATGGCTCTGCTGAAGCTCCTGCAGGCACAGCAGAGCCCTGCCCAGCCCTGTAAGGAGCCCCTTGCAGGTGCTGCCAGCCGTGCTGTACAAAGTGTGCCACCACCCAAAGCAGCCCCTGGCCCAGCCTGAGCTGGGAGCAGATGCACAGCGGGGTGACCCCACTTCTGTCTGAGCACTGGGCACCAGAGAAAGCCTGTGGTGCTCTCTGGTGAGGCACAGCCTCTGTGGGTCACACAGCACACGATTCCCTGTGCTTTCACAGAAAGGGCACATGGGGGCACGACCAAGGCTCCTAGATCTGGGTTTGTGCCAGTTTGCCATGCAGGGGGCAGCAGCCAGCTTTTCTGGGTGAGGCAGTCAGGTGAATGGGACCTGCACCTGCTTTTAGTCTTGTTCCTGCAAGGATTTACAAAACCAGACTGACTTGCTTACCAGCAGGGAGGTCACAAGAAGAGTCATCATGGAAACAGAGCCAAGGGGACACAGCTCTTAGTCAATGTCACATGTCACAGGGACAAACAAACCCAAGGGGGCTGAGCAGAGCTTAAACCTGCTCCTGCTTTAGTCCCTCCTGCTGCCACAGTGTCATGTGTCACAGGGACAAACAACAAAGCCAAGGGGGCTGAGCAGAGCTTAAACCTGCTCCTGCTTTAGTCCCTCCTGCTGCACTCAAGTGTGGCCTGGGGAAAAGCTCTTCTCCCTCCAAGCTCCAGCCCTGCCCCCTTTTATTCCCAGGAGCTGCCAGCTGCTTCAGGCCAAAGCAGAAACTGGGAAGGATTCTGTTAGGAAATGGTGGGGCAGAGCCCAGAAGGCTTAGTGGATACACACAGACATCCACCTCTCTCACTCCTCAGGAACCCTTGTCTCAGTGTCAAATGGGAAGTGGTGACACAGGTCAGGCTGTGGATTAAGCACAGACCCCATTTTTGCTTTGGTGGCGTCTCAACAGGAGTATCTAAAACACTGCAGTTGATATTTTCATAGCTGAGTAAGCAGCTAAGACATGAAACAGTAATGTAATTAGAGATATGTGGAGCAGCTCTAATGCCAGATGTAAATGAATGTGTGTTGGTTTAACAGATATTTCCACATCAGTTTCTATCAGCACACTCTCTGAAACCAACACATCCAAAGCTGTACAGGAACAAAGCCACACTGGGATATCAAAGTTATCTTCCAGAGGGATAAAAGCCTAAGATAAAGGTCATTACAGAGCTGGTATGCACTGATTTGCCTTTATCATCTGTACAAGTGTGTCCAGACAGAAAGAAGGGATAATAGAAACTGGAAAAGGGATTGTATAGCTGGAGAAAGCCAGCAGTCAGGAAATCCAGCTGGTTTTACATTTTTAAATTTTACTTGAGGACTGGGCAGCATTTTTGCTGTCGATGTTGTTGCAAACCAGCACTTCATGCTTAAGTGCACCACGAGCAGCAAGTTTTCCCTGACACCTGGGAAACAAGAACACCCAGGACAAGGCAGGCACTGCCAGCAGAAGGCAGGAATGCCTTAACTGAGTTCTAATGCACAAAACTCAGCTCCAAGTGTATCCATATTTCATCCCTACATTCCTGATTCTGTAAAACCTCTAACACATTTTGAGCTAGAGCCAAACTATTGAGATGAAAACCCCTAACAACTTATTGGGACATCAAGACAACAAAATAGACTTTTCTTAATGAAATATAGGAATACTCAAAGAAATCCAAACCACATTCTGGTGTGATTTTATGGTTTTTTGCACTTTTGATGTTAATTAAGTTCTGCATATCTCAAACTGCTGCTGGAAAACTAAGACTAATCTATAACTCCTATAAGCTGTCATAGCTCCCCTGAAATCAAGGGAGGTTTTGACAATTGACACCATCTGAGGAGCTGCTCTGTGTGCCTAATAAGACACACTGCTGTTTAATTACAGGCAGGTTCAGAAGGAATCTCCACAGCTCCAGAAAAAGCTGGTTCTGCCAGGAAGAATCATTTTTTTGTTCTCTTAAACTCACAATGAACTTCAGTGTCAAAAGCCATCTTTCTTTTGGTAAAGACCATAAATGTGTCTGGAGCTGAAAGAAAAGGTTCTGTGTACTGCAGGCAGCCAGCTTGGAAGGCCTTGGTGCTGCAAGAGGGTTTTGAGAGGAGAAGTAGGGAGTGCCTATCCCAGTGTCCTCAGAGCACTGGAATAACAGCTGGGGAGACTGGGAGCAGCCAGACCACAGAACGTCAACACAGGAACAAGAGAACATCAATCCAGACATTCCTGTGACAGTGTTCAGTCTGGAGAGTGAGCCAGGGAGATACCATGGGTTTACACACTGACTTCTGAGAGGATTTGCTTGCTCTACATCAGATTTAGGAACATCATTTAGTGGTAGCCTTGGCAGTGCTGGGTTAATAGTTGGACTCCATAACCTTAAAGGTCTATTCCTACCTAAATGGTTCTAGGATTCGATGTTTGCAACCACAGAACTGCAGGAGTTGTGTGTTCCACATCTGCTGTGTGAAGATGAACACTTCAAAATGTGTACAGACATTGCAGTGATAGGTGTGTAAGCTGCAAGAAGATGTGGACAGAACACAGCAACACTCACTTGCACCTGACCAACAAAGCACAACAACAAAGAACCACCTAACAAAACCCCACCAAAACCCAAAAAACCCAACCACTGTCAAACCCCCAGTTCCAAAACCAGAAAGTCACAAAGCTTTCCACAAAGTTTTGGGCAAAGCAATGGTAGGCTCCATCTCTAGGTTTTGTGCTACCAAAATAAGTAGAATAAGCTGTTGTGACTGCCCACCTGTACAGGGAGGACATAAACCACATGAGGATCAACAGCTACAGAATAATGCACACCACCCACTGCAAAATCTGTGCTGCAGGTTAAGAGCCAGAAGAACTTATGCCCTGGGCCAGGCATCTCAGCATAAGTGGGCTGCCTCATTAATACACTATTTATTACTAGGAGTTCTCTTATTTCCTTGTGTCTCTCCATCCACATTTTATTTCTGTTTCTTGCTGTCCTATTTTCTTTCTTGTCTATTTTTCCCTCAAGCAGAGTTTGAGAATTATGTCACGATCAGGACATTGGAGGTACCTCGAGTGCATTTGTGACCCAGCTGGAAGAGTTCAATCCTCTCTACTACCCAAAGGAGAGGGAAGTGAAAATTCCAACTGCACTCTCTTCTCCCAAGGGTTGGTGTGCTCTTTCTGCTACACAGCGTTGGAGCAATTCTGCCAACAGATTCCCACGTGTTTCTCATGAGGGCAGACCCTGGCACAGTCCTTCTCCTGATCCTGCACTTGAAATGAATCACCAGCAGAGCAAGCAGCTCCGGAGGCAGCGTGAATCCACAGCCCTGCTCCTTCTTGTTGAATTCACCCAGCACAGCAGGGCTTAAGCAGAGGATTTCAGTTCAAACAGTGACTTTAGCATCTGAATTAAAACACTCTCCACAGTTTGTGCAGCCACTTGGCCGCTGGCCCACCTGGGAACGTCTGCAGCTGGGGCTTCCAGGGGCAGAGCACTGCTCCCACCACATCTGGAGCAGCACAGCTGTCCCTCAGCCAAACCCTCCTGCTCACAGGCACCTCTGCAGTGTTCCAAGTGCAGCCAGGAGCCAAGGACAGCAGTACCAAGAGCAACCAACAAGTGGACTTGTCTCTCCACACCATCAGATTAGCAATGGAAGCTCCGGCAGATTTTGGACAAACCACAGCACAAGATCTCCCAGTGTTGGGAAGAGACTCTGTGACTCAGTTTGCCTGTTTCAGTTCACAGCCTGAGCAAAGCTCTGACCTTCCCACAGATCCAAGGAGGCACCTGCTCACACCCAGCTGCAGTGGGATCCCCGTGCCCAGCATTCCCAACAGTCTTTGCAAAACAAATCCCAAATCCAGAGCTGGGCCATAGGTGCAAGGCATTTTTAAAAGATCTCCCAGCAAGTGCTTTGCAATTAGAAATTCCAGGAAATTACTCAGATGTATTTCAAGTCTTAATTTTCCCTCAGTTTCTAATTTAGCCAGAAGGAATCAATTAGTCCCCAGTTTGGAATCTCTGCCATCTTTGAAACTTGGATATTCACAGAGAGCAAACAGCTCTTCATGTGGAAGGTCCCAGCTGAAGGATGTAAATGGTGAACTGCACGAAACACCATTTATTCACACTGCTTTGGAAACACGAGAGGTTGAGCTGACCCTCCTGTGATTCAAATCTGAGTTTACAGCGTCGTTCATCATCTCAGGACGGGTCTGTTCCAGTCTCCTTGAACAAAACTATTTTCTCCTCACATTTGCTGCACCGAATTGGCTGAATTTCAATTCCAAGGTGTATTGTACAAAGAACAGTTTTGGAGTGAAAGATGTCAAGCTGGCAAAAATTGAAAATTAGATTGGAATGAAATCTAATTCTTTTAATATAGAAAGTGTTTAGTTTTGCCTCTGTAATATAATTTGAAGTCACGTAGCAATCATGTTTCTTGGCTGTGGAGGTAGGTTTTTTCTCCAGCTGGATGAAATGAAGGATTCTAATAAGAAATTATGCAACAAAAAGGTGGAACTTGTGTCACATACAGCAAGAAAATACTTTTCACCTCCGAGCGCTGAATATTTGTTGTGCCAGGGAGATCACTTGTAACAAACTTGCTGGGTGACCCCTGCTTGATTTTGGGCATGACTGAAACCCACCTGTTATTGTACCAGGTGATCTTATCAGTGACCTAACGAGAGCAGGAACCAAAAACCTTCCAGTGCTGGGATTTTGCTAAGCCTCTTTTTTTAGCACCTGGGGACGGTGAGGGGCGATGGGGGGCACAAGCACCCTCCTGCCAGAGCAATGATTCTGCCAACTTCTCCCTTCTCCAAGGCTTGCCGCTGCAGGCTCCAGGTGTAAAACCGGGAGCTAGAAGAGGCGCTTCCCTCCCGCATTTTGGGCGGGCGGGAGGGGAGGTGGTCCAGCCGCACGATGACAGATGATGCAAATCCTCGCGGAGCACGGCATCGATCGGGGCGGCGGGAGAGGAGCGCAGCTCATCTCCGAACCAGCCTCCGCCGCGGCGGCCTCGCCGAGCATCCCCCCGGCCGCGATGACATCGGAGCAGCTCCGGCTCCCCGCAAGTCTGCGCGGCGCCCGGCGGCAGGACCGCGAGCGGCGGCTCCTGCCGCGATCCCGCAGCTCCCGCAGCCTTCCTGCCGAGCCCGGCGGCTCCGCGGCGTCACCCCCGTGCCCAGAAGGAAGCTGCGATTGGAACGCTGTGCCGAGCAGAGGTTTGCATCGTTCCAGCCGGCTGCTCGCTCCGAAAGGACAGGCTGGGTACAAACGAGATGTGACTGTGCCGGCGGAGTTCAGTGACTGGGGCTGGAGCAAGGGGAGCCTTCCTGGGATGCCGCTGGGAGCTGCTGGCAACTGAGAACTCTGCCTGGTTGACCTGGAGCCCTGTGAGGAGCTTTGAATAGCAGGTGTCTCTGCTGCACGCTAGGAAGAGGAATTCTTCTCCAGGTAAGCTGCTCAGCTTCTCAACCTCTGCTTCTGGGCACACATTGATACAAGCACACTGGCAGTGCCCGTACTCAGAGCAGGTACAGACACCAGAGTGTGTGCCCAGTCACCTGCCTGGAACCCATGCACACTAAGTGCTTCCAAAGGCTGCCTGGAGCCTGGCATTCCAAGGATTATTTGCAAGTTTGAGATAGTCTTTGGGGATGTTGTTTCCGAGGGAAACAGCTGTCTGCCTAAATACATGAAAGACCACAGAAGGGAGAGCACGGGAAGTTAGGTGAGGGGGAAAAGAGGGTACAGCTGCTTCTTTAGTCTTCTCCACATCCTTTGCTGTTATTTGCCACCATCTAGCAAAGGTCAGCACAACTACTGCACTAGAATGACATGGTAGAAGCTTTTTCCATTTTACATTAAATATGCACCAAAGTAAGAGCAATTGTACTGTGAGGAAGCCAAAACCTACAGACCTGCTCTCTTCCAGCAGTTTGATAGCAAAATACATCTGTCAGCAACATTTTTTGGTTTTTTTAAAACAGCATAATGATCATTTACAGAGTGAAAGCAAGGGCTGTTGGAGGTAGTGAGAGGTGAACTGAAGAAATCAGTGTGGACTCTTGTGATGCTCCAGAGCCCAGCCCAGCAGCAGCCCAGGGTTTTTATCCCACAGCTGGCACAGGGGCTCCAAGTCACTGCTGCTGGGAATGAACACTCACAGGAACGTGCTCAGAGGTGAAGTCGTCTCTTCCCACAAGCACTGCACTGTCCTAACCACACAGACCAACAAAACCCCACACTCAGCAAGTTCTCTTTTCCCCAGGGAATTTACCAGGTCATTTTTCCCTAACTCCTGCAGCTCTCACTCACATTGCTTGAAGCCTCCCTCCTTCCCTCCATGTAATCAATGCTGCAGAACCTGGCCTACCCCTGTAGCAGGTTACTCCACCTCTTCTAGCTCTGAATGCTCTCAAAGAACAAGATAAAAAGAGAAGTAACTCATTTTCACCCCATTCCTTCAGTAGATTGAATCATGGTCCTCCTGCCATGGATGTTCAGCCTGTGGAAGGATGGCAGCATCTCCTTGTTCATCAAGTTCCAACAGCTGGCAACATTGCCAGGTGCTCCCTGTCTTGCCCCATCCTGCCTGAGCACTTTCTCCATGCACCTTTTCCCCTCCCTTAAGCTGCACGGCTTGCCTTGCTTTTGGGAATGCTGCTCTAAAGGAGGGGCTGAGGGTGGGCTGTGAACTGCCAAGTCTCATTTAACTCAGGAAATTCTTGGCTTCTCAGGAGTTCTCTTCTGAATCTTATCAATCAGACCCTCTGATATCTGCTCAGTTGGGTCAGATGTTCCTCAGCTCATTGCTCTGTGCACAAGTTCACAACTGTCTGTCAGGTTTTGTGCCATTTTCCCAAAACATGTGCCATTTTCCCAAAACATGGCCTTTTTTAAATTTTGATTCATGACAGAGTCCTAATATCTGAAAGCCTCAGAACTGAAAGCAGAAGTATCTTAATGTCTTGTTGACACCACTCTCTTCTGCAAGGCTGGGGAAATGCTCCCCTACCTTGCCTTTTATCAGAGTAAATCAGATCAAAGGGTTACATTTCAGCACGGAGCAGGATGCTTCAGTGCCTGACCACTTGCACACACACACACAGCCCCACATACAAATCCTTTCCAGCCTGAACACCCTATCAACTCACACTGTCAAGTGCTGCAAGTCCTATTAAAACTTTATGGGTGTTTAGAGGCTGTGACATCTGCTGCATCCCTCTCTGTAATGGCCATGATCAGCCTTAGCACCGTGCAGGAATCATGAGCTGCTCTGGAGTTCAACCACCAAATTCACTATCAGCAGGATAAAAATATGCTAATAGTAAGGACAGGGTTTTTTCAGGTTGCAGAACAGGAATTATCCCAGCACTATAATGAGATACTTTAAGGAAAATGTGTCCATATTTGCAAACCCACAGCAATACTGAGCACAGAAAATGCTGATGAGTTACTATTAGTTCTGACTATGAGTTTTCAGTTAAACAAACAAAAAATTGCATTTAACTCTGTGTCCCCAGAAGAAGATTCATCATTTCTCTACAAGCAGTAAAGGAAGCCATATAATGAACTTCTTCCCAAAAAAAGTACCATTCCTGTTACAAATCATTCTGATTTGCCCACAAACAATTTTGCTTTGACTGCCTCCATGACCATAGGGCTGGCTGAGCTTCAGCCGCATGTACACTCTGCTGTTTGCTTCCTTCAAGTGTTTGCCTTGCAAAGCTCCCATAATCACAGAATCCAAGAATGGTTTGGGTTGGGAGGGACCCTAAGGAGTATGTAATCCCAACCCTCTTTCTGCAGCTCCAAAGGTGCATCCAATAAACTGCTTTCCGTACCCACACAATTGGCTTTTCTGAACAAAGCAACCCCTGGCTAAGAGGAGCAAGGCACTGCAAGCTGGGGCCTGGATGGCTGAAGGAAAGGTGGCCTTGGAATTGCACAGAAAGCTGCACTTGGCCCAGCCTGGGCAGTCATTTCAGGAACAGGCACTGAGCTTGGGTGAGCCAAGGGTTCTCCACAATTTCCAAGGGGAGGGGAGCCTGGGCTGGAACAATTTGCAAGTGTAAAGGAGCACAGTGTAAGGTGGCAATTCTTCAGATCCCTTGTTCTCAGGCCTGGGATGCAGTTGAGGAGCATCAGTGCAGGTGGAAGGGCTGGACTCTTAGGGAGAAGAAGGGTCTCTGCTGGAATTGGGTGCAATGTCAAAGAGTCCTGTCTCCCACTTTGAGATGGGTTGAAGAAGGCACAGCTCACAGCAACAAGTCTCTTGCTCCTAGTGAGATGTTAAAGCAATGCCCCTCACCAAGGTAAGCCACCCAGAAGAGTGCCAGAGAGAAACTCACAATCAGTTCTCCATCTATGTCATCACTGAAATTAGAAAAATTGAGCTATTGAAAGCATTGGGTGCTGGAAGACAATGAAAATCATGCACGTCAATCCCAAACATTTATTACAACTACTGTCAGGAATAATTACAATGGGATTGGAATTCCTACTGAAAATAACAGCTGCTATAGAAAAATAATAATATTTTACCTAAACAGTAATGCCACCAGAATTACATGGCAACAGCACACCAGTATAGAAACCATGTCAGTATTTGATAAGGGAAACACATTGACACCAGAAGTCATGGATGGCCATTTGAACTCGATTCTGAAAGGAATAAAGTATTTAGACCTATTTCCTTCCCTCTGGCTACAGAAGGGGTCACAACTGCTCTCCCCAAGTGGAGGCAAAGGGAGCAAATTCATCCTCCCTCCTGTGCTGCAAGGATGGGTTTTACAGAGCCAGAGCAAACACAGGAGAAGCCAGGGCAGGGTGGGCTTCCTTCATGAGGAAGGAAGCACAAAAGAAGGGATTCCCTCTTCCTCCTTGGATGCTGGTGGCATAAGAACTGTCCTTGGCTTACTAAACCTGGCCAAGGGAGATGAGGCTGATGCCCCCACAGCTACAGACTCTTACTAATGGCTGGGTTTTCATCTCTCACATGTAAATATCAGTACCAGGCACAAACAGCAGAGAGAATAGTGTGGACAGGTTCTCCCCTGAGCAGGGCTCTGCACCAAACCTCCCCTCCTGAAGGACTATACACAGCTACTTATTCCAGCCCACACTCTGCCAGGCTCCACTGAAAGGATTACATTTAGCTTTTAGTGTATAAATAAGTGTTCTGATAAATAATTAATAGTAGCTGCTGGCCATAAAAGAGGTGGCTGTTTGGAAAGTTAAAGTAGCCTGTCATGAAATATGCACCCACCTCCTCTGTGCTCTACTTCCAGGGGCTGTTTCAGCCAACATCTTGTCCTTTCCCATGGGACCATATTGTGCAAGGAAGAGGCCAGAGCTCAAGTTCCAGACCCTCAGGGTATTCTTGAATTTAATCTCTCTCACTGGGGTATAGATCACCCCCTAAAGCACCAGAAGGGAGGGCAGGTGGTCAGTGATGCACAGAGAAATGTTTGGAAATGAGAGGCAAGTGCACTCTTCTAGGCTTCTGGGTAAGATACAGAAATTAGACTTATTGATCACATTTGATTTTAAAGCCCTCAGAGCTTCTTGGGTTTTTTAATTTAAACAAAAAAGAAGCAGGGCCCTCTGCTTTGATATTTTATCAGACTACCTGCACTCTACCCCCCTAAATAGCTGGTATAACTATAGGGCATTTTTATTCTTTATTATTCTGTAGACCTTATTTGGGGTGTATTTCGAAATGGCTCCACTATTCTACCCATTTAGAATCCCACTGTTTAGAGTGGAACTGTGCATCAGAATCCTGGTGAATTAATCACCTGCAGAGGGGCATGGCACTATTACTTGTACCTCAAAAATCACAGCTGCAGACAAAGAGAATTTTGTGATATCCAGCATGCATATAGCAAGCAAAGTGAGCCATCCATGCCTCCAAACACCTGACAGGCTCCCATCAGACTAACTCCCCATCAGCCTTGGGGCAAGCTCCATGTGCCTGCATCAACCACAGGCAATCATTCTGCACACTCAGATTTTTAACTCCTAAAAGGCTTTCTCCCCCATGGAAAAAATATTTGTGTTCAGGCAGAAAACAAAGAATCTGTGTATATGTTACCTTAAACTGAGCTTTATGGATTAAAAGATATTGTGCCAAATGACAAACCATAATTTTGCCAGCCCCTTCCATAACCCAGAAAACCAGGCTGGATTTCCTTGTCCACAATACACCCTGGAGATTGTTATTGAAAACCAAGGGGAGTTATGCACTCAGCCCCCAGGAGAGGACAGGGATGTAAATACAATTCCAGCCTGATTCAGGGGCAATATGTTCAGAAAGACCGACAGCCATTAGGATTTTTTTTTTATTCCACACTCTCCCCCCTTGGACAATCAGTTAACGCCTCAGTAGTTCAATAAACAGAGATTTTTCACGAAAGCAAGAGGTTAATGAAAGCCTCTCTACTCCATCACAGAGCTCTAATAGTATTAGTTCTAGTTCCAGTCTCTGAGCTGAGCGTGACTCAACAAAAAAATCCCTTGAATTCCCAAGCAGGACCCTTATCCTACTAGTGGCATTTCCAAATTGAACTTTATCTAGGCAAAACAAAGAATAGATCTTTCAAAAGGAAACATTTGTATTTTGAACCAAGAGCAAAACAGTATCTATAGGTCACAGATGGCACACCAGAAATCTCTACAGAGATCTTTCATTTGGCTGACAAAGCAGCTTCTCTCAGAGAAACCCCATAAAGCAGTGGCAGAAATAAACACAAAGGAATTTAAACAGGGTACAACAAAAAAGAAGAAATAGGAAGCAAGCACAGCAAACACACTTGCCTGCACATGAAAGTATGAATTTTGCAGTGGCTTTTCCAAAAGCACCCTTTGCAATATCCCTGCTATACACATCTGAACCAAACATAAATAATCTTAGAGCATTTTACAGCTAATGCCCATGTAAAGGTAGAAAAGACTAGTATTCTCTCAACAAAGACAGGGAAAATGAAATACTGAAAAAAATCATTGGCCTCCAGAGGGCAAAGCATGATAGTGGCAGAGACAAAAATCAAAGGTTCTACTCCCTGCCTTATCTTTACACCATAAAGCATTTTTCCTCTTGATAGGCAAACAGTACTCCTCCAGCAATTTCAAGGTAGAAACTTCAATTTGTGTTAATCATCTGCATAAAACTTCCTCTGACTGTCTTGCCTGCAACACTTAAGTACATTAAAGGGAAAGTCTCTTGGATATTTTAGCATTTTTGTTACATGACCACATTTCTCTGTCTAGATCAGTTTTACTGACAACAGTCAGACGTGCAGCCCTAAGTGGTCCCCACAAAAAGCTCATCTTGCCTGTAAAGGACTGGTACTAAGACTCAAAATGTTCTTGGAGGACTGCCTAGAACCTAGTCTAGAACTAGGACTAGGAAGAGACAGGAGAGCTATTATAAACTTAACTTGCTGCTCCCCAGCTGCCATGCAATAGAAGCAGTGCTAAATTCAAGTATTTATGAGCAAGGTGGAAGTGACTCCATTTTCCCCTTTAGAAGCTGTTTGGAAGTCCAATAAGCACACACACACACAGAAAAAAAGAGGAGGCACACGTGGAGGGTCACCCTGGCTTCATTTACTCTCCTTGCTTCATTTTGCTTGGAAGGCACAACTTGCCAAGCCCTGCCAGGTTGTCACCAGAACTGGTGGCTTGGATGTTGCTCCAGCCCTCACATCTGCTCTGATCAGAGATCGGTGGGACCAAACTCTGTCTTCTCCCTCCTTTTCTACCAAATCCTCTCAGCAACAACCAAACCCTTCAGCCAGTACAAAGATAGAGAAAGGGGACTCTAGCAGAAATTACTCAAAGAATAAATAAAGGGAAGCTGTTATAATGAGAATTAATGTACACAGAGCTTGAAAACTGTGTCTGACTGGCTGGAACCGGGCTTGAGCAAACTCAGAATAAAGCTCTGTTTAAATTTCATGTGGCAAACGTGCTGTATGAAAGATTTAAGTACAAAGTCTTTGTTATCTGGGTTTAAATAGACTTCCTCTGCAGTAGCAATAGATCACTACCATGTGACAGCAGTAGTCCCTCTGAAATAAGTTAGTGGCCTCCTTTTAATTCCTAGCACAGATGTGACCACATCTGAGTTGCTCACAAATTGTCCCTGTGACAGGATACAGACACCACAAAACATGTTATGCACTGAAATATATTGGCATTGGTACGAGAGTGGACACATTTTAATCATCTCACATGGTGGCAAACATTTTTAGCTCCCAAAAAAGCAATAGGACAACAGAAAGTGTGAGAAACTATTAACTACTAAAAATAAAAAAAATGCATAAAGACCAAATAGTTTAGCTTCTAACAGGCTGTTCCAGGGCCTGGGACTATATATATATTTTTTTTTTTCTTTTTTGTGTAAAAAACCTCTAAAAAGTAAAGTTTTAGTAATCACAACAACCCTGTAATCCTTGGTAAATTTTCAAAATCAATACAGAAAATCTGCAGTTACTTGGTTGCTAATAGAACTATTAAAAAGATTTTTAGCATTTTTTTTTTAATGGCTTAGCTTGTCTACCCAATCAAGCAACACGCACAGAGTTTGGCTACTGCATTGATTGACTTTTAGGAGTCCTAGTTAGGCAGCCATTGTACTGCACAAATGTTGTGTCTCAGCTGAGTTCACAGCACAAATCATTCTGTTGGAACTGGATAGCTAATTGACAGCCTTAGCAAAGTGGAAAACAGTACCAGAATAGATGGACTGTAATAAAACATCTGATACAGCACCTCACAAAAGTTTTATTTGAAGAGTTAAATGAATTCAAATTGGCTTCCATTGGAGCATTAAACTATGAATTGAAAAGTGATGAAGAGCCATTAACTAAGCGAGAGCAGGAGATTTGCTGCATCAAGTCAGGGGAACGTTTTGTGGGCTGCCTCAGAACACCGTGCAAAGCCTGCTTTTATTCACCTCCATTCCCCTAGGCTGGGACTCTGACAGAGTGGTGATTCCACCTGCACTCTCCATTAATCCCGTGGGGAAAGCAAAGCAAGGGCTCCGTCCTGCAGGGCACACACAGCTGTGATCACAGCCCCAACTCCCTGCCCCGACATTTCGGCTCTGTCGTCGTGGCTTTGGCAGTAAGCTGCTGCCCTTCAGATCATCTCTCAACACCACCTTCTCAGCCTTTTGCTGTCCTACACACATCAAGAAGCAGCTGCTGAAGGGCATTATGCAAGGGAATGTTGTTTCCAGCTCAGCCATGGGGTGTCTGAGTGCCCTTGGGAAACTCAGGCTTGTACCCTTTAGTGCTGTTTAGCTTTTCAAATTTTTGGTGAGTTATTGCTGGGAAGTGGTAGATCTTAACACCATCACTCATGCACGAGGGACACATTTATTAGAAACTGCATTGAGAAGGTACATTTAAAATAATCATTAAATTAAGTCTGCCCTGGGAGTTAAGATGTTTTGCCTGTGACATCAAAATATCATGTGTCTTGTTATAATTTTGGTACCACCACACAACATCTGGAGCTGCTCAGAGGGTGATTGTGGTCACTAACACTTATCTGTTGTGATGATCACTAGAGCCACTCTGTCAAAAACCAGAAAATACTTATGTAGGTTCTCTCTTCATGCATGGCTCTCCTCAGACCATTCCTAAATTATTACTGATTTCTGGGAGCTTCCACTCCTGACACTCCAGAGAAAGCACGAGTCAGAAATTCCTGAGGAAATACTTCAGCTACTGGTTATGTTCAGAATTAGCGATGCATTAGAGACCCATAAATTGTGCCATGTGGAGGAAGCCTCAGTGAAACATCCCAGATGGGATATTTATGGTGTTTTCTGGGTGGTCCAAATGGCTGTGGGACTGCTGGAAGTTAATGGGTCAGAAGGAGGAAGCGGTGAGGCTGAACATCAGGCAACACTCACCAGAAGGGTGGTCTAAAGTCTTAAAACACTTTTCTGCTAGGAGCTAAGCCACGTGAAATGTCACATTTGGGCTGGGGAACCAAAGGATGTGCATAGGTATGCACACGTGTGAGAATATCCCTATGGGCAAAACTTATCTCCAAACCACCCTCCAGCCACTGCTCCACCAGGGAGCCTTTTCATCACTTTCTGAAATCATCTGGAAAAGTTTAAAGCCAAAGAGAAGTAGAAGTCAGAAGGGTCACACAGCTCCCTTCCAAGTATTGTTTCACACTAAAATCACACCAGCTTTCATCAAGTGCACAGGTTGAAGTATTTCAAACTCTTTGCTTTATATTCATTGATTATTGACTTCACCCTCTGGCATCATTTAGCTTTTTGAAATCACACAAGATTACATGTGCAATACAGACTTGATTAAACGGCTGAAAATACCGACAAATTGGGGGTTTAACTTACACGTGATTATGCATTGAAAAGAAACAAAAGAGGTGAAAGTACTGAGCAGCCTCTCCACTCAGAAATGATAAAATACAAGTCACAAGGTCTGCAACAGCCCTTATCAGCCGAGAAGCTGACCTTATCCTAGGTAAAAAGAGCTTTCCAATACCTTGTGATGAGCTATGAGAAGCTGGTACCAACACCCCTCTCAAGCAAAGCCACATTTACACACACAAAACACGTTGCAGCTTTGTAAAGTTTGAAAAAAAAAAATACTTTCAAAGAGGATGTAAGTTTTGTGAGCTCAGCCAAAAAATCTCCTGGAAACTTTTCTGAGAGAAAGAAAAGAAAAATGCTCTTTTTCTCCTTCTGCAGTGAACAGAAAGCCTGAATTTTTGCAAATGGTCACCAGCAGTCATTTATCACTCAAATCAGGTTGCTTGTTTCTGTAATGAATGAGGAGTCCCATGCAAGGAGCAGCAAGGCAGCTATCATGATTCATTGGGCTGCTAGTAAATGACAGGAGTCATACAAGCTTAGAAAGGAAAGAAAAGAGGAAAGGCTTTACATTAGGTTTTTAGCCTAAAGGGAAGTTTTATATATAGACAATAAAGACATTCTGACTTCTGATTTATGGCAGAATAAGGAAGGGAAAGCTCTGGCCTGCCTCCAGGTGAATTGTTCCCAGCAGCGCACTGTGGTGCAGACAGGAGATTGGGAATGGCCACGCTGCTGTGGAACAACGAGGGTCCTGCTCCTCTGCTGGGCACTGCCACGCTCCGAACCCGCTGCAGGCGTCAAATCCATTAGCTCCATCCTCAGGGTGAGCCAGCACAGCTGATGGCTTCATATCAATATTTCTACTCCCCGCAAGCTCGAGGAGCTCAGAGATCACGATCAGAGGTGAGAGGAGCTCCCCCAGCCCACACAGCAAGTCTGCTGGCTCGGGCACCAAGCCCTGGGGGAAGCTGTGCCCGTGGGAGCTGGCCCACGAGGAGTCAGCTTGAATTCCTGCTGCACAGCTAACACATGGCATTAACAAGGGGCTGCTTCTCTCGGCTGTCGTGCCATCGGTTTTAAATAGTCAAGTCCTAATCTCCCAATCAATCATCTTCAAAATCAGCACGCTTTAGTCATCCATCAAACGCGCTTCTGCGGGCAAGCAGGAAGTGTTATTTAGCAAGGAGGCAGCAATTTTTAAACCTCCATTTTTCTTCAGCTGCCTGAATTAAAGAAAAATTAGACTCCCTGCAGATGTCTCTGACATCACAACAGAGCCGTACCGCAGCGTTCTGCTCCTGCTGGGCAAAGGCCCCACATGGAGGAAATCAGCTGAATGGACAAGATCTACTGAAGGACCAGCTCTGCATGAGTGCAGCCTTGATTCCTCGACCAAATGTGCCCAGCTTTGGGCTTCACCTCCCTCAAGAGTCAGTGAATGCTCATCAGTGACCACAGGACCTGGAATACCAGTTACCAAAATGAAACTCCATAAGTAACACTAATTGTGAAATATGGCCTATTTTCATGCTACTCAAACTCATCTAGCACAGGAACTCTCCAAAGATAGTTGAATTCTGGAGTGAATGTAAAGCTGTTGAACTTTAAGGGGGAGAGTTTCAAAGGCACAAATGGCACTTAACTTCCAATTATGCCTTGGAGAAATGGCTAATTTAGCTGATTTATTTTCATAACCTTTAATTACTTCACACCATTTTTTTTTTTTACTCAACAGTGTAATCAGTTCAACAGAGCCCTTCAAAAACAATGTGCAGACTAAAAAAGGTCTGCTCCAATGCCAGGTTTCCTTATGAAGGTTTAAAATCTTTATCAATTTTATGTAATTATACATCTCAATAATTGGGAATACTTGCATTTAATTATAACATCTACATACAACAGATAGTAGCTAACATGCAATCTGATTATTATTATTTTATCTCGATAAGATTTTTCCAGTGTTATTGGGAGGAACCAGTTAGGGATGAACACATAGTTTTGTTTTGACTAGTATAAAGTCAGGAGCTTCTGCTGTTTTAATAACACAAGGTGTAATATTCGTGAAGTTTATTGTTTTGGCAGCTTGCAATACCAGCACCCAGGAGATCCAGCAGGGCCAAACACTGGGGGAAAACCGTGCCATTTTAGGTCTTCTCACAAGCTATTCCCTCGTGCCACAGGTGGAGGCTGAAACCTTTGCAAAGCATCCAGCGTGATCCAGCGGCACATTTCTTCCAGCAGAACTCCTGGCTTTTATTTAAATTTAAACATCGGAGGTTTAATTAAGGTGTTTTACGTGCCCTGGGGATTTCCGAAGCCTTCTGGCAGGGCCGTGGAGAGCGAGGGGAGAGCAGGTGCTGCCTCGCAAATGCAAGAAGCGATTGCCCTCTAGTGCCCAAAGCAAGCCGAGGATGCACAGCCCGGGAGGAGAAATTCAAGATTCTTTCCCAGTTACCTGGCTGGCTGGTGCTGAGCGAACAGGCTTTTTGCAGTCAGCTGTTTGGGGTGGGGGACACATCACCCAGCCCTGGAGGCTGCCCCTCCCAGGAAGAGCAGGAGTCCCGATCTGATAAACCCTCGGAGTCAGGCTGAGTGAGTCCTCAATGTCACCCAAACTCCAACACCGCCTTGCAGAGGATGCTTCACTTGATCCAGTGTTATCTTTTGAAGAAATCTTAATTGGAGGTTTAATAAGAAGTGAAATCCCAGCAAGCAGACAATTGCAGAACAAGGGAGGCACCAGAGCAGGTTAAATACTCTTAAGATTATCAGGATGACTTCAATTTCCTAATGGTAGCTTGTGATTCTTCTTACATTTGTTCTCTCACACATAAGAAATTAGTAAATGCAGAAGAGGTTTCTTATTTCTGTCCCTACCTCACTCCCCTCTTAGGCAGTTTTGTGACACAGCAGGGTCACTGCTGGAATAGCCCACGATCCAGGGATATCAATATCTCCTTCCAAGCTTCCAGCTGAGGAAGGTAAATCAGATAAGAGCTTGAACCTGCCAGAGTCACAAATGGTCTCAGAAAACAACTCCTCCTTTCTAAATGCATCTTACAAGCATTTTCCACTTTTAGGTGCAAACCTTAAGACGAATAAATAGTTTTCAGAACACAAGTCAAAAGTGTAATCTGAGTTAATGGAAGAGGACACGTCAGCTGGGAAGGATCTGCCTGGAAAAAGCATTTCTTCCCTGCAGTTCCAAAACCATTCATTGTTTACTGTCTCGCATTGTTCCAATAGACAAACAATATCAATAATTCACAAAGATGTTAATTCCTACTTAAATCCATAGAGCAGCATGGGCTATTTATTTAGTTAGCTTTAACTGCCTCTGAATCACAGGGTTTACTGTTACCACTGGCAATTTCTCATGAATTTAGTCAGAACTGCCAGGAATTGCACAAGGACTTGAGAGCAATGGGGTTTAAGCACCTCATACTTCATCCATACAGGAGCAGACCAGAGGCCGAGGGCTTCAGCCAGAGGTGTCATGGACCAGCACATCCCCCACCTACCTGCCCACCTAGCACTAAAACAGCTTCCTTGAGGTACTTCTCCTTCTACACAGCACCTCCCATTGATCCCTGATGGGGGCAGAGCCAAGCCCAGCTGCACCCCACAGTAGCAGCAGCCTGCTCATTCCCTTGGAAAATCCCCAGAGAATCTCTATAGTACTTAAACTGGATCATGAACTCAGGTGGTTCCAAGTGCAGAATAGAAACTGGAGAGAAAGCCCTACAAATCTCTCCTCAAACTCCTGTCGTGTCTTTCACTTTGGTCACAATAGTTTTCCAATCCAACACAGAATTTATGTCTTATGCAGTTTGAATTCGACACAGAACATAGTCCCAGATCTAACAAAGACTCACTTTGTCCACATTTTGCCCCTAAAATCTTCCATTGTTCACATTTGCAACAGCAACAATGCATTTTAGATAAGAGCAGCTGATAAGTAGATGCACACCCTCAACGAGTTTTTTTGTATCCTAAGAACACAGGGGAGCTGTTTAATGCAGCTTATCTTAATGCACCAAGAAAGCAAGTGACACTGAGTGCTCCTTGAACTACTCAGAAACTTCCCTCTTTACTCACATTACCAGTATCAATCACCGGCCTTATTAATGTGTGTTTTTAATTGCTTTATAGATTTTGTTTTACTTACTCTTCTTTTACTTCTTGTTGCAGATAATGTTAAGAGTCCTCATCATTGATTATTGGCAGCAGCTGCGCTCTGAGAAAACCTCTTTCAATTTGTCTTTCCGGATCCTTTGACTTCCCCCTCCGACAGCCTTACAACCTCCCTGAACACCTCATAAATGCACTGCAATGGTCACATGAACGCCTTGGAAGGGGAACCTCCACAACTCCTCGTTCCCATGGCACTTTAGGAGGAGCACCCAGAAGAGCTTCAAGTCCAGCAGGAGCTGGAGGCCCTGCGGAAGATGAATCTCATCGGGAAGCTCCGCAGAAGCTTCCGAACGCTGGTCATTCTCCTGGCCACCTTCTGCTTGGCAAGTATTGTCATCTCTGCCTATTTCCTCTACACTGGCTACAAGCAGGAGATGGCCCTCGTGGAAACCACTGGGCAAGCAGAGTGCGAGGACCTCAAACTTCTGCCCTACAGGTCTGCGGAGCTGAGAACACCTAAGCCAATTGATCCCTCTAGGACTGACCCCACTGTGCTCCTGTTCGTGGAAAGCCAGTACTCCCAGCTGGGGCAAGACATCATAGCCATCCTTGAGTCCAGCAAATTTCAGTACCACATGGTCATTGCACCAGCCAAGGGGGACATTCCCCCTCTCACAGACAACGGGAGAGGGAAGTACACGATTGTTATATACGAGAATATTTTAAAGTACGTGTCCATGGACTCGTGGAATAGAGACCTTCTGGAAAAATACTGTGTGGAATACAGTGTTAGCATAATTGGTTTTCATAAAGCCAACGAGAACAGCTCCCCGAGCACCAGGCTGAAAGGGCTGCCTTTACAGCTGTACAACAACGTGGCCCTCCGAGACTGCGTGGTGAACCCCCGCTCGCCCCTGCTGCGCATCACCAAAGCGCCCAGGGTGGAGCAGGGCCCGCTGCCCGGCGAGGACTGGACAGTGTTCCAGTTCAACCACTCCACCTTCCAGCCCGTGCTGCTGAGCGAGCTGCAGCCCGCCAGGCCCACCCCCGCCACGCTGCCCAGGGCCGCTCTCTATGCAACCGTCATCCAGGACCTGGGCCTGCACGACGGCATCCAGAGAGTCCTCTTTGGGAACAACCTGACCTTCTGGCTCCACAAGCTCATCTTCCTCGACGCCATCTCCTTCCTGTCGGGAAAGAAGCTGACGCTCTCCTTGGAGAGGTACATTCTGGTTGACATCGACGACATTTTTGTCGGGAAGGAGGGGACCAGGATGAACATCAACGATGTGAAGGTAAGGCAGGAACTGGGGGATACCATCCCAGATGTGTGTGTGTGTGCTAAGGGGTGTTTATAAGGAGGCAAAGCTTGAAAAAGCTGAGAAGCTTTTTTTCCTGGTAAGGGCTGGAAGTGCACAGGTGCAGCCAGCAGATAGATAAACCACAAGTTGAGATTAAAAGCCATTTTCCCCACATACATGCATTGATGGATGTTTATACATAGGGGCATACACATGTATGTTGCACATATATATATATATACCTTCTAGAGGCCTGTTCTGTATTATTTCTCTCACCATTGCTGTAAAGTGGCCAGAACAGCACAAGACTGATGCCTTTTTAAACATCACCATCACTGAATTTTAAAAAAACAAAAAGAGCAAAAGGAAAAAAAAAGAGCCTGAAGAAGTCACAGTCCCAGCATGACTTCTAAGAGGTAGCAGGAGAATTTTCATTACCAGACTAGCAGGTAAGCATTTAGAGTTACCAGTTACAGGGTGGAAACACAGCGTGCACTTGAGCAAGTGACATAACCATCTGAGAGAGTGAAAGGCCCACAGACTGCTCACTGGGGGCTCTTCTACACTTATTTTCCTGATTTGTTGTATCCAGGGACACCATTAAATTTGTTCAGAGTAATTTTCAAAGATGTGTGCAACTTGGAAAGAATAGACAGAGCTCAACAGCATGACAGTTATTTCTTGTCATTTTCCACATGTGGGAATCATAGTCAGAGATTAATTGAATCCCTAGGCATGCAATATCACAATCTCCAGCCTTTATTCTGGAGGGTTTTTCCTGTAAATACCCAATGCTTTCAGGAACAATAAGCAAGCCTTTTGTTTTTTAAAAGCAGATTTCTATTTAATTTCTAAACCCTTATTTCCATTTCTACAATTTCTATATTCATCTGCCTCCTCTACAGACCATTGGAATATCCAAATACCCAGCAAGAGCAGTAGCCTCACATACAATTGAAACAATTTTGCACATCAGAACACTTGGGGTAATTCCATTAGCCAAACCAGGTGTATGAATGCTCATCAGGGCTGATTCTGAGCACCAAGCATTTGGAGTGCCTGGTGCCTTTGAGATCTGAGCACTGTGCACAAGCCCAGCAATCAAGTGCTCTCTCTCTGGAAACACATGGGGAAATGCTCTGAGCAAGGGCACGTACACAGGAGGAAATTCACTCCAAAGGCACTTGTGAAACAAGTTTTTCAGCAATAGCTCCCTGCCTGCACCTTTTTGAGAGCGTCTGAGTGGCTTGCTGCACTAAGGAAGCCTGTCACTGTTCCACAGCAGCTCAAGGGCCCCCACTGCCAGCAGATCAGTGTCCACACAGGGTTGAGACTCAGAGCTGAGCTCTCACTGGAATCACCTCATTATGCAGAAAAAAACCAAAGCCACCCCCATTACTATCCAGCAGTCAACAGCACTGCTAGGCAAACTTCCCAGCTGTGCTTGGCACAGCAGCCACTCTTCCATGCTGATTATAGGAGACACAGCAGAAAACTCCACATCCAGGGGCTGCAGTAAGAGCTGGATGCTGTTAAAAGCATTAAGAATTATATTTATGTGCTGCATGCTTTTTTCTGTCTGAAAACCAACCAGTCCACACGGCTAAATATCTAGACAATAACATGAAAAAAAACATCTGCTGGGATTCAGACCTTTTTAATTTATTTTTTTTCAAGCAATGCATGGTGAGCCTTCTTTCAGTCAGCGTACAAAGGGAAGCACTCATTCTTCTCATATTGCTCCAGTTCCAAATTAGCAGCCAACTTTTCTCACAAAAACACCAAAAGTGCCACTCACAGCATAAATCCCCCCTTCAGCTCACACAAGTGATCATGCCACAAACACAAACCACAGGCAGAAATCTTCTGCAAGCACAGGCTCAGAGCCAACCTTCCCCTCAAGCTCTCTTTCAGGGACAATAAAAAGTTTATCTCCCCTTTTCAGGTGAATGTTTCACACAAATCCACCCTGCAACTTGAGCACCCATAGATTCTCTGTCCTCAACATTATGAATTTCATTTTGGATCAGTTACCTGGCACAGATTATCTCACAAACACTTGCTAGACAAATCAGCCTGTTCCTGCAGAGTGGACATTCCCAGCATACATTAACCCACAGAACAGAATCCTGCTAATGAACGTAACACCCAAAGCAGAGTGCACTGTGGTTAGTTTACAGAAAAGGTAATTACAGCCAGTTAGAGAACAATCTCCCAGGTCACTGGGGAAGGAGGCAATTAAAAACCAGCAGACCTGCCTTCACCCTTTAAAGCACAGCAGCTTTGCTTGAGAGGCAAAAATAACTACTTAGGAGGCTGATATTTCAGTGATGGCAAAGCCTTGCCCTGCCTTTGGGAGGAGGGACTGTGGCTGCTCACAGAGAGCAGAGATTTAGGGACTCTGCTAGGATCTCCAAAGGTGCCATGCCCACCCAAATCCCTCAGGAATGCTTTAATATACAGCCAGTCTCCTGATAGCAATATTGGCATGTAACACTAATCAAGCAAGTCAACCTGTGCCTGTGTAATTACTTCCTGCAACCCAAATGTTCTTATTCCTTCACAAAGCCATTTCTCAATTAGGTGCCTCAGGGAGATATATATACACACACTTTTATAAAGGGTGGCATCAGCTACAGGAGCAGAGATTAGAGAACAGGGTTATTATGGGCTCTGTTTACCACAGAAGATCTCCTAGTCCCTGGTGTTGAAGAAGTTGTGCAAGGTCATGTCTGGCTAAGTAATGAACAGGAACTCAGCAGAGCCACAGAAAGCTGTTTTTCCCAGCTTAGTGGAGTTCTATCTTGAGCCTAGCGAGCCTCTGCAAATTAATTTCTCCCTTTCCTGCCTGCCAATATATTCTCTCAGTGCTTGATTTTCAAAGGCAAAAGAATTCTTCAGCTAATTTGCAGAAACAGTGACTTTGTGTACTTGTCAATGATACTGGTTCCCAGCCACACGAGTCCGGTATCACTGGCATCAGTAATTTGCAAAAAAAACCATAGAAATGTCTTTTTATGCTGTCTCTGAGAGAGCCACACAGAAAAAATACAAACCTTTCACCTTTAAAGTTTGCCTTTAACTGAGCACAAAGAGGGCTGCGCTACCCAAACAAGGAGTAAGAACTTGCTGAAGTATTGCTATTTTTTCTGTTGCCATAGCATGAGCCAGTACAATATTTACTCACCCAGGAAGAGCTCAAGGCAGCCACCAGGGCTTTTCCAACACCTTTCACAAATACACATCCTATTGTCAGCTCAAAAGCCCTTCAAGCTAAGGCATTTATCTTTTCATAAATAAAACAAATAAAAAACCACTCCAAATGAAGCAAAAAGCTTTAGCCTTTCACTTTCTACCCTCCTCTCAGCTCTAGAATTTAGACTGGAACACACCACCTTCTGGGTGGACTCAGGAACCACCCATTCCCTTTTCTTCTCCCACTCTCCCAGCTGGAGCTGATAAGATAATCAAGGAGAAATTGCCTGTCCCAGCACCACCATATCCCAGAGCCCCCTTCTCTAAAACCTCCATTTCCCCTTTCTGTAATCCCTCTAACTGTCACTATAGGGATGGGAGGACCCAAAATCCTTGGACTTTCTGAGCTGCAGTGAAATGATGGAGTCATGCCTGGCAATGTCCTTTGTGTTAGTGCTGACTGCAGGCCTCCCTTCTCTGTCCACTTCCTGCAGTGGAAATAACAATTTGTCTCTGACACCCCCTCACTGCCACAGTCTGCACTTTGTTTTTGACCTTCACCATCATTAAAATGCCTGGAACACTTAAAGCCTGTGATTTCTGGCTCATTTTAGTGTTTTAAAGACAAGAATTCATGTTGGACTTGCATCTTTCCTGGCAATTCCAAATTAAAAAGTACTGGCACAGCAGGGAGCTGAGCTCAAGCACTCCATCTCTCCAGCATATGATTATCCCTGGCTTTTTGTGCAAGGACAGCTGCTTCCAGGTGGAACTACTGCAAGTGTCTGGGCCACATCATCAGGCATGGCAGAATGGTCAGTCCTGAGGTAACACAGTCACCCTGCTATCCTTTTATTCATAATAAGCCCCTTGCAGTAAATTAACCCTAGCCATGGCCAGCCCAGGGAGAAGCTGAGGCCAGGAGATATGTGAGCACAGGAGCCCAGAGCAGACAGCCAGGCATTAGTCACTGCAGGCTGGGGGGCACTTCTGTCACCTTTTGGAGCACTTGAGAGTGACAGTGAAGAACACAATGGAGTTCTGCAGCTCCCACGTTTGGACGGTCTTAAAGTCTTAAAAAATGAATTCAAAAAGCAGCTGAGAGGCATTACGTGAAAACTTCAATAATCTTTTTTTTTTAAAATGGGAGTGCCTGCTCCATTCTGCTTCATCAGAGATGACAGTTAATTCAATATTTTCCTTGTTCAGGTCTCTTGAATCACCCAGTTCTTTCTGTAATAATTTGAGTGTTGAATACCGCTCAAGTGCCTTGTCAAGACACATCAGACAGAAGGTTTCATACTTCTTTTGTTTCAACAGGGCCTGTTCTTTCATTCACAACTTCAGTAGCAGTATAGTTAAAAACCACAATTCCCTTGCCATTAGCAGAACTTGTATTCTCCTTGGCAGCCTGATGGATTGTCTATCCAAGGACCCTCCCTGAATTCTAATAGATGTGGGGTTCCCTCATCTGCCAGCTTCCCACTCCAAACTAGGTGGTCTTGACAGTGTTTCCAACAGTCTTGCCAGAAAACAGATTCTGGTGGCTCAAATTTTCTACCTCTTGAATTTATTGAACAATTATGTCCCTAGCAAGATTTTCCTCAATGTTTGAAAACTCGCTTGGTATTCTTCTGTCTCAGGCAACACACTGGTTTTTGGCCTGTAGGGTTCAATTTGGCATTGTTTGTACAAGCAATTAATCTCAGATATTAATCTCAGAATAATCTGTTAATCACAGAATTAATCTCAGATGTTTAGGGGTTTTTTCCCCCATGGAAAAAAGTCTAACATTCCACAAAAAAACAAATTAGTTATTGGGGAAAAAAAAAAAAAAAAGGGAGATAAATCATCCTTCATTCTGGCTATAAGAACTCAAGAGAACTTAATTTTGAAAAACATTTTAAAATTTGATGTTTTAAAAAGTGTCACAATACACTTTGTAGTATAGAAATAGCAGGTTTTCTAGATCAAATTCAGAGATTTCTAGGACTCACATCCTGTGCCAAGCTGACTTGTGGCACATTGCTTTTCTACACTTGCACTGATTTCCTGGATTTGTACTTATTTCTTGAATCCTTTCTCCAAGAGAATTCTCAAGTCACAGGTTATATCAAAATGGAATATATTTCCAGGATACATGTGGTACTCTATTTAATTTAGCCTCACTTAGGGAATGCATAGGAGCCAAAAAACACATCTGCTTAATATCAACCCCTCAAGAGACCTGCATTAACCTGAGCTTTAAAACAACACATATTAGTTAAAAAAGGAGCCCTAGCAGTTGCTTCCTGCACAGAAAACAACGCTCTGAGATGATGGAATAGCCTTGTAGAAGGGCCAGGCAGTGCAGAGTGCAAGAGCAGTCATAATTATTGCCTTAAAAGCACTTGAAGCAGCAATAAACACATTAACAGGAGCCCATCCATAATGCAGCTCCTTCAGGAGCAGCGTTCCTTAAGTGACTTTAAATAAGCCTTTGTCATCCAAATGGGAGCAGGAGGAACACTTAGAGCAAAAGCTCAATTTAGCACTCTTGGCATTATTCAAATGATGTGCAAGTGGCAGTGCCCAGGAAAAGGGTGGGTACAGGGAGGGATGGACAAACAGGTGAGGAACTGAGGAAATCTCCAAGAGAAAAGGAGAAATTTGAGACTTCAGTTGTTTAGCAATAATTAACCAGGCGTTTTCTGTCAACCTCTTTGTCACAATGAAGTATAAAGCCAAATATCTGACTAAGTCTGCCTTCAAATCCTTAGATATATTCACCTATCCATCCACCCCTATAGCTTTATATACATCTCCTCACAGAAATGACATCTTATGGTCTTTGTCTTTTCTGTGAACATGGCCAAAGATCCCTTCAATTACTGCTTTTAATTCCAGTGTTCTACACCTCCACCGGTCTTCTTTCCATCCAGGCAGAAAAAAAACCAACAAAGTACTAAAGAGCTTTTTCACCTCATGGGAAATTCTAACATAAGACTATTTAGCAATTTAATTTTTTTCATTTTGCATCAACAAAATTTCTAATGTTAAATATGGTAACTTATAACTTCAATAGTTACACTCATTTTATAGATAATATCTTAAGATATTAACTTAAGTTAGCTCAGAATTTCTCTCCAGAAATGTCAAGGAGAAAACAAAACAATTTTTATTTAATTCCATTAAGAATTTGATTTTCAAAATTTACCAGAAAATTAAAGGACAAGCTAATAACAATTTCCTATAAATCAGTGTATTAGTTCAAACACTTCATGGCCTTCTTTAGGAAATAAAGCCATGGATCAAGTATTCTTTTCCCCTTCAGAAGCACAAATTACAAATGTCCTTTACCAAGCCATGAAAATTTTCTCTAAATATTTGTAAGCCTTAGTCTTTTCTGTGTTTCTGTTCTTTCTGCTAATTACCAGCACTCTCTTAGTCTGCTGCTCCCATTTTTCATCCAGACAGCACCTGAACACAAGTGGGATCTCTGGCCTGGGACACAGCTCCTCTAGCACATCCCATCCCCGCTATTTTAACACTCCTGATTGGAAAAGGATGAATCCCTTATCTCAGAATTTAATTTTTTAAATTGATGTCATAATTTAATTGGCATTTTAGGATTTAGTTTTAAAAAGCCACAAAGTAAATCTATTGAATGCCACCTTCCCAATACTTTCTGACCAAGGCATGGAAAAATTCAAAGAGTTACAGGTTAGGATTTTCATTTTCCTTCCATCCTACTTGTTTAGCCATTTATCCTTATAAATGGTGGAAAATCTTCCAAAATGGCAAAGTGACAAGGCAGAGGAAAATGAAGTTTATATTCCTGTTACTTGATCAACCTGGTTTGCTCCAGTGAAGCAACTTCCTGTGGCCAAGTCTTGATTTATGAAAGGCAGAATGTTTCACTGGAATATGATTCAAACAAAATTGTGTTCTGCCAGCTCATCTGCTCTGGCAGTCTAAAGGAAAAGGGGGGGCAGATTGTAGAATATAAAAAAAAAAATAAATTCCAAAGATCATAATTAAATGTAGCTTTGGAATTGCTGATCTTCCAGAAATTAAAAAATGCAAGTAATTCACACTGCTGAGACACTCCTTTAATACAAGCATTTCCCAGGAAAAGGATATTGCAGGTTTTTGCTGCCTCTTCATTTTACTTAAAAGACAGAATTATTAATGTAGCTTTTACATTAGATATTAAATCTGAAATACCAACACTGAGGCAATTCCTAAAAGTTGTCTCAATATCCCACTTGAACTGCCTGGATTGAATCAGACTCAATTAAAGCCATGGGCTTCAGGACCTGTGTGTTTTTCACCCCAAACATCAGCCCTTCAAGTAAAAAATGGTATAGAAAAATGATGGAATTCACATTTTTGACAGGAGACTGTATTTGCCTGCCTGGCCCAAACCTCATGAAATATTGGCTCTTCAAGCTGTCAGTGATTCTTGATAGCACAAGTGCTTTTCTTGGTGGAGAACCAATTGTTTTTAGAGGGCAGCATGTACCTGGGGAAAAGCAGCATGGTGAAGAGCAGGACAAGGGAGACAGACTTGGGGAATGAGGATCCAAGTGCTTTGTCCATTTTCCAGTAATATTTAATCCCTGAGGGCCACAAGACTGGAGACCTCCTTTGTAATAATATTTATTGTAGGTTTTTCAACAAATTAGCACAAACGTTTGGGAATTAAGTGAATATGCATGTATAAATAAACATTAATCTACATGAATCTATAATTAATATAGATTAAATACTCCATAATCTTATTAATTTAGGAGTTCCAGGGACAATGTGAACTGCTGAGGCTATGCTCTGCATGGTTAATAGTAACAATAATAATAATAATGCATTACATTTAAAAAATAGGTTCAGCTGCAGAATGTGAATTCTTTAATAAAAAAGCTCTGCATGTCTCTTCCTAGTAACATATCTCAAGACTTATGTGCATCATAAACAAATATGTCTCTGGTATTATAAAGTGTAATTCCTCTGTATTTGTTATTAGGAAAGGGAATACTGTTTCCCATATGCTTCCTCTCTTATTTCTGCTGTAACTGGGCACAGGCTGCCAGTACATTATCAGGAAACAAAATCCACCCATCCCTGCTGTAAATATTGCAAGGTGAGTGTTAAAGACCAGAGGGAATTTTGGGCAGGAAACCTGTGCCTGAAAAGAGCCTGCTGCAGGATGCTTAAAACCACCCTTCTGCTCTTCAACTGCTCAAAGCCAGCTGAGATTCCACCTACAAAAATACTCTGGATTATTCATTTCACTGGTGACCTAACTCCCAGCAGAGGAGAGAGGGGCAAACAAGGGGGAGTGGACAACTCAAAGGGGAGCTTGAGGAATAAGGAAGGTTTTCCACAATGGAAAAAAGAGCACCCAGCTTTTAGCTCTCTCACCTTACAGCTGCAAATGATTTCCAGGATCTGGATGTACACCTTGCCAAACAGTCCTGTTGGACTAGCAGAGCATTACCCAAGCAAAACCTGTCACAGCAATTCAGTATTTGTGATTTCTAAACAGCTATTCCCATATAAAATAAAATTATGGCATTACCCTTCAGCTGTGAGAGTAATAGAATCTCTCACTTCAGAAATGAGTGGAAATTTAGTGTAACAACTATAATTAAGAGCTTGATAGTTTGTTGAACATATTTTTCCCAGTTTAATGATCCTGTGTTACATGAATTCATACTTTACACTGCAAGTAGCTACAGTTTTCAATGGGAATATTTAGAGGGAAAAGTGCTGCCTTTAATGATCAAGATCAAAAGCAACTAGATTTAAAAGTTAACTGCCTCAGTAATGCCACTTTCTGGCTGCCACCAAAATGCATATGAATGGTTCTGAAATAGCAATGTGCTTTAAGCAAAAACCAAACCTTTCTCCCCCAACCTTTCTGTGCTGCTTTTGTTTTTTAAGACAATGCTATGCAAGTATTCCATGTGCTGCTGAGAGCAGCTCTCCTCCCTGTTCCCAAGTGTTGGAGACCTATCACCACAAGGGCTCACAACCAGTGTGCTCCTGTATGTGAGAACAGAGAAAAGCCACGAGTTTCAGTTGTTATGAGACTTAGGAAAGGATCACAAACGCTGATTTTTCCCTGGAGTATTATTGCCATCAGCCATTATTACTCTTGGGAGACACACTGCTCCTGTAAGGTCTGCTCAGGGTGCTTGGGACCAGCTGCTTTGCTGTGGGCACTTACTCAAGGCTAGGCTGGAAAAGCCATGGAGAAGGGCTTCCTGTTAGCACAAGTTTCCTTCCGAGGAAGTTACTGCAAGGACTGAAAGATTTCATCACTTTTCCACACTTACATTGGACCACTTGAATTTCTCAAGGGTGCAGGTTTGAGTTTTTTCCAGGCTCTCTTCCAGAGTGATCTGAGGAAGAACAGTACTTTAGTTTGGCTCTGAGTGTAATTTTCCCACTTATGGGAAAGGTGTGGTGATACTTTTGAACCTGAAACATTTCCTTGGGCTGTTAAAAAGATTTGTTCTCAATTTTACCTGAAATTACCTAGTTCTATGAAGCAGTAGCCTACTGGAACTTCTGAAATTGTTCATCTCAAATGTGCCACCCTCAGTTGGTGGTCTGGATTGATTTCTGTGGGACAGCATACTGGCCTTTGATGTTTCTATTCAAGAGAACTGAGTAGAAATGTAAGATGGACATTGCCATTTTACTTTTGATCTTCCAGCCCCCTCCTCTGGACAGCTCACTACGCTGTCTTCATGCTGGGAAGGATAATAAAGCAGTGGTAGCAAGAGGATTTTCTGGGATGGAGGGATTTTAAGCCTGTCCTGGAGGACAATAAAGGTTCTAGCTCCCTCTGCTATGAACCTGAAGGAGCAGGGGGTGCAAGAAGCACTCTGATCTCTGGTGAAAGAGATGCAGTCTAAAGCAAGAACATTTGCCTTGAAATTCCCTTTTCACTCCACAGAAACATCCAATTGTAGTTATCAAAACACTGAAGCCAGCTCCCTGGATAATGGAAGACAGCATCATAAAGAAGGAAGAAAGGTCAGAGAAGTTAAGCTCTGCCAGACAAGTATCAAACATCTCAAAAATATTAAAAAGCAACACTCAGTCCTAGTGGTTTTTAAAGCACACCCTTAATCACCAAGATTTTGCCAACTGAAGGTTTCACAATAACCAAGGAAAACAGTTCTCCAGACTTCCCTGGTTTCTGATTTTTATGGAGAGGGTTGGCAATGGGCAGACTCACATAGGGGAAAAAAACCCCAAGCATATGGAGGCACTCTCATAAAGCCACCAGACAGATCCATCCTTGTTCCAACACGCCCATTCCGAGCCCTGAAGGACACACCTCAGTTCAGGATGAATCACCTGCCCCAATCTCTCCTTTATGATTGAATGTGTGCTGAAAAAAAAAAAAAAAAACCCTTAATTCCCCACCACAAAGCATATACAGCAGCTAGTTTCTAAGCAGTAAATTTAAGGCAGGGATTTGACATTGCTGGTAGGTGCTCAGGATTTGGAGATAAATGTACATGATGAGAACTTGAAGGAAGTTTTATTTTTGTGACAAGTTATCCAAGTGAATGATTTCCAAGGGCAGTGAAGGAACAGAAAACCACTCTGATTAAACCTCAGTAGGTCCAAGTCCATAAATTAAAGAAGATAAATAAGGTAGCCTCCATTAGTCTAGCCTTTAAATAATTTATAGCAACTGAGTACCCACTTATAACAGGTTGTAGAGTTTATTTGTATTTTTTTTTTTTTGCTAAAGAAACAAAATCTGAAGCACCAAAGCACAAGAAAGAATATACAACTCAACCAAAATGCAGTTGCTGCTGTTATTTGTCTTTTACCCTGTATTTGTATTGTGCCAAAGAGGGAGACACTTTGATCCTTTTTTTTGGCATGGCCTAAACATGGCCTGAGCTAACTAATGACCAGTGTGGGTTTTATGTCAGTGACATGCAGCACAGTGACTGACACCAGCACAGTTTCCTGCAACAGGACCACTATGGCCCAGCATGCACTTTTTTATTAACATACTACTTTAGACCTTGATGCTGTCCCTGTTAAGCCTCAAGATGGTTTTTCTGTTCAATTTGTATTTTAGGGATTAATTTTGTGATTGATCAGAGCTGACATGAGGGGTCTGTCCCTGCCTTTGGGGCCTCTTTCTTGGTAGCTCTACAGTGGAATTAGAGAGAGACAAGCCCCACCTGCCTCGTGCAGATTGGATATGGGGGAATAGAGCATCTCTTCTTTATCTCATGGGGCTGTTATGCTGGCCAGGCTGAACTGCAGCCACAGGGAGCAGAGCCACTGAAATTAAAACAAGCATTCCTGACCATGTTGTTTCAGAAACTCAACCAATAATCCTTGATCCCCCACTGGCAGATTGCCTTCCACTGATTCCCCTGCCTGAAGAGCCTTTCTTCAAGAGATTTCTTTAGCTGGAAACGCTTAAGCTTCTGAAAAGTCAGAACTGATAAGAAATAATCTCTAAGCCCCTTCGCTGCTCTGCTCCAAGTGCCACCAGCTCCTGTCCCTGCTGCATGAACCTGCAGGGAGGGATGCTGCTCAGCCCTGTGCCAGCAGGCTCCCCACAGCCCAGGGGATTGCCACCTGCTCTCAGCTTGGGCACAGGCTGGCTTTTCCCCTCCCAGGGCTTGTCAGCACATTTGGCTAGTATTCCTAGAAAATCCTTCAGAATCAGCAGTGATTGATAGTGGAGGCCCTCAGCACAGGCTGTAAATCTTCTCAGCAGGTAGGGCAGACACAGAGCAGCAATCACTGCTGGCAGGGAGCCACTGCAGCCACTCCCTGCTCCTGCAGCTCCTGTGGATGCTCCCAGCCAGGCCTAATGCCTTTGATCCTCCCCAGAACAGGAGCAACTCATCTGTGTGGCCCTGGTTAAAATAAACCCTGCTTTAGATTCATGCCCGCTATTTTCAATTCATACTTTTTTGCCCTTGCTCTTCATTTGAGCTTTTTGCTGCTAGATGGTCTAACAAGGCCAGGAATTCCTTTTTCCAAGAAGAGAGACTGGATAATTGCCATGGATATTTTCATGTATCTGTGCACTCACACTTGTGCAGTTGGTCAAGGTGCACTCACTGCTGGGCTGTCTGTGTCACACTCAGCAACATCTCTCTTATAATACTAAATCAAAAGCCACCTCCTGAGTTCTCAGGGATGTTATTCACCACTTAGTCATGAGTGAGTAGTAAATTTGGTGCAGTATCACCCCATTCATCTCCTTCAGCTGGAACTGGCTGAACCTCTTCTGGGACAGATGCTCTCCTCTGGGTCAAATTAAATGCAGGTAGGCTCCTGACAGTTTTCTGACTTTAGGACAGAGTTACAACAGAGCAGAAATAGATCTGATGAACGGGGTAGTCCATTCAGGAATGAAAAAAATAATTTTTCTGTTTCCAATAAACATACTACAGAAATATGTGCAAATCATCACCTTTTTTTTTTGCTTCAAAGAAACCCACCTTTCCTGTCAGACCTCACACAAAGGCAGCCAGCTCCAGGGAAATGCTGAACAGGCTCAAGTAATAGCTCTACAATAAAAAATAGATCTGCAGCCAGAGCTGGCTGCATTGAGCCTCAGCTGAGAGCTCCCTGTTAATTATTTATATGGCACTATGGATTAGCAGGCTGCTTCACAGAAATAAAAGCACGAGGAAATGCAGTCCCAGCCCTCAGGAAGGCAGGGCCAAAGCCCTGGCTGTGCCCAGCTCTGCAGCCAGCACTGGGAGTGGCACCTTTTGTAGGAAGGACTGGGTGAGAAATGTCTCCAGCTCTATGAGGTTTGGCAGTTTCCCTCTGATCCAGGCCCTGCTATTCCAGTCAGGTTTCACATAGGCCAAGTGATTTTAAAATCCCATTAGAGATTTCACTAACTCCAACCCCTAAACTGCTTTCAAATTCCAGCCACTAAGTCAATAATGTGGATTCTTCCTAATTCCTACACTCTGGTATTATCTGCTATAAGCATGGCAAGTGGGCTAAAATCCTCACCACACAGAAATCATCAACTCAGCATCCCTGGGTTTATAAATTCCTCAGCAAGCTGAGTTCTAACAAGTGCAGATACAGCTGAGTTGATTGTCCCCCTTATGACAGAAATTTATGCTCCAATCTGAAAGCTGAAAATAAGGAACTTAAAATCCCAGTCTTGCAGTGACCCCATCAGTAATGTCAGCCTAGACATCACTTTTTTACTGACAGCTTTCCTGTCAGAAAATAGCAGTGGCTAGTTATTTCACACCTTCCTTATAGTCATTACTATGATTTTAACTGCTGTGTGGTATTCCTATCAATTCCAATTCCACCAGCTTTGAAAATTGCCAAGACCACAGCAGGCTTAGTCAGATTTTTTTATCCTAGCATAGATTTCAGGGAGGGAGCAAGAGCAGGAAGAGGCAATCAAACAATGACATCCTGACAGCAGCTGCTTGCAGTGCAAAGAAACATTGCTGAAAGTACTCTTTGCTTTTTCTTTTTTCCTTCCAAAAAATTTCAGCTGGAAATTTAGAGTAAAAACTATTACTTTGTAGCCCTCTAACTTTGCACAGGCCACCAGCAAATTGCTGCACGGAACAGCTTGGGAATGAACCTCATGGCTATGAAGAAGCACAAGCATTAAGGACAGATGTTAGGGACTAAAATGAATAAATGCATTAAAATACTTCTTGGTATTAATAACAACTATGTGTCATAGAAGCCTGAAAAAGCTGTCAGGAAGTGAAAAACAATTTAGGTTGGAAGGAGTTTCTGGAGGTGATCTAATCTAAGCCCCAGCTCAAAGCAGAGGTAATGTTAAAGTTATATATGTGCAAATATTTGCACGTATTTTCTCTCCACAGTATATATAAATAAAAAGTATTGTGTATATAGTGAGCACATCCATATTTTATACACACACACCAAAGAGCAGACACCTGCAGCAGTGCAATCGCTACCCAGCACGAGGATCTGCTCCCAAATGAATAATGACTTTGAGTAATGGCAAGCCAGCCCATTTTTGACAAGATTCTCAGTCACATCCCTCAGAAGGTGATGGGACAGTGTAACCTTGGCCAGGCACCCCTGGGAAGCCAGGCCCTGGCACATCCTCCCATGCCACAAGCACTTCCTCAAACCAGTCTGTGCAAGCAAAATAACTCAAGATGACAGCAGATTAGATACACTGCAAAGCAGGGATATCTGACTTCCCCTCCTTGCCTAGATCTCCTTCCAGTCTGAGAGAAGAACTTTCCCACCTGCCCTACCCACTGTGCATCCCCACCAACAGGCTCTGCAGTAAATTGGGATGGGGTTTCCTTGGGCAGCTCTCCCTTGTGGAATGCCCCAGAGCATCACGACCTCACAGATCCTGCCATGGACACAGGGACCTCCAAGATCTGGAGCTTTTGCTGCTTCCCAAAGTTCACATTGACAGCGTTGCCTCTGGAAGGGCACATGTATGAGCAGGAGCCCTAAGGAAATGCCAGGCTGTCTGCTCCACACTGGGGAAATGTTAAGTCCTGTAAATCTTGTGTCCCTCCTGTGCTTTCCCTGATGCTCTCAGTTTCTGGCAATGTCCCTGAGACACCTCTAAGTGTCAGGAGTCGGGTTCTGATTTGCAGAAATATTCTTTAGAGGTGTCATAAAGATATTCTGACAGCTGCAGTTTTCAAACTACACAACGTCTATGTTTCAGAGGCTTTTAGGATTTTTCCTCCAAAACTAGACTAAGTTTTCACCAGCTGATCTCACAGACACTGATCCTTTCTTGTCTCTAATGCTGTTACCTGCTGTGGGAACAGAATGAAAGGCACACCAAACAACACTGCTTAACAGAATACTAGAAAAAGGACAAGGATCTGTGCATCAATTCCCATAACAAATCCTTTTTTGGTTTAACTGAAGTTTCAGGGTTCACCAGTCCCTGTGTGTGCACTTGCACACACACCAACCCACAGCTGCATATACATCTGTCTCCCTGCAAGCAGCCCCAGCACGGAGCCCCAATATTTGCCTTGCTTTCCCCAATAAGAAATATGAGATTCCATTATGTTGGCTCAATCCATGTGGCATCTGCCCTCCTCACCCCAAACACCATTACCCATGCAAGGAAGGGCTCGTGCTTTAGCAGATCTATTGATCCACACAGACCTTTGGGTGGGGAGGAAAGCCTCTTTAATTAATTTGGCTGACTTTCAGGTTCTGTTTTGCCTTAACAATGCCTTGAGAAATCCAGTACTGCATTTTAGCATTGTTACCACTTAACTTAGGTTTGGAATTTTGCTCCCCAGAGAGGCACTTTCTACCTCAGCCTGGCCAGCCCATGCTTGGCATCAAAATCAGGCAAAGTCATTCATTTGCCTTCTCTAAGGATTTGATAACCTCTACACTTCCCTCAGCCAGAGGTGTTTTGACCTTTAATTAAAAGGAAAATTTGTTGTCTTCCACTCAGAAGGCAGCAAATAATGAACTCATTAAAATGAGGTTACTGTTCAGGCCTTAGAGCAATAAGAGCCAAAGTCTCATTAGCAGCTAACAATCCAGAACGCAGCACATAAATAAACCTAATATGGCAGAGCAAGATGCCTTGGTGCATTACATTTGAGCAGAATCAAATGTTTACAGTCAATGATGTCTGGGGCATGAAGTTTTAATGTACTTAATGAAGGAAAGCAAATTGCTTCTTATTAGGCATGAAATGTTCCTGCAGAAATCGCCCCAAAAAGTTTATTATGTAAATGAGGGATAGAGTTATAATTAACGAGGACATAGCAGGGAAATATCAACTTCTTCCTGATAGATGCACCAATTATGAAGAATAAAGACACAGCAAGTTCAAATCTACAAAAGGTAATTATATGGATTAATGTAAAGAGCTACTGAATGCAATATAATGAAGAAACTGTATCTCATGAGTGTCAGAGAGAAGCTTCACTGACAAAGCAAAGAATCAATTAACAAAGTTAAATCCGTGAGTTTTGAGAGATTCCAGGCAATTAAGGGCATGCATTTGAAAGAACACCTTAGGTTACCTTAAAAAATGCCCCTGTCTTTACTTAGGCACGGAGGTGTGCCTGTTTTTTCCCTGCACAGAGTGCTCCATGATTCTTTCCTTGGCAAGGATAATCAGTAAGCATGATCCATTCAACTGCCCCAAAATAACCACCTGTGGGTTCAACAGGGAGTGCTGGTTGTATTTCCACAGGCATGCAGTGGGGACAGGGATGGGATGGAGATCACTGAGCCCCCAGGGAAGGAGGGATACCTGTGAAGCCAGGGACAGCAGGCAGAGTGGGAATAGCTGTGTGGCACCTGGCCTTGGGTAGGGAACAGCTTTCCAGCTGTTAAAATTCAATAGCCCTTCTCCACCCTGCAGAGCCTTCAGAATCAAATCATATAAATACCTTCTGCCTCCCACAGAACCTGTGCAGATCCCAGGAAGGTTCCTGGCCCTGGGTGCCAGGGATATGCAGCCTCTCCACCCTTTCATTAAAGGTAGGAAAGGCAGACCCTAATCACCTAAAAAGTAGTTCCATATTAAGGGAGTGGAAGATATTACTGCCCTTCCTCCAAACAGACAAGCAGTGACAAAATAAATTTGGACTGTCTTAGCTGACAATATCTTCTTAGCATTAAAAAGGAGGGAGGTCACGACAACAAAATTGAGCTGCATATTATATAAATTAATATGCATATATGGAAATTGCAATGGCAAGAAAAAAAGACTTTAGGACCAAGCCAAATCCAGTTTGAGTGACAGATTTGCCCTTTAGACAGAGGAAAACGCTTGACACACTGCAGGTACCAGGATTTACATCTTAATCCTCGCTCTGTATTTTTAATGAGGTCTCTCTGGGCTCCTGCCTTTCCTGCAGCTCTGTCATCTTCCTGAGATGTGAGGGGAGCAGCAGAGGAGCCCAGGTGATGGAATGATGTTTGTTCCCTGCCCCTTCTCGTACTGCGCGTTAAGTGATGATAATTTCTCAAGATGTTCTTCCCTCAAAGGAAAATTAAATTGATTTTGCTCAGGCCATCAGTCTTTCTCAACATATCTAAAATGCTCTAGATAGCTTGGGAAATTACATTCTAAAATATAACGGCTCCGATTCTATGCTTCTGACTTTAATGGTGTCAATTTAGTGGCAGTTTTTACCAGCTGGGGATTTTCCTCAATGTCTCAGCTAACAGTGGTGTTCATCTCCAAGATTTTACATTTTAGTGAACATTTACTTGTTATATATTATGTAAATATAGTCCCACATGTGAAATTGTCACAGGATTGAAATAATCAACTTACTAAATGGCTGGCAAGATTGGCTGGAAACCATACAACTACCTTAATATTTAATGCTAAAGCACAAGATTTACTGTCATAAGATTACTTCATTTCCTTTAGCAAGGCGAGGAATTTGCTTGGTGACTGTTGCAGCTGATAAACACTATCTCAATTTTACGTCTTCCTTGCCACCCTAAGTATGTTTCTATTTTAATAAAATCAAGGCAGATGCAGTCTCTTGTATTACACTCACACACCTCAGCTCTTAAACCCTGCTTTCAAATGTTTATCCTGCACTGGAAAGACTTTTGGTTTCTGGTGCCAAGTAGGGGCACTGGTCCTTGCTTAAATTAGACCACAAAACTATTTTCCTGCGAAGTTAAGTGAAATTATGACCATACAGAATGCAATTTTTTCAAATGAAGGACAACATTAGTTGGGCTGGGGGTGTGTGCAAACCAATGCAATCATTTTATCTTTGAACTCTGCAAGAACATGAAGGTCCAATCAATAGAAGTGTTATTAATAGATAATAGGAAAGGTTCTCAAGGGCCACATAATGGAGGCACAGAAAATTGATGAAAACAGAGTTTATAATCTATTCAGCACTGGCAAGGCCAATAGGGAGAGAAATGCACTCCCCATCTCACATGCAGCACACCCAAATTCCAGGGGCTGGGCACCCAAAGCAGATCTGTGCACAAGGACCAGCTCCAGGAGCAGTGCAGAGCTAACAACCAGTAGAAAACATCAAGTACAGCTCACACAGGCTTAGCCATCTTCTCTCTTTCCCCAGAAGCTGGAAATATGTCCAAAACCAAAAGTGGACAAGTGGCCAAGACTACCTATTTCTTCTATAAGCAGCAGCCTTTCCTTTCATTTCATTTCCAGTGGGCTTATTTTAGCTTGGAGGAGAGAATAAAAATAAACTTTAATTAAATTAAAAAGGCATTTATGACATGGACACAGCTTCTATCACAGGTCAAACCTGAAGCTTTGCTCATTCACACTTAATCCTGAATTTGCTATTCAAGCACAGCCCAAAATGGTCCTGCAGGTAAGTAAACCCCAATGCCTTCATGCCTAGATGCTGAGTAGTACTCCTAATTTTGTTTTGGGTTTTAAGCCCATTTTATCAAGCTTCACCAATAACCCAGAGCATGGGTGACCCAGTGATCCAGTATATTGCTGCCTCTGAGTGGCTGGATTTGAGTCTTGCCATGGAACACTGCCCCAAGGGATAATATCCTGGGCCAAGCCACTGAACCATCACCTCCTTGGATACTCAGGCACTCTCACTACCTTTTCTAGTCCATCCAACTCTCATGGAATAAGTTAAGCTCTCTGTAATAGTCCTATAAAAAAAAAAGATGAGCCCAAAATAATATTAACTTTTCTAAATCCATGTTAATTTCTTATTTATTTCAGGCTTTACTAGAGACTCAAAATTTACTGCGCACTCAGGTTGCAAATTTTACCTTCAACCTTGGATTTTCAGGAAAATTTTACCACACAGGTAAGAAGGAACTTGATGCAGTTAAATAGGTGACAGAATTTTAAATCTAGCTTGAACCATTCCCTTTCTAAATAATCAGTGGGAAATATGTGTTCCATCATTTCAGTGTCCAAAGGGGTAAAGACACACTGTGGATGAGCTGCTCAGGTACACAAGGATGCCCTTGATGTTTTCCTGAAAGATGTGTGGTGGTAAATCTTAGTGTTATAAAGGAGGCAAAGTAGTTGCAGAGATTGCTGTAAATTCCTCAGGAGACAGGCCAGCACAGAAGACAGAGTAAGGTTTTTCAGGTGTGATAGGTATGATGAAATATAAAAGATTGGGAAAATCATGTCTCAGAGCCTCTGAGGAGGCAGAAGCTTTTCAATGGGTTGCACCAGATTTTGTTATGCCTGTGAAGGAAATCTGTCTCAGTAATCTGGAAATCAGGAGGGATAATAAACGAAAACATGATGAAAAGAAATTTGTATTGAAACCTGTGCTTCTGTGGAAGATGAGGCACTTCCACACCTCCTCGTCCTTGTGATTCCTTTCTCCTTTTTGCTCCATTTCTTCACAGCACAATATCCCTTCTTAAAAACGTTATTTCTTTTCCTCCTCTTTTGTCTTCCCCTTTGCTGCACTGAGCTGTGCTGCTCCCTAGTGCTGCTGAGGCAAGAAGAGACTCCCTGCAAGGGAGAACCTCCTGTCCTTCTTTCCAAATCCCATAACCCTTCCCACCTGTGGAGACCAGCTCCCAAAGCCTCAGCTGTCAGCCCATTCAGCCACACTCACTGAGTGATGCCAGGGAAACTTATCTGGACCTTGGGAGAAGGCAGCAAAAGGATGGGAAGGGGAGTTTAAAACCTAGGAATGAGGCAGTCCCTGCCTTCCTAGACTGTGAGGCAGCTGGATGAGTAGAGAGAAGGCAAAATGATGTGTTTGTATCACTGTCACTAAGTCCAGCCTGTTCTCCCCTTGTGCAAGCACTTAATGCTGAGCAACTGCTGCCCAGGAAACCTCCTGGACTAAAGATCCAGGCTGGAGAGCCTGGGAAAAAATGAGAGGCAGACAGAGATGGGATGACTTGCTTGCAGTCATACAACAAGGCAGTGGCAGAGCTGTGGTCAGAGAGCAGCTCTGGAGACAGAACTAGGTGCACAGCACTTCACACTGCCCTGCCTGTGCAGCTGCTCCTGCTGGAGATGAGCTGGGCTCATGTGCAAGGAGCAAAACAAACAAAAGCAGCCCGAGGCTCTGCTGCTCCAAGGCAGGAAGCTGCTCACTTGTGGCCATCTCCAGAGAACAGCTGGTATTGAACATTGGTGTCCTTTGTGGAGAAAGGTGATCCATGGAGGAAGAGATGGTATTACTAATAATGTCATGACATAGTGGGCAGTGGCTGGCAGAGAATATGCATCCTTTGTGAGAACACCACTCCCTGACCTGCCTTTTCCTTCTTTCCTTCATCCCAACACCCTCCACAGGTTTGTCACAGATTTTCTGATACAATGCTGAGCAATTTCAGAGTTGCTAGTGCTGTAGAGAGAGAAAAGAGGAGGATATGCATGTGTGCCCATGTTCCTCAGCCTCTCCAGGCCCCTAAAAATAGCACAGAAATACTTCCCAAGCTGAAGCATGTCCCTGGCTCCATGAAGAGGTCTGAATGCAGCTGGGTTTTTAACAGAGCACTTCATTTACAGGGTGGGGATGGCCTTTTCTCATCTCAGCTTACTGGAAAGCTTGCAGCATATTCTCTATGCAATATACTCTTTATTGACTCATTATCAATAAAGCCTGGAAAGATGTTCTTTAATTACTGTGCACATGGCTTGCTGACCCACAGATGCTTTTACTAGCAGGTACTCAACTTCCTTAGTGTGGCATTGTGCTCTCCTTTCAAAACTTGGATCACTTTAAAACTACAGGAGGGAGATGAATGTGGTGATGTGTTGGCAGATAAAACTGTTACACGTTTTCCTGGAAAGAGGCTGCTGACAAATCAGATATTGCAGTAGATCAGGCCACATCAGCTGGTAAACTCTGCCCTGCATTAACAGCATTAGCAAAGAGAATGAGCACACCCTGTTAGTTCTGCAGCTTTAACAAACACTTCCTCCTCGCTCATGCTGCAGCATTGAAATTAAGACATTTTCAGGATTTGCATTTATGATGTACAAGATTATTGGTAGCAGCTTCCAGTCATATAACTACAGTTATAGTTTTAAAATACGGGGTGAAAAACTATGCACAAACTTTGAATTATTACCTGTGTAAAGTGCACTCAAAGCAGACACATGCTCACCCTGTTCATAGCTTTTATGCATTTTTCAGATTTCACATTTAAATAAAGACAATTACAGAAAGGATGTTGATTGTACAAGAAATTAAAACCTCAAGATCCCTTGTTTAGCCTCCAATACTCTGAATAAGGGATTGGGCAGAAATATTTAAACAATATAAGCACCCACCAAATGCTCCATTCAAACTTTGAATGAGATTTCTTCGGAACTAACACTAGCTAAGAATTCATAAAATCAAACAATATTCTTTTCTAAGGTTTGTGAGAATATTTAACCTCATAAGCAATGCCACTACCTAAGGTTAAACTTGCAACCTTTCTGCATCACCTCTGGCATTACAGGATGGGGTTCTTCTTCTTTAAAATGAAAAGCACTAGGCTTCATATCTTGTTTGGGTTTTGTTTTAGTAAAAGAAGTGCAAGGTTTTATCAGGTGTATATCTAAATTTACAAATAAATTAATGAGCAAAAGCAGGATTTATTTCAAGAACCACACTCTACTCCAGAAGTTAATAAGGCACTAAATTATACTTTGACCTACATCTACCATCCCTGATTGTAGTTCTTCATGTATTTCAAATTCCCACTTGTTTCCTCTCCATCCCTAACTTGGCCTTATCGAAGAGATCCTCAGCTGCCTCACAAACCCCATTTTCTCCCTGCTCTGTCCCACTTTGAAAGCCTTTGTTAAGTTTCTTCCCTTACCCATACCTGAGTGACTGAAAGTGAAGCACATCCCCCCAAAACCAAGCCAGCAGTCACTCCCAAAATGCAGGGCACAGAGGGAGCAGCCATCAGGCCTTTGTTTACACTATGGAATTCTCCAGTAAACAAAGTTGTTTTCTTTTTCCTGCAGCACTCCCATCAGCAGGAGCAGCTCCCTTAGAACTTGCAGAGTGCTGCAAAGAGGGGAGCAAAGGGATTCTGTGACTCTGGGAGAAAGTTTCAAAGTGCTGCTCTCCCTGTGTAGTGGCATTCTTCAAAAACCACAGCAGAAATGGAAAATAAAAGCCAAGAGCAGAAGTGCAGGCACTGAACAGGCATCTCTGGATGTTCCTGCCAAGTAAACAGTGACATTTGCTTCCAATGAGTTTTGCAAAACATTAAAGGGCCTGTAAGAAGACAGAATTTTTATGTTTGCATCAGGAGACTGATTTTGGCAATCATTTCTTAGACTGAAGCAGAGTAAAAGCATTCAAATGGCAAAGAACACGAAGGAAATGTGCTAAAAAGCAAATATTGTTGGGTAGCTTGAAGGTGAAGCTACTGGAATGTCACTTTGCCTTTCCAGGCTGGAAAAGCAGGGCAGATGTGTCTGCAGATGGTGGGAGCAGCATTGTGTCCTTTCTGAAATGGAAGGTTTTCTTTGTTACAGCCACATATCCTCACTTCTGCCTGAAGCAGACACCCCTCACTAACACAGGAGGTTTTATTGGGTTTACTTCAAGATTAAATCTGGCCAAAATTGAATACTGAACCCTAAGAAATATTTGGAAGCCTTTTGCCATTACAGCTTCATGCTTTCCACCTAATTGTATCTTAAAACTTGTTTCACACTCTACCAGAAATGATCAGATTTCAATTAACCAAGGGTAATAAAGTGGTAGTTACAAGGAAGATAGAGGGGAAGCATTGGTAAGATTTCATTTTTATCCATATGTTGCCTTTATGGAGTATTTTATATTTAACAGTGACATTATTATCAGGACAAAATGGAAAATAACTGATGCCTTTTCTTTAATACTGAACATCATCATTTGTCCAGCTTTCAAAAGTCCTGGAAAACAGCATTAATATTCCTGACACTGTTTTGTCACGTTAAATCCAAGCTGCCAAGTTATGGGGATGAAAAAGATAGTGTAGCATTCAAATAAAGCAAATAGAGAAAATGGGGAGGGGTGGATTTAAAATCATATATGCTAAAAAATAAGTCCTACTCTTTATATTTAATATTCCCATTGTTCATAAAAATAACAGGAACACAGTGAGACAGGCCAAGGACACCAGGGTTTTTGGCAGACTCTTTTGTGTTTAAAAAGCAATGATGGGCCTTTTTTGCTTTCTAGCATCTTTTTTTGTCCCTTTCTTCCCTCTGCAGGGACTGAGGAGGAGGATGAGGGCGACGACCTGCTGCTGAGATCTGTGGATGAGTTCTGGTGGTTTCCCCACATGTGGAGTCACATGCAGCCACACCTCTTCCACAATGAGTCCTCACTGGTGGAGCAGATGATCCTCAACAAAGAGTTTGCAATGGTGAGTGAGAGTTCCCAAGAGATTTACTGGGATGCCTTCATGACCATGGCCATGCCTTCACCACTGGTTTCATGCTTGTCTAAGCAATACCTATGTATTTACTCAGGCATGCAAACAGAGGCAGTGAGGTTAGAAATTCATCCCAAAGCCAGCCTGTTTGTGACTCAAACTGAATTTAGACTTAGCCTTTCCCATTGGCACAGGCTCTCTGCAGAGGGAGCAGCCCTGCCCCAAGTATCCTGGCAGGACCATAGGGATCAGAATCAGTGAAAACACAGCAGATAGCAGCTGGCCTTCTAAGCTTTAGGCAGCAGTTTGTACACAGGTTATCCTGCTAAAGTCTGCTGCAAACATCCTCAGTGAGGCAGGGAGGAAGTTGCAGTGAACCCTGAACCTGGTGTATGGTTTGGGAGAAATCTTGATGCTGACTGAGCTAACAAGAAAAGCTGCTGGGTTTCTCTGTGCCTTTTTAAATGACCTGCTTGAAAAATGCTCTTTATATAGCTAACCTCTTGCTCATATTGACAGATAATGATGCTTCCCTCTTCCTCATTTGTGCTCTGAACTTCCACAAGCCACCCTCCCCCTTTGCCCAGGCCTCACAGTACTTGCACTATTTACAGCCTTTTCAGGATAATTCTGCTGGCTTATTGCACACGACAAAGAGAACCTGAAATCTGTAAATGCTGGCTTTGGAAAGACACTGTGTGGTCTTTGGCCAGGCACAGGAATGCCAAGCAACCAGAGCTGCTCACAGGAGCTGAGGGACACAGTGGGGCTTTCTCAGCTGCTTTGGGAGCAGCAATTCCCCAACCCTCCCCAGCTCCAGAAGGCCAAGCCCCTTCCTCCCATCCCTCACATGAGCCAAGGCACATCAGGAAAAAGGCAGAGGCAAATGCCTGAACAAGCAGTTGGAAGCAATTTATTCCCTTGTTTATGGAAATATTTTCCCAACAACCTTTAAAGAAAATTAATTAAAAATGGCTTAACTGTTTACTCGTCATGCCAGACTTCTCCCCCTTCCCATCTCCTACTTGGCAGGCTGACTTCTTTTCCTTTCTACAGTCCTGCTTCCCTGTCAGCCTCATTCCTGGCACAGCCTCTTCATGCCTTTTGTGTAGCCTGGCCCAGAGACCCAAACAGAGCTGAGATCTTAAATGCAAGAGTAATTTTTTAAACAATCCATACCTCAAAAATATGCAGTCCCTTCATCTTTAAACCTAGGGGGAAATTCTCCTAGTATTTTCAGGAAGCATGGAGGCATCCAAGTCAAGCCACCTTTGGGAGTAAAACCTATAGCATAGCCTGAAAACAGAGCTGGTAATGGAATGTGTTTGCAACTTCCACTCCAGAAAGATAAAGCCAGTGTCCTGAAGGGTAGAGACTCCTTAGGGTGCCTATAAATAAGGAGCTGATGTCAGTGAAAAGCTGCTGTTATTACACTTTTATTTCCTGCTAACATTTCAACAGGGGTTGTATCAACCCCCTGACCTTGAATCTATATGAGCTGTACAATTTACTTATGAGAACATTTCTTTTCAAAAGGCTTCCTCGGAAATTCTCTCTTGTGGGAGAAATTCATCTTCCCTCTATGACAGCCTCCCTGATAGCTATCAGAGAGGTCCCAGCCATGACTTCAGAGTGCGTTTTATTCCTCCCTGTCTCATCCTCAGCATCGTGTCTCCTTTGAGAAACAAACTCCCTGTTCTGCAGCTGCACTGCTCTAAGCCCTCCAAGTCAAAGCAAACCTCTTCCCATTATTCTTTGATGTCACGAGGTGGATCCAAATTTAAATTAGACATCTGGAACAGTACGTAGAAAATTTGCTTGATGTTATATGTGTTTTATTTGTTGTCCACTATCTTGATTTAATATTATATACAGGAGAACACAGCTTGATGCTGGTGCCATTTTCTCTTGCATTTCTCATTTATTGACCATATCTCCCCACCTCCTGTTTTGGCTGCACATAGAAGTAACACTTTGTGTCAGCTTCTGCCAGGAAAGCTGCAGTAATTATTTGGAAGTGTGATCACATTAATTCTTCACCTAATGCACTATTTCTTTGTTCACTTTTTTAAACATGGCTAAGGAGGTAACAGGGTTTTCAGGAAGGGAGAGCACATCATTATATACAAGAACAATACTCAAGGTTGCTGAAGATCCCAAATAACACCTACAAATTCTGTTTATTAAGACCTTTTGTCTCCTCTGGCTGGTAGATAAAAGCCTTGGCTCTGTTTCACATGGCTTTATCCACACATCCTAACAAGGCTCTGTAAAATGGGAGTTTACAATGGCAGCCTGCCTCACACGGCTCTGTCACAGCACACAGATAGAAATCAGCTATCTAAACAGCTCTTTACAAACAGAACTAATTGCTAATTAGGTATCTAATTGCCTTGATCTCTGTGCAGATATGGACACCTCTGTGCATCTGCCTTCAAGGATTCCTTTCCATGCACATTGCTTGGGAACCAGGACACTACCTTCACCCAGAGCCCTCTAAATTGTTCCATGCATCCCTGAGATATTTATCATTTCCACTGCCTACATGGTGAGAGGAAGTAACTCTTTCACATCTTGCAATAAATGCCATTGCCCCATTGCTCTGGATCTGGCAGGCAGCAGGGGAAGTTTTGCCTGGCAAAATCCTTATCCACGTGTACCTGAGTGATGGGCCCCACAGCTGCACCATCCATAGCCCCATTCCCAAAGTCCTCACTGCCAAATCTCTCATCAAGCACAAGACCCTCAGCCCTAGAGAAACAAGAGACAGAGATTTTAACTGTGCTGAACTAAGTCACAGGCTACCCAAAGCTTTGCTATCCCAATGTCATCCTATTTATGGAAATATGGATGGTGTGTTCCACAGCCTGCCTAAGGAAGTGGGAAATTACTATTAATTTGATTTTCAGTTGGGTTTGAGTTGATCTTGTTTTGTGGTTTGGGTTTTTTCTCTATCAGAGGATCCCAAAACCCTTTAAGGACACTAATGAACAAAATCTCGGATTGAATTTTACAAACTGATAATTCCTCAAGTATTATTCTCCTTCTTTATAGGCAATGCAATGGATACATAGAGGCAAAAAATTGCTCAAGGGGAAGTCTCTGATATATTCTACAAATAAAACAAACCAAGCTTTCCCTGCCATCAACGACAAGCTATTCCTCCTCCCCCTTGGTACATCCTTATCTGACAAAAGCAAGTAGAATGTATCTAATCCAAAGCCTGTAGCTCTTTATTCCATCCCCTGGTTTGTTTGCTCAGTGATTATCTTCTGTGCTCATTTGTGAGTACAGAGCCCAAAGCACAGCAGAGACGGGACAAAAAACTGTCACTGGCTGTACAAAGCAGCTGTGAGCTGACAGGAAGAAGAAACAAAGATGTAGAACTAAACAAATCAATTGAGAACCTGCCTAGCAGCACTCCTTGGCTCCCACCTCCTGCTCACAACCAACTGCAGATGCACATTAGCACTTCCTCTGCCTGCACCTCTTGAGCTGCTCAAGCCACAAGTACACCAGGAGCTTTTAATACACCAATTAAATCCCAACAATACGAGGGGCCAGTGACCACACAGCCAAGGCAAAGCATCTACGTGTGATGAAAAGAGCCTAATTTGTCCCTTTATTAATATCTGCACTTAGTGTGGGGAGGGAGAGATGCCTACTGGAGATTGCTTCTAAAAATGGGCTGTGAATAAGGGATAACATCATTCTGTGCAGCAGGATGAGATTTATTCTGCCTCATCTTATTTTCTTCTGAAATACTCATTTGCTGTATCACCTGCTATCAGGCAAAGCCAAAAGGCTGGGCAAACTTAGCTGAGGTTCTATTTAGCTTTTTCACCTAATAAAAGCCTTCCCATCTGCACCTTGAGTGACTGCATGCAAAGACCTACAGTAGACATAAAATTATTAAATTAAAAATTTGTGTTCTTATTTTCTCTGACAATAGCAAATCATACCTACATTCCAAACTAAACCAACAAGCACAAGTCTTGACATTAAAAAAAAAAAAAAAAAAATGTACACTTTCAATGTAAAAATCAGGAAATTGCTCCTTAGAATACACATGAAAAATGCTCAGTACAGGTATTTCTCATATCTTGACACACCAGTATACTCCTCCTTTAACACATGAGTTTTCACTCCCAAAGTAAGTTTAATAACAAAATGAGAGGAAAAGAAGAAAAGTGCAACAGAAAAGCACTAAAAGGGACACACAGTATTTAACCTCACTAGGTAAACTGCAAATAGAACTGCACAAAGAAAACACAATTATGTGATACTTGTTTCTTCTTAACTCTGTATTTGTGCGACGAGCCACGTAGTGAGCAGGTTTTATTCAGAGGCTAACTTGTGTTTTATGTTGAGAACTCCTGCAAAACTGCCTGATTTTATTTGTGAATGGCAGATCACCATTTCAGCATTCTGTTGCTATGGCAATTCCAGGATCAAACAGTCAGGAGATAAACAGGACCTTAGACATATTCATCCAGATCCCTACTTTGGGATAAGTCATCCAGAGCGTGTTCATTGTCAGCCCCAGCACACATCTGCCTTACATCTGTTTCTGTGTACTCCCTACCCCCATTTGGTGAAGGTTTGTACACAAAAGCTGAGACAGGATAGTCAGGTTAACAGTTTGACAGTCTGAGCATCACAGGCCTCCCAGGCATAGAAAAAATGGCCAGATTCAAAGAATTCTTTTGATACAGCTTTTTCTTTTTCACATGTTCATGGCAAAAAAAAAAAAAAAAAATAGAGAAGAGGGTGATTTACCATCTGTCATTATAGAGCTGTCCCTCATCCCACCCTTAAACTGACTCATGCCTCTCAAGTAGGTAACAGCATTAATAAACTGAAATTACATTTAGTTCTCAGTAAATTACAAAATAGATAGTTTGGGTTTCTCTTTTACAGGACCGGTCTGTAACTGGCAGTCTCCACTATAAGGAATGGATAATTTAAAGTGGTTGCATTATGTGATGTAGGAATGAGTGTTCCCTACAGATTTAACTTAATTTTTGCCAATGAATCAAAACCCTTTCTTTGTTAAGTACTTGAAGATGCCCAGCAGAGCTTGCTGTTCCTGGAATTAAAGTAATCAATGGATAATGTGGGCAAGAGGAAGGACAAAAAACCCCATAAAATAATCATCTCATATTTGAGCCATTTCCCTCTGCAGATCAGTTTTAGAGCAGTAGAAAAGAGCTGTTGTCTCCGGTAGTATTGGGAGCAAGATGAATTTGTGTCTTTGGAAGAGATTTGCAAGATAACCTGTAGATTATATGATGAACACGCATGTATTTCCATATAGAAATGGAGCTAAATATAAGTATTGATAAAATGTAAAAGTAGTCCAAACTATTTTTTGTTATACCCTAATACCATGGAAAAAAATAAGGAGGTTCAGAATATATGTGGAATATTTATTTACTAAACTGGGGAGGAATGTTTCTCCTATGCCAGAACTAGGAAACAAAATCCTATGTATGCCACTGCAACATTTTTTTCCATCTGTTTACTAGCTTAGTAAATAAGCAGCAGTGGTTCACTAGATTGTCTTCAAAAAGAACCAGACAGGTAGGATGCATATCCAAATATGTAACAGAACAAGAGGCAAATCTCTTCCCTGCAACAGCAGTGGAACATGATCCAGGAGGATCACTCCCCACTGCAGTCCCCCAAGTGTAATTCCAGTTCCCTCCACCTGCCCTCATTTCCACCTCGTGCTGCACTAGGTACAGCTCTGTCTAGGGACAGCAGCTTCTCCAGTGCCAGCGTGTGCAGCTTTGATGAACGACATGGGGGGGGGATTTTCTGTGTGTCCCTAACTTGTCCATCCCTGTGGTGGCCTGCAGGAGCACGGCATCCCCACGGGCATGGGCTACGCGGTGGCCCCGCACCACTCCGGCGTGTACCCGGTGCACGTGCAGCTCTACGAGGCCTGGAAGAAGGTGTGGCACATCCGTGTGACCAGCACAGAGGAGTACCCGCACCTGAAGCCTGCACGGTACAGACGGGGCTTCATCCACAATGGCATCATGGTACACTGCATTTCCATGTTCATAGCAATACTACTGCAGGGACCCCAGAGGGGCTGCTCTCACTGCAGGCCTCACCTCTGCCAGCATCCTTAAAATTCCCTGCGATCCAGCAGCTGTAAGGATGCCCCAAGAGGGCATTTAAAAGAAAGGAAAAAACAAGTCACACAGACTCAGGCGACTGCAGAAGTATTCCTCAGAAACTAAATGTGCTCCTGGCCCCATCGACTACCAGCCGAGTCATGGCTGCACTCTGTGAAATCATTAAACTGCCCAAGACCTCTGTTCCCTGCTCTGCTTCATCTTTATGCATGAAAGGATTAGAAATCCATCACCTGGGAAGGTGAACAGGTGGCAGTAATCTCCTCCAGCACTTGTGCAGGGCTGAAGTTGCAGCTCTGCTCCTGAAATTCCCAGAGGCAGGACTGGGACACCTGCCTGCCTCTTACACCCTGTGCACTTTGCCAGGGGAGAGAAGGCTCTTCCCAGGCACTTAGAAGTGCACAGAGGACAGGAAAACTTAGCAAGCCCTTTGGCCTGTCCTACCAGCCAGCTGCAAACCTCTAGGCTGGGTGTGCTAAAGTCAGCTGACAAATATTCCAGGGGATGCTTTCAAGTCCCAAACGCTGCTCTGAATATTGCCTGTGCATACCAAGTCCAACTTGTCATCCCCTAAACAAGGCAGAGGGAGTGTCTCAAAAGCAAATTCCTGCAGAGCCAAATTACTGCTGGAACAGACTCAAAATCAGCAGTGTTTTTACACATGTACCCAAATGCTCTATAAATGCAGGTTTTGGTTGTTGTTTTAACTGAATAAAAAAATATAAAATACTGAACTGAATTAAGGGAAACAAAAGTCCTTGCCCAGGCTGATTATGGCACTGCAATACCTGTGTAAGCTGCTGTTCCTCTGTTCCCAGGTGCTCCCTCGACAGACCTGTGGCCTTTTCACTCACACTATTTTTTACAAGGAATATCCTGGTGGTCCTCAGGAGCTGGACAAAAGTATCCGAGGAGGTGAACTGTTCCTCACCATTCTCCTGAACCCCGTAGGTGCCTTCTTTTGCTGTTGTTTGGGTGTGCTAACAGGGAGGAGGGAGGGAAGGAGATCAGGTTGGGAAATAAGAACCAGGACCACTTGCTCAGAGGTATCAATCAGTTTAAGAAAGGAGGAAAATGTCTTCTGCCACTTTCCAGCTACAACCACACGTCAACAATTTCCTGGGGAATACATTAATTCCAGCTCCTTATTGTTTCCCGGCCTGAAGCCAGGTCCCCCTGAGAGACATGTCTGCAGCTGAAACTAACCTGTGAGGGCAAAAAAACTGATCTTGTTAATTTTTTTTCTTTTTTCCATGAACCTGGCTCCTCAGGCACTCCTCACACAACTCAATGGAAACCCCAGGGCTCAGGCCTGATATCATTCCTCCATCACCAGCTCCTAAAAAAAGGTTTTGAGCCACTAAAAAACTGCCTGGTACCATTTAAGACAGGAGCCTAGAGGTGCAAGGAGCAAGGGAAAGAGCCAAAACCCCCCAAGAGAGCAATTATTTTTTCTTGACATTGTCCTCTCTCCTTCCCATTCCACCCAAACAAGCTGCACTAGGCACAAGATGAATGTCCCTTGTCTTGCCAGGTGGCCTCATTTTCAGTGAGTTTAAACTGCAGTACTCATTGACTCCTCTGCAGAGCTAAAGAAACTTCAGGTGGAGTTGACTCTCAAATCCAGATCACTTTTATTTAAAGACCTAAATATAGATTTTTGGTGTTATACAGTCAGATGCTGGTGAGTGAACATTTGGCTGGGTGAGTTGGTGTCCGAGTCAGGTTCAGTGGTGTTGAAGAAATGGAACATTTCTATCAGGAATTTTTCTACACCATACACATGACACCTCATTTGAGAATAAAACACATCCCTCTTCTTGATCCTGTCTCCCCATTACTTGCAGTCTCCTCAAGCTGGCTTTTCTTCCCATGCTTTCCTGAAGTGTAGCTCGGAATTCACACTGAGCTTTATCATGCTTGCATGAATACCTGTGCATTTCTCACTTACGTGAAGATTTCCTCAGGTCTGGGCAGTGCAGCAGCCTGCAGCAGAGCATGTAGAGCTCCTTACCCCACGAGCAATGCTTAGAACAGCCCAAATTCCTCAGCCAACCAGTGCCCCAATACCTTGAGAGTGCCCCAGATATTGGGGGTGGGATTTGAAAAAACTGCAATGATCAACCTTTGATTAAACAGTTTTTCAAGAGGTTTATAGAAACTCTGTCCCTTCCTCAGGTCGTGGTTAGCAATTTCAGCAAATGTATTACAAATATCTATTAAGCTCGAATACCAAAAATGTTTGTACTTCCATGAAGCAATACCACACAGATGGTTAAATTAGAAAGTGCCCAAGGGACACTGCATTGGAATAAAGTTTGCAGAGAGATTGTCATGGGGATCTTCTGATGGAATTTTTTTTTAAATGCCTTCTGCTGAATACTCCGTAGCTCAGAGAGATATTTTCACTTTCTAATTTATGAGTCCTAAAGATGAGTCATGTCTGGCAGTGATGATTTAATAGTAGGCAGAGGAGGGATAAATTCCACCAAGACAGACAGAAATCAAACCAACTTCCTTGGAGTTTTAATGAGGCTTGCAAGAATCCCAGGCAGACCTTTCCAGAACCCAGCTAAGGCTGCTCAAATCTGCAGTTTGGGCTACTTACTCTTTGCATAAACACTTCAAAGCAAAGCTCATTACAGTCAGTAGGGAAGGCTCAGCAAACAGGCTGGGCTTGAAATAAACGCAAACAGCCAAACTCTTTCAAAGGTATCAATCCAGCCCCCCTCTGAAGGGTTTCCTTCATTTGGAGGCTAAGAGAAATAACAAGGAGCTTCAGATGTATGTATAAATAAGAAATACAAATACGGTTTGGGGCAGAAAATGAAATATTATCTTCTTGGACTTCTGCTTTACTATTTGATACAAGTAAGAAAAATTTCAGTTTAAAGTTTCTTATCTCCCTTGCCAGACCAAAGCTGGATGTTCAATCAGGGTTAAGTTACAATCATCTTTGATGTTATTTACTGTGTGGTTTGACAAACATCAAAACCCAGTTAGTCACTAAATCTTAATTAGGACAGGCCTCCCAAAAGCTGTAGCATCAGCACTTGCACAGCAGCAGTGAAAAGAGAGCAGCAAAACCACCACACTCGCTGGAAAGAAGGGAAGAGGAAAAAATTACATCTAAAACTACAACCGACCAAAATGTAAAAAAAGCTTTACAAAACCGGTTTTGTGCCCAATCTAATTTTGATAGCAAAATAAAACTTGTCCCAACACTAGGATTCTTGTGATAGCATAAGTATCTCTGTTAAGTGTAGTTAGATCTTAAGGCAAGAAAACACATTAATACTCAAAAAATACATTGCTACTCATGATGTATCTTCAAAGACAGGAGTGCAATACCAAAGAGCATCAGACAAGGAAATCACCATGTCCTCAACAGGAATTTAACACTACCCAGCTATGTAAATATGGTAGAAAATCCTCTGGTTCTGATCAGCATTGTGAAAAAATATTTAGGCTTTCTGCAGGTGTGCAGCATTCCACAGCTCCAGCAGCAGAAGCAAAGTCAGCCTGAAACTCTAAAAATTTATTTTCTGTTTAAAACCATGTTGAACAGCATCACATCATTTTTCTCTCTTCCTAAACCTTCCCAATTCTTTACAACTTTTTTTGCAGTGCTTTGAGATGTCTTTTTAACATTTGCTTCGTTGGGTTATATAAGATGAAAAAAAGCTTATGGCATTTCAAAGGAGTTCAACATTTCAGTTATTTTCAGCCTTTTTAAAATTCTACCTCTCATTATTTGCTTAGCTTAATTGTGCTTTAGAATAACTTTTTCTTCTCACAGAACACGTTCTTAAAATCTCCCTTCCTCACTGTTTATTTCACCAGTGCTGTGCCACATTGGTTTCCTTTTAAACCTCTTCCCATCAACTCTCCAGGCACTTCTGGTTTTGCCACACTCCATAGAGAAACACGAGGTAACCAGCAGTAAAACCAGCCTGCTTTAAGGTGCCTGCTTTTTTTTTTGGAAAGGGAGTTTTGTGTGGAAGCTGTGCTATTTTCCCAAGCTCCCATCATCTGCTATCATGACCAAACACAGAGCAGGAGGTGGAGAGAGCAAATGGGATGAAGAGAGCAAATTCCTTGCTTTGCTTCCAAATGTAACCCAGGGAAATTCAGAATTAAAAGCAACCCATTTGTAACTAAGTCCCCAGAACCGAAATGCTTTTAGCAGCAGGAAAAAAAAAAAAGTTTCTCATAGGAAAAGTTAGAGAACTCCATTGGAGTTGAAGTTTTCAGGGAGATTTTCCACATCCAAATGTCAGGCTCAAAACTGAGTGGGTTCTCTGACCCTGCCCTTCACTCAGTCTCCGGGGAAGAGCCTGACACGTTTAATGCTTTTACAAACTGTTCTATTTATCACCTCTTGAGCATCCACAAGGTCTCCCACTATCTGTTTCATGGCTCCTTCCCTTTCCTCCCCTGCTCCACAGGCCATAAACAACAGCCATAAACATTTAACAACCAAGATAAGCTAATAAATACAGCCCTAAATATTATTGCCTCTACAAACAACAGCGAGAGAGTCATTTCTCCTAAAAAAAAACACCTCTTAAAACCAGAGAGATTTTTATTAAGCCAGCAAGTGACAGCACAAAGGTACCTCAGTCGAGCACTACAGCAAGAATGAGTGCATGGGGCTTTGAGGAGAAGCAGCAGCACCCATGAGCCTGGTTGAGCAGTCAGTGAATTGGATTTATTTGCCAATGTGATGCACATTTTCCCCTTACCTGTTCACCTTGAAAAGCTTTTGGATAACCCAAAATCCTGGCACCCCTCTCCTGCAGCACCCTTCCTACTCTTCCTTTCTCTCCTTGTTACACAGGAACTCACCCGGGCTGACCCTTCCTTTCCCCTTCCTCTCACAGGGTGTTTTTACTCTTTCTCCCACTGACTCCTTTCCATAGTTCCACCATAAAAATGGGCACAAGTCTTTTTTTTTTCTGCCTATTTTTATACATCTATAACCCTGCCTACTCTAGATTTACACCTGCCTCACCACACAGGATCTAGAGTCAGGCATACCCCGCATGGCATTTGGCCCAGAAAGTCACCAAAGTATCACATATTTGCAACTGACAGATCAGGTTAAAAATGGAAAAGCAGCAGGAAAAGGGAGAAGTTAAACACTTCTTCAGGCTTCTCTTCCCACTTCAATCAAACAGCCCTAAGAAGCTTTAACCAGAGGTGAAACGTGGCAGATGAATTTCAGGAAGATTAGCTTTTCTTTGCAGGAATTTGGTTGTCGAGAGCGAAATCAGACCTGTGATTGAAAGGTAACTTTGAACTCCCCTCAGCAGAAGCTACAGGCAGCCCATAATAATGTACATTATTATTCCAACTCCCTGGGAAGTGGCATGGGACGCTTTTAATTCTGAGGGCCACTTAAAGGCATTTCCATTTTTAAACTCTCACCGTGACTAAAGGGCTCTTGCTCATTTCCAGCCTGTTACATCTGCATTCTCCACGTCCCGCATGTGCCACACTTGGCAGATTTTGTTCTTGTTCCCTGCTCTCTCTCCTCACAGAGACAGAGGAGAATCACACGTTATTGCTCTGCCATATTAAAAGTAAATGCTGAGAGGGGTTAATTTATACCTTCCACAAGAGATTTGGGAATGTTATTATGGAACATCTTGAGTGTTGGGAATGTTTTTCTTTTTATTTGCTTTGTTTCTCTGAGCATAGTGATAGAAAGAATAAAAAATAACCTTGGGCATTGTAGGAAGCGTGCTGCAACCCAAAAGTAATTCACAGCACAGTTTGAGCATCTCGGCACATTCTGGGGACAGGAAAAAGCAGGCAGGAAACCTCCCAATAAAAATTGTCAATATTTGTGGAGCTGCAGTTACCAGGGTGCAGCCCACAGGGACAGACACGTCCCTCTCCAACCTGAAGAGAGGGAAAGGTTGATTCCACCAAATTAAAAGGGAGTTTTGTTAACAAGTTACAGCAGAATTTAACTTAATGGTCATAAACACACAAATCAACCCTGACCTTCCTCGTGTTCCTGAATCTTTTTCCCCCCTTGGTAAATCATTATTTTTTCCCCTCATCCCACACGGCTGCACAGAGCTACTACAGGGAAATATTATCCCATGGAAACTCAAGCCTTCAGCAGCATATTTAGAAACTAATTAGCCTGAAACCCAGAGCATGAGGAAAACATTTCAAGGACAGCACATCTCCTTTCCTTCTTTCTGACATTTTCCTGCTTTATGAAAGCTGCTGCTCCACTCCACATGTTTTGATATTTTACCAGAAATCCTTCCCAGCAAGCTGGGTGATGGCAGAAATAGCAGTAAACAACTGCCTGTCAGCAAGGGGCTACTGGGGAAAGAGGGACAGAACCTGCTACCTTCATGCACACACCATGCAATCATTTATTCAGGTGTCAGGAGCAAGGCTTCCAGGAGAAAATCAGCTGACTCAGAACACTGATTATTGAAAATGAATCCTTAATAGAAGTAAATGGCCAAGAACTAAACTTCCTGGCTGTGTTGGCCATTCAAAATTAATTGGAAAGTGGCTGATTTGAGAATATTATATCCTCCAGTGAACTGAAAATGCTGCCTTTTTTTTTTTTTTCTCTGAAACCAAGAGTGGAGAATTAAATTAACTCTGAGGTTTGTTCGCTCAGAGTAGACCACCAAACTGGATTAATTAATCATCATTTATGAACACTCTATAACCCAGAGCAGGCAGAAATGTGCTAAGATAGCAACATGACAGTAGAACTGTTATAAAAACAAATTATAAATTTCCTGCATCCCCAACCTATAGCAACTTTCCAGGCATTTCTTTGCATTTCAGAACAAAATATCCTGGTGAAAATTCTTAGTGTCTATAGGAATGCTTAGAATAAGCAGATGGATTTACACTTGTTCCGTAACTTGGTGTGCTGGGCAGGGTCCTGGGCATGCCCAGTTCCATAGGGAATGCCAAGACTGCCTTTCCTTCCTCCACCTGGAGATGACAGAGCGTCATGTCAAGGGTAAAAGACCTAATTCTAACTGTGCTTGGGATGATGGGCTGAAGCACATCTCAATTTACCACATCTCTAAGGAGAAATGGCAGAGAAACTGTCATTTATGGGCACTTATCCAAACTCACCATCATTTGGGCTTCTTTTTGCCTGCATGTCCCTTGTCCTCCACAGCTCGTGTTCAGCTTGACCTAAACCAACAGTACCCCAAACCACTGCAATCTGCTTCATTTCCTTAATTTCAACTTGGGTTTGTTCTCAAGTCTGAACTGAGTAGATTTCTTTCTTTTTTTTAAGAGAGAGTTTATAGTCTAAGGAAGTCTTTTCAGTGAGAAAAAACAGATGGCAAGAAAACAAATTCCTGTATCATGAATTTCACCAGAAAATGGAAATAACAAGAGAATTGAATTGCTGTAGATTTCTGCAAAGGCTTGCTGGGGCCCACACATGTAAGTGGCAGCAGCGCATTTGGGCAGAATTCATTCAGCTCTGGCCACAATTAGCTGTGCTGCTGATGACTTACACAAGTGTGACAGATGAAAAGCCATAAAACATCCATTCAGATCTTCCACCCTCACGCAGCTACGCACCAATTGCACAAATTCATCAGAAGAGCAGGTTTTTTTTTCACAGCCTCTCAACGCATGTGCTGAGAGGAAAAAAAAAACCACAATTTTTTCTACTTGCAGGCTTTGAAAAAAAAAAAATATATTTACCTAATATATATAACTAATGGATTAGAACCTCCCACCCAGTTTTCTTCATCTGGGACCCCACGCACCTTGTGGTGTCACAAACGTGTATGACCAGGGGAGCAGTGGCTGTGGTGGAATGTGCTCATGATTTAGCCTTTACTTTAGAAGGAAAACTTGGAGAGATAACAGAAAAAAAATAAAATATCAAACCTAGCAACTGTATTCTCAGAGGGAAAGGAACAAGGCACAGGATTGTTCTGTCAATACTAAGGAATTCATTTAATCCTGCCAGCTAAACAATGGAAAAGCAGAAAGCGTTCCTGGGTAAATGAGAACCAATTTTGCTCTTCCAATAGGGAATTTTAAAACAACATAGAGGCTCTACAGCATTTGTACAGCTGTCCCATGGCCACTTCCCACCACTGATGGACAGCAGCTTCCACTCCCATCCTGGGAGCACTCGGGGTGGAGAGCAGACACAGTAATGAACATGGGCACAGGAAATAAAATGCCATTCAATGGTTTTTTTTCCTCTTCAATCAAAGACAAAAATGTTTCTGTCCAAACACTGACTTTGTTGCTTTCTTTAGAGACATTATATTTGGAAAATATTTGATTATCCTGTCAAGAGCATTAAAGTGTAAACAGATGTGCAGAGTGGAAAGAGAGCAAAAGTTAAAAAAAAAAAAGTGCGATTTTCAGGCATATAAATGATTTCACTTCAGCAGCAGAAGGGTCATGAATATGAATAGCGCTGAATTCCAGAGCAGCCATTTGTCACTATTAAAATTAGTGCTTTGTCAACACAAAAATCTCCCTCCCAGCTTCCCCCTAGCCCCCAGGCAGCTGTACCAGGGGATGCATTATCCCGCTCTGGCCCAGGAGGGACCAGGCTGTCATCCACAGCTGTGCTGGGACAGGGATGAGCTGTCCCAGACTGAGGGGCTGTGCCCCGGGGATGAGCCCACCTGGCAGCTCTGCCTTCCTCTGCTCTGCCATCCCACTGACACGGCCAGAAATCCAGGGGGCTGCCCTCCACATCCCCTTCGGAGCCCCTGCTGCTTGTGAGCGCGATGGAAAAGCAGAAATCGTTTGGGTGGGACAGGAACCGAGCAAAAAATGCACCTCCACAGCAAGAACACCATGGCTCTGCTATGCAAGGCCGAGCTACACCCCTTGCATCAATTCCTCCCTTCTGGCAAATCTTCTTAAAAAAGCTGCTAAAGGCACAGTAAATGTGCCTTTCCTCCCAGAACAGCAGAATTCCCACATGACACCCAGCTCTGGCTCCTGGGCTTTCCAGCAACGGGCCAAGCAGCAGGAGGAAAGGACCTAGAAGGGAGCATTGATCCTGTTTAATTGTGGAATGGCTGAGAGAATGAGGGGGAATGCATTTAAAGCTAAGTTTGCTAATGGATTTATTTCATTGCAAGTGCTTGATCGATGGATAGGGAGAGTTTCAGATATCAACAGAAAGCAATCAGCCAATATTTTATTCCCAACACTAGACTGCCATCCTTGAGATGGTGTTGCACTTCAGCTGTGCCCTCCAGAGGCAGGTGGCTAATTTTTGTCCCAAAACAAGTGCTTTTAGCTAAATCTGTGCTAAGTTTGGCAGTTAGAGAAGGAAAAAAGCTCTTTATTCTGCATCAATAGGGCTGTGCACCCAGAGCAAGCACACAAATTCTGAGTACAGAATGCAGTTTCAGGCACTGGTTTATATTCAAATAACTTTTTTTAAAAGCCCTTTGTTTCTCTCTAGTAACTACTGTAAACTCCGAGTACAGAATGCAGTTTCAAGGCCCTGGCTTATATTCAAATAACTTTTTTTAAAAACCCTTTGTTTCTCTCTAGTAACTACTGTAGGTTTCATTTTTTACAACACACAAGCCTGCATATACAAACATTCCATACAGAGAAAACACCGTATCCAAATTCTAGATCTAAGTGATGTGAAATAGCCCTAGAAACAAAAACCAGACAGTGAAATGGTGTGATGGTCCTGCCATTAGTGTGCAAACAATCTGATATCAGCCATGCTCTAAACACACTTAAAATCCATCACCTTTATCCCCAGTGATCTGGAGGTAGATAGCAAAGAATTAAATCCCATTTTACTCTGTGAATAATGCATCATATCTGGGGCTTTTTCACTTCCAAAAAGACCAACAGAGCAAAAGAAGTCAAAAGAGATGTCCAAGATCTTTTGACTCCATGAAGAGTGATAACAGGCTCTTTTAAATTGGTTTGCAGCATAATGAACCTCGTAGAATAAGCTAATACTCATCTCCTACAAGTACATTTTAACATTAAAAACAATCTCATCCATTTTCAAGCTTAAACAAAGCACAAAGATCACACAGATTTACTTGCATACTTCATTTGGTGCAATAACATTAAATGTCATTGGCAGACCCTTTAGCACTCAAACAAATGCTCCAGAAACAAGGTGATATTCTCCAGCAGCATCTCCTACAAGTGTTTTCATTTTCATCACTTTAAAACAGTTTGCAGGAAGAGCTTTTCACATTTGCAGGAGTTGAACTAGCAAGGATTTGTTTGTGTTGGCTGGGGTTTATTTTGTGAGGAGAGCATGATTTATTACCCTCCTTATAGTTTCTGGGGTAGTACACAGAGACACGCACCAAGTTCAGGGTAATTTTAAGACTTACTCTGTTTATGTCAAATACTCAGGGTCATAAAACACACGGGGAACTGGAATCCACCAAATCAATCCACAGAAAAAAAAAAACCAACTTGCACAGCTTCCAATCTTGCTTAGCCGAGGCCCAGAGCAGAATATAAGGGAAGAATAAATTACCTTTTGTGGCATAAAGTGTGCAGAATGCAAGCCCACTGCACAAGGGCCACGAGGGACACATTCTCCTAAGCTCCATCTGTCTCCCCCTTGGAGGAGGGCTAAAAGCCTTGTTAATAATTTAGCACTAATTAAACTAATGGACACGTTTTCGAGCACTGGGGGCTGTGGTTAAAGAAGCAGCACCTTGGCACAGCAGGAGGGTGAGAGTGGGAAGCTGGTGGCTTCCTGTGCTAAGGACAAGCCTGGGACAACAGGGCAGGAGCCTGCAGGAGGGAAAGCTTTCTCTGCAGGTGGATCACTGCTGAAAACCTTCCTGAGCCACACACAGAGGTATTTTAGAGCGTATCTCCAGCATGGCTGACCCACACCCCAGGCTCCAAAGGAGTGCTGACTAAACACTGTCCCCCAAGGCTGGGTTGGGCAAGGCTTCAACTCAAACCACATCCAGCAGCCCTACAGCACATCAAATCAATTCATTTTGAATTTAAAAACTCAAAATTCACTGACCTGAACATGACTCCTGTAGCAGCCTTCAAAGAAGGAAGGTGCAATACTCTCCAAAAACCTCTCCCCTACAATCTTGCACAGCTTTGCAATCTCCTCCCCATTTGTAATCATTTGAAGCCAGGCTTACCTGGACACAATTATCTCTGGGAACCAGGTGTCCTCACTGTTGATAGATAATTTATTCAGGATGAGGTGCTTCAGTCCCCCAAATCTGCCTGCAGCTGTAATCCAGTTTCACTATCAGTCCATCCCGGCTCAGGCCACTGCACTGACTAAAACAGCCAAGTGACAACATTCAGCTTGGTGCCATCTTCATAAAAGTAAATAATGACAATCTACAGGTAAAGCAGCCACAAAACTGAGTTTAATCACCTCATGGAAAGAAAATGCTGGGAAATACATTTGTCACATTGTTCTTACAAACTCTCTTTATCCCTCTGAAATAAATCAAGAGATCTACAAGGCAGTGGCCACGTAAAGGCAGATAAAAAGACAGAAGTTATATCGGCTTTAAGGAGAAAATAAAGACAGAGATACTTAGCTGAGATACCATCCTTCACAAAGCCTGGGAGCGTTTCTGTGTCAGAATTTATTCCCCTACTCACAGCCAGGCTATTCTAGGCAAAGCAGCCAGCACCGGGGGGAGACAGCAAACTGGATTTTTGGTGTGCCATGCCTGAGAGGCTCCTCTTGCCCCCCAGATCAGCATCTTCATGACCCACCTGTCCAACTACGGGAACGACCGCCTGGGCCTCTACACCTTTGCCAACCTTGCCAGCTTTGTCAAGAGCTGCACAAACCTGAGGCTGCAGACGCTGCCCCCCGTGCAGCTGGCTCAGAAGTACTTCCAGCTCTTCCCCGAGCAGACAGACCCCCTCTGGCAGGTAAAGTCACCTCCTCTTCCTCCTCCAGCTGCAACGTGCTCATTGGAACGAGCATCTTTTCCTCTAAAAAGCCTTTTTTGAGCATGGGAATGTGAGCTCAAGGCTGTAATTGAATGGTTACACGCACCTGCCTCTTCTCTTCACTGGAATACCATGGGCCACGCTGAGCTTGTGGCTAAAATCCAGGGGGGCACCAAGGAAACCTGTGCAGTTACTTAGGGCTTACACTGGTAGAAAATTTCCCCTATTATTTTTGGCCGAGCCACAAAGGAAGTATAAATCTATAATATTTCCAAGTACAAATCTATAATATTTCCACTGGGCTGCAGCAATCCGTTCAGTTGATGATTTTCTCTGTCACATTTTGTTAATTTGATTCACCAGCAAAGTGTATGCTCTGTTACCTATGCAAAAGCAGCATCTGTGTGATAACTGCTTTGAAGAGCAGCCAGTCCCAACCTCTTCTGCGGGGCCTTTTGTTCGCAGGTTTTTATTTTGCATTCATAGGTAGTAGAAAGATAAGGAGATGAATAATATCCCACATTTCTATTTTGTCCTTTCCTTTTGCATTCTCACGTAAATTAAAATTGGCACTAAGCCCCATGCATCCGAAACCATCCTGACAGCTCAGAAAGTAATGCCTCCAAGCTATTCAGGGGCTTCCATTTGAACCTCAAATGGAAACGTGATTAAATCAATGTTCCAATCTTTCTTTTCCCCCCCCCCCCTTCTTTTCCTTTTCTGTTAATGACTGAACCTTGTCCTCACTCACTCAAAACCGTTGTATGCACACTGTGGGATTTTGCTGCTCGGTGTAGGGCTCTGGCATTAGTGCTTAACACTGAGACCCTGCAAAGGTTTGGGATGCCCCACGTGCTGGCCACAACCACCTTTTGTCCTTCAGAACCCGTGTGACGATAAGAGACACAGGGATATTTGGTCCAGAGACAAAACTTGCAACCACCTGCCCAAATTCCTGGTGATAGGACCCCAGAAAACAGGTAAGGAGCACAAGGGGAGCTTTTTAAAAGTTTCTGCAAAGTCAAAGGTGCTTTTTAAATTTTTTAATATTTCCTAATGGCATCTCTTTGTGTTGTCATAGGAACGACAGCCCTTTATTTATTCCTTCTGATGCATCCTTCCATTATCAGCAATCTCCCCAGTCCAAAAACATTTGAGGAAGTTCAATTCTTCAACGGCAACAACTACCACAAGGGAATTGACTGGTAAGAAGAATGACAAAAATGAGGTGTTCATTCTTAATCCATGGAAAATCACAGTGGAGCAATTCCAGGAGTGGGTGTGGCATTTCCTTAATTACTGGATGAATTCGTTATGCTGGGAATTATCAGATGGAAAGAGAATCTAATTGGTAGTGATGGGACATTTAATCAAGCCCCTAATTTTGTTTAGACATTACAGTAAGAATTTTCTGAGTTTTCACACAAATGAGTGCAAGAGGCAGTTCTGTCATGAGTTCTGTCTTCATGCTGAATAACATCTCTGTCATGTCATAGCTGTAGCTTCACTGACACACACTCTGTTCCTTCCAAAGTGGCTTTTCATGAAGTAATGTTCCATTTATCTCTTCACGAGGATCCATCCAATCAATTTTAAATGGAAAAGACCATTCAAAGCCAAAATTCAAATCTTGCATTCTGAAAGCGTCCAAAGGCAAAGATATGTCAGCTCCAAAATGAAGTGCTTCAACAATGTTAAAATTAAACAGTTTGACATTTAAATGTTGACATTAAATGTTGACATTTTGAAGCTTTTCCCATTTTTTTCTGCAGCTAAAACTGAACTCACTCCAAACTGGTGAAAGATATCCCTTTGACACTGAAGTTATTAGCAAAAATCCCATCCATCACAGAAAAACCTAATTACCAGACTTCATGAGGGCTTTAGCTATTACCAGCACCACCTAACAGCCAAGATGCATTCCCATTACTCCAGTCTGGGCTGAGCTGAAAAATTCAATTTTGCTTCTTGAGAATTACGTCTGAAAATTCACCTTCTCACCCACCATGAAATGGGAAGCGCGGGGCCATGACCCTGTTGTGCTGCTGCTCATTCTCACGAGTCTCTTCCCCTCCAAGGTACATGGAATTCTTCCCCACCCCTTCCAACGCCAGCACCGACCTCCTCTTTGAGAAAAGTGCCAACTATTTCCACTCTGAGGAAGCTCCCAGGAGAGCTGCTTCCCTCATCCCCAAGGCCAAGATCATCACCATCCTCATCGACCCGTCCGACCGCGCCTACTCCTGGTACCAGGTAGGGAATTCTTTGCCCTGGGGAATGCACAGTGGAGCCGGTGGCTGGGGATGATGGCTGGCATCGCTGGGAATCCGTGTCCTTGAGCAAGTAATGGGGATAATGGCACAGCCTTGGCAGCCCGTGGAAGCAGGAGGGTGCTGGATGCCAGCTTTTGCAGTTGGCACCCGCGACACCGGTGTCAGGAATGATGAAAGTTCCCAGCACAGAGCTGCCACCAGCTGGAAGCAAACAGTTCAATCTCAATTACAGCTGGCAGGGCAGAGAGGGAGAGCAGCGCTCCGTGCCCTGGGAGGTGCACAGGGAAGAGGAGCGTGGCCCAGCCAGGGAATCAGAGCTCTTGATGCTGAGGGTCTGGCCCCACTTCTCTTCCCCCAGCGTGTAAGCTCATCAGCAGTGTGCAGCGGTGCACAGATGGACCCAGTGTCTCCTGGAGTTTCCAAGGAGGTAAAAAGAGCTGTGACTGGAGCCACTGGCTTTTTTTCTCTCCTTGGAAACAAAAGCAAGCCTGTTGTTTTCCCCAGGATGCTCTTCCTTGCCTTTTACTGAGCCCACACCCTTCCATAACAAACCCTGCACTATTTAAAAATTCTATTTTTAGGGAAATGTATACGCATGCTTGTGAAAAAATGGAAACATAAAGGAAACACTAAATTCAGTGTTAAAATAGACTGAGGTTAATAATGCTGGAATAGCATGAAATGCATCATTTCTGATCCTGCCAGGCAGTTCTGCAAGCAGCAGAGCACGGCCGGGGGCTGCAGCCTGCACCCGGCTGTATCTCACTGCCACCTTCCCAGCTGCCAAGGCAAAGCAGCAAAGCGGCCACTGCGAAGATTTCAGCCCGCAGCATCCCTGTGCCACGTGTTTCCCTGTCTCCCCGCAGCACCAGCGCTCCCACGAGGATCCCGCTGCCCTGAGGTTCAGCTTTTTCCAGGTGATCACCGGCGGGCCCCGGGCGCCGCCGGAGCTGCGGGCGCTGCAGCGGCGCTGCCTGAGCCCCGGCTGGTACGCGCTGCACATCCACAGGTGGCTCTCGCACTTCCCGCCCTCCCAGGTAAGAACCTGCCCAGCTCACCCAGCCCTGGCACTGCCCAAAGCGCTCCCGAGGCTCCTGCGGCCCGGCTGCAGCGCCAGATGTTGTGGGAAGGGCGGGAAAATTCATTTAGGAAATGGCAGAGACTGCCCTGGGTGGGACAGAGTGCTGCTGAAAGGAGGCAGAGCTGAGCTTTGTCAGGGACCTGGGGGAAAAAAAAATAACAAACAAACAACAAAAAGAACTAGAAGCTCTGCCTTCTTGCAAGCCTCGTTTTTCTTTTTACATAGCCTCAGCTGTACTATAGAGAAGAGAAGCAGGTCAATCCCGTTTCCAGGAGAAGGGAGAAAATCTCAGCCATTTACTTCCTTCTTTCCTCTCCAGCCTTTCTATTCTCATAAATGGGGAGAGAATCCTCCCAGAGATGTTGAGGTGGCAGCGAGGGCAGCATCAGGTCAATCCCATTTCCAGGAGAAGGGAGAAAATCTCAGTTAGTCATTTACTTCCTTCTTTCCTCTCTGGCCTTTCTATTCTCATGAATGGGGAGAGAATCCTCCCAGAGATGTTGAGGTGGCAGCGAGGGCAGCATTGCCCTGGGAGCAAGCAGGCCACGTCTCCTCCTTGCCCACCTCATCCCAACTTATTCCTCCAAAGGAGAGGGGCATGTCCTGGCAAACTCTGAGCATGCCCTGTTCCCTGGGCTGCTCCTCTGCCCTCACCTGGAGCTGCTGCCTTCTCCCCTCATAATTTCCCACAGACACATCACAAACCTCAGCAATGTTTTGCATCCTTTCCTCATCTCTTCTTCTCAGAATTGTCTGAGTGTCAGGTTTGGCTTGGGAGGTTTATCTCCTGCATTTGAACAAGGTGCACACGCAGAGTTACGAGGTGCCCACCTATGTAATTCCAACTCAATAAAGTGAAAAGCAAACCTAAAAAGGAGCTCATCCACGTGAATGCTTTTAGCACTGAACAAAGTCATTTAAAGCTAGTTTAAATCCAGGTTGTCACAGAAGTGAAGTAATGCCATTTTTTTGTCAATCTTAGCCCTGTTTCCAATCATTGCCATATTTACCCCTGCAGTTGCTCATTATTGATGGACAGCAGCTGAGAAGTGACCCTGCCACTGTGATGGATGAAGTGCAGAAGTTTCTGGGAGTCTCTCCTCACTACAATTACTCCGAAGCCCTAACGTGAGTGTATTCCTTTTCTCATCTGCTCTGTGGGATCCCAGGGTACATCCCCTCCCACCAGGATCCCTTCATTATTAACTACAAAGACATCAGGACAACAATAACTTTGAGAAGCTTGGGGTTCTCTTCCATGAGTCTCCAGGAGATGAAGCCTGGGTGTCAGGTGTGGGAAGCTTGGATTTCTCATTCCAAAGGAGCCTGATGGCAGAGGCTGGGTGAGAAGCACTCGTTCCCTAATCCCATTTTCCTGTCTGGATTTCCACACATGGCTGAGACTCCTGCAGGGGTGGGAGTGAGCTGAATTCCCCTCTTAGTCCAGCAGAAAATTGTAAGAAGCTTTTGCCCTGAGCCTCCCTGTGCGAGGAGCATCACCTCCTTACAGCCCCAGCCCTGGGATATCCATGAGCTGGGAAGCCTGGCACTGCTTTTCCAAGCCCTGAGCCAGCACATGGAGTGGGAAGCAGCAAAGCCTCTGCTTCACCTTCCCTGCAGGCTGGTCCTGAGGGAAACACAACCACAGACTTTGCAGCTGCCCCACACTGCTCCTCTCTGCTTGCAATTACCATTTCATGTTTCCTCCCTGGCAGGGTTTAGCTTATTTTTATCATAGTTTCAATGGAAGACTTCAGTGCTTAAGGAAGTTGCTCTGCCAAAACCTTTTTCTGGAGGAAGAAGTTTGGATTTCAGAAGGCAATTTTTTAAGTCACTGGTTTCCAAAGAGGATGGAGGGGAGGAGGAGTCTGATCACAGAGCTGAGCTATTGATGTTTGAACAACTCACAACTGCACATCTGCAGTGCCTTCTGCTGGGTTTTAAAAATCCACACCCACAGACATACATCTTCCTTGCTGGAACTAAATTAAAGTCAGTGGAGTCGCACAGCAGGAAGAAATTTGGCCTCTCCTACTGGTTTGGGCAGGAAAAATGGATTGTAAACAGATCCATAAAATTATGCGCTCCCTGTTTAGAGGCATCAAGAATGCAAATGTGCTGTGGAAGCACACACTCCTGCACGGATTTGGGATGGAAGGGGAAAATGCATTAAAGTGTGTGGCTGCTTTCTGGCAGGGCTTGTCAAAGGGGAAAAGATTGCACAGGATGGTTCCTAGTCATTACTGCCTAACAACTGCTCACCACACATTCTTAAAGGTGTCAGGAAGCAGCCTAAGGACCCAGTCCTGTGAACAGCACTGAGCAACAAGTCCATCACCCGGAGTCAGTGTGTGGAAGTCTTGCAGGAGAGTAAAATCAGCCCAGGCAGAAGGGAGCCATGGCAGGGGAGCAGAGGGGACACAGAGGCAGGGCTCAAGAAAAACACCAGATGAGAGAAAACACACCAGAGGAGGGTGCTGAGGAAAGCCTTCTGCCTTGGAGGGCTGCTACGTTCTGTCAGAGAGTGGGAGAAAGATCCTCACGGTGGCTTTGCTTGGCTCTGCATTCCCTGCCTCTGGCATCAGGTACTGCCTTCCCAAAAACCCTGCCTCTGCCCCAGGCTTACTCTGCAGGGAAGGGAAGACAAGCAGGCCTCCAAGGATTTCTGCTGACAGCTCTAAAATGCTCCCCTGTAGCTCTAGCCTTAGGGCTATCACTGTTTTTAAATAAATACCTCCACTGTGCCCAATTACGTTTGCAGAAGCCCCGAGAGCTCTGTGATTTCTGAACGCAGAGGGTTGAATTCAGCCCAAACTGCCTCACCCTCTTTTCCCCTTCCCAAATTTGCACATCCTTTTCATAATGTTCAGTAAGCTCCTTCTGAGGCAGAAGGATTGTTTGGGGCATAGTTTTGCAGTTCCCCTTTTACCCAGCACACGATGCTGCTGCTCCTCTTGGGAAATTAATGCAAGGCAGCTAAAGTGCTTCACCATGCAAGGAGCAGATGGGAAAGGCCAAAGCAGAAATTAATCTGTCATCAATATATCCATTTAATCAATGATTTATTTGTTTTTAATTGATACAGCTGCAGAGACAATTTAGGAAACAAAGGTCAGGCTGCATTAATAGGCTGGGCAAGGAAAATCCCATGGAGGAGGTTCACCCTTCTCCTGAAACTCACCCACTTCTGCACAGCAGCAAATTGCAGGTGCATCCGTGTCGTGGGGACAGAGCAGGGGCAGAAAGGTGGTGTGTAACTAATTAACTCTGTGTTCCAGCCAATTACCCTTCATCCTTCTCAAACATCTGCTGAGCAGCAGGAATGTGCAGCGTTGGGATGGTTTATGCCTGCTGCAAGTCCCGCAGCAATAAATTCCAAACTCAGCGCCACGCGCCGTTCGCTCCTCAGCGAAGCCTTCATCTGAACCTCTTCTATCTCTGCATTTCAGGCATCACAATCAAACTGCAGGTTTCAGATAAGGCTGCTAAGACAGTGTTTATGCTACAATGCCATCCTGGGAAGGAAAATGGTGTTTAGATGCAGTGATAGGGAGCAGCAGCTTCCTCTTCTTCTTCAGGCGGGTTAAATCACCAGCACCCAACCAGCGCTTCCTGAGGAGAGCTGCACATCACCCTGTGATGGGCTGGACAAGGACAACAAAAATTAGCCAGTGCAGGTAGAGCACAGTGGGGAAAACTTCTGCTTTTAGGCACTTCCAAGGCAGATTTGTGGGAAAAAATGAATTCCCAGAAATTACACAGGTTTCTCATTATGTCCTCACAATTCCAGTCATCTAGAGATGTGTGCAGCATAACTGTGGGCTAATAATTCCCAGAGTTTACACAGGAGAGGAAAGCTGTTTCTCACTTTGTCCTCACAATTCCAGTCATCTAGAGATGTGTGCAGCATAACTGTGGGCTAACACTGATGTCTCAGTAAGCCAGGAGATGTTTCTGAAGCAAGGTCTTTTAAAAGATCTGATCCTCCACAGGTTTGACCCTCAGAAAGGCTTCTGGTGCCAGTTATTGGAAGGAGGGAAAACAAAGTGCCTGGGGAAAAGCAAAGGTCGGAAATACCCGCCAATGGACCAAGAGGTAAGGGCTTTCCAGAAATTTTTGGGAGATGTTTTAACACTGACCCTAATTAAACACACTGATTTATTTTTTCTTTGTTGCATTTTCACTGGGCTGATGTTTTTAAAAATCAGAAAATTGAGCTTTGGAAGAGAGGGCATTGAGTGCCGCCTGTGAGAGCCCTCTGTGGGATGGGTTTCCTCTAACCTGATCTTGGCTCCTTTCTCCCCGCTCAGTCCCGAGCCTTTCTGTCGAGCTACTACCGGGAGCACAACGTGGAGCTGTCCAAGCTGCTGCACAGGCTGGGCCAGCCGCTGCCCTCCTGGCTGCGGCAGGAGCTGCAGAAGCTCAGCTAGCCCCGGGGGACCCGGCCAGGCGCCTTCCTGCCCGCCCAGAGCTCCTCCGGCTCCCTCGGCATCCTCAGGACAGCACCGCACGGACCCCGCTCTGCCCAGCCAAACCACACAAAGCGCAAGAGAAGAAATTGAAAAGCCCCAAACCCGAGCCCGACGAGTGTTGGCACGCCCGTGCTGCCGGCGGGGCGGCATCCAGCCCTTGTGCCCGCTCCCAGGGAAGCGCACGGCGGCGGCGGCACCCCCCGCATCCAGGCGGGAGCCGCGCCGAGCCGCGCTCCTCCCTTCTCCGGGAAGCACCGGGAGCTCTGCGCGGGACCCACGGACCCGCGCTGACAAACTGCGCTCGGTCAGGACACGGGCGAAGGATGGGAACGTCGCTCGCTGGACTGGGAGGTCGGTCATGAGCTGGGCTTTTCCCGCTTTTGTTTTCAAATCCTTTCAGGCTGCGGACAGGCAAATAGCCTGATATTGAAACCTGGCGTCTGAACGCAGAGCAGCGCTGTGGCTCTGAAGCCTCCAGACACCGGGTGGGTCATTTAGGGTCTCAGTCTGCAAGCTGGTGCAGAAAAATAACTTAAATTGCCTGTCTGAATGTTCTGGACACAAAACAGCCTGCTGAAGCACAAACTCTTCTTGTAGACTTTAAGGGAGTTGACAGGACAAACACATCCCCTGTATGTCACATACACCTGTGTGACACACATGTCTTCATTCCCGAATGGCTGCCTCGTGTATCTCTGCATCAGACACACACTCAGTTTTAAATATCTGCTTTTTGTGCCCACAGGGAAATGAAAGGGTGGCTTACCAAAAATATGACATGAGCTCTGCTTGGTTCTCAGAACTCTGCTTGGTTCTCAAGAGCTGTAGGGCAGAAACTCCTTACTTGTCCTGTGTGGAGGCCATTCCTCAGATCTGGAAGTGGTAAACACATGTATTTGTATGTCACATAGAAACTCACACTCCCTTATCGCAGAGCACTGGCAACACCACAGATGACTGGAGTAATGGGAGCTTTGGATAAGTAAGGCTTGGGCAGGGAGGAGTGTCTAAATGGAGCATTTGATAAAATTACAGCTGTTAAAATGCATTAAAATTGGCTCAGCTTTAATTAAAAGAGGACTGCCTCACTCCTGACTAAAAGCTGAATAAACATGACACTGGTTTCAGGAGCTTTTCAAGGAAATGAGGCAAACACTAGAGAATCCAGAAAATTATTTCTTTTCCTAGCTTTTTTATTTAGAAAGAAGCCTGTCTCTCTAACTCTCAGCTCTGTAATGGCACCATGTCCTGAAAATCCACCGAATATTTTTATTTTTATGTTATTTTTTAAGTTTGATTGGGCCTCACATTTCCGAGAGATCTCGTGTTCCATTGAGGACTGACATTTGAATTGAGTTCTTTATATGTCACAAAGATGCAATAACATTATTTCCAAATCTCACTCCCTCCACTTGTAACAGGAGCCATCAGCCCAGAATTTCTCTGGACCGCCGTGTGACAGAGCAGCCTTTGTGAACTGTCTGGAAATGATCTCCTTTGCTTTTTTATGCCTTTTTATGTCAGTGACCACATCATTGCTGGGATTCTAACAGACCAGCAAAAACGAAACAATTATTGATGGCAAGAAAGATCCTGCTGGTCCTTCTTTCCTGTTGGTAAGCCACAGGATTCCCGTCCTTCCTGTGCTGCAGGCTGTAATTCAGAGTTTCACACACTGCTGCAGGGGGGCTGCAGCTGCAGTTTGCTCCCATTCCCCTGGAAATGAGGGTTCCAGGATGTGGGAAGGGTTCCAGGCCAGGCACAGGAGTCAGGGCCGTGGCAGCAGAGTTGATGGTGAAAGCAGAGCCCTGGGAAAGCTGAGCTCCTGTCACTGAGGCTGTCTTTGAGCGAGGAGCAATCAGAACGGAATCCAAACCCCTCTAAATTATGCATTGACCTCTCAAGGTCTAAAACAAAGTTGTGGGATTAACTGCTCCAAGATGTTGTCTAATAAACCAAATTTCCTCTCTGACAGGGGAGCAGGCTGCAGAGAGTCCCCAAAAGAAATTAAAATGGCGGAATTAGAAATTCTTGTGGGAGGAAGCGGTTGTGTAACGAAGGCACTGATGGGTCCAGGCTCTCTGATGTGATAATAAGGCAGTGGGGATGTGCCCTGAATACAGAATCCAGAGCTGAGTGTTTTCTCCTCTTCCTTCCCCTCCCTCCCCATTCTGAGGCAGGGAGATGGGGGATCTTTCATCCATCCCCTCAACGATCGGGGTGTGGGGCTCTCATTTCCCCTCTGCTGGGCCTCCCAAAAGGGAGACATCATCCACTCATTTACCTCCCATCAGCAGCAAATTGTGTTTGCCACGGGCTTAAAATTGATGTTTCTAACAGGAAAATGAGTGTGTGCCATCCGTGCCAAACAGGTACAGCACAGGGACACAAATCAGCAGTGACCCCACGGCTGATTTTATTGTACTGAAATAAGGCTAAATTTGGGGCTTCTTTTACATAACTCCATGTTCATGGGACAGGAATTTCCCTGCCAGACAACGATTCTTACTCTGTCTTTATTTCTCTTTTTGTCCTTCCAGTTCATCCTTTTAGCGTGACTGCAAAGGTGTGGACCTGCCCACAGACTCAATTCCTCCATCACTCTCCTATCTAGAAAAGCTGCCAGAAAGAAATAAGGAATTGCAAGCGACACAGATTCTGAAGTGTTCAGTGCTCCAGAGACTGGATAACTTTTATAAGACTTACTATGATTTCTGTAATATTTCAGAACAAAGGACATCCTGCTGATAGAGCTGAGGAAAAACTTCACTGTCTTGCCCAAGCTCTTTTTTTTTTTTTAATTTTTCTTTCCTCTCCAATGTGACGACAGCAAATCCAGTTGAACAAATACTTGGTGTTGAAGCAGAAGGAATTCAAATAAATTTTGATCACTCAAAGTATTTTTGTTGGGGGGTGGGGATGGTGAAGGGAGGTCAAGGGCTGTACTTGCTGGAATAGTTTTAAATAATTGATGTGCACACAGCTGACTATCGGTTCTTCTCACTGCCACAGAATAAACACTTCTGATGGTGCATTACAGAGACAGCTTCACTGCTTTCCTTAAACCCTCCTTCCCATTTCCTGAGCCAAAATCTGCTCTTCAACAGCCTCAGCCGTGTACTTCAAACCATGCACCTTCCCAGCTCCTCCTGCCTCAGCATCTCCGCCCTCAGCACAGCAGCCCCAAAAACACAGTGGGATTTCCTGCCAGGGCCACTGACCTCCTCCTCCTCTTCCTCCTCCTCCTCCTCATCCAGGCAAGTCTGACCCTTCAATATTTGTTACACACATTTCTGGGCCTGCCCTCCCAAAGTTTGGCCTCCCTGCACCCCACAGGAGAAGGACATGCAGCCCCAAGCAAGCTCTTGCCCTAATTAAAAATAATTTCCTTCTGTTCCGTTTGAGGAATCTTAAAAGGCCCCAATTCCAGCTATTGCAAATTCCTCAAACTGTGCACTCAGAAGTATGAGACAGCTTTTTTCCCCTCCCTAAAATCTCATAATGCTTCTATTTTTTATTATAAAATATTCATTTGTTTTATTGATCTGTGTCACAATGAGGTTAAATCATATCAGAGTTGTGGATTCTTTCTACAAACCTTCCAGAATAGCAAACTCCACCCCCTTGAGCTTCTATCACTGAGCAAAGTAGAAATGACATTACAGATATCTCACCACAAATTTTGCCTTTTTTTTTCCAGGTCTGCCTGGTGCTTGCAGACAAATTTTCGAAGGTAACTAAATTTTCAAAGTATTTTAGGAGTCTACATCTGTTTAAAAAACAAAAAAAACAAAAAAACAAAAAAAAAAAAAAAAAAAAAAAAAACCCAAAAAAACCAAACTAAACAAGGGAACCCCTATACTTGTACACCCTAAAAATCACCTGGCTTTCCATCAGGTTTTCCAGGCAAGTTTCCTGCCTTAGTCTTATTTAACAAAACAACAGCAGAATTTTTCCAAAAGTTTACTGCTTCCAGAAAATTCACGAATCAGAGTATTCCCACCTGGAGACCTGAAAGCACCGAATGAGCTTGTGAGGTGATCTGTTTGTGTAAAGAGCTTTTCCTGTGTGCAGTGTGGGAGAGGAGAGGGAGAGGAGCTCTTTGTCAGGCCTGTAAATATCCAAATCCCAGTCAGCAACTGATTTATAGAATGGCAGGAAAGAATCCTGCATATAATTTATACTCCTATTTCCGCTCATGAGGAATTAAAGACTTCCCAGGAAACCAGATTGATTTTTGCATCTCAGGCAGCTGCAGCTGCTGGGTGGGGAGAAAAACATTTCAAACATTTCAATAAAGCCATATCTGCCACTTTGGGTTTGCAAAGCTGTTTGTCCTGCTGCAGCTCCCTCTAACCAGAGCCAGGCCAGTTTTATAGTGCTCCTATTTCTTTGGGAATGGGAACGTGGCATGTTAATACACAAATCTGTCTCCATTGCAGAAGGTCAGGGGGGTTTATGGGCTGGTAGCTGGGATCCTCCTGGGGTTTTCTCAGAGGTTATTTTCAGCCAGGGGAAGGTCAGCAGCTGGTGGAGTGGGATTTCTCAATCCAAGCTGCAGCTCCATAAAATGCTGTGGGGGCTGAAAAGCGTGCTGTATAATTTGGGAGATAATTGCTGCCATTCAATTGACTTTGTACTTGCCACTCCTCGGGGTCTGGTGGACGTTCTGCTGCCTGGCAGAACTTATCTGTAGCACACATCCCCTGTCAGGTAATTTAGCTTCCCTTCAGAGGAGGGGCTGAGCCACAAGGAAGAGCTGGATGTTGGAGGGAATGAGTTTTTCCAGAACTTGCTCTGAGGCAGATATTTATTTACAGTTTTCCTTTAACTCTCTGTGTGTGTTTCACTGTGCTTGCCCTGGCTGGGGAATCATCTCCGTATTAAATCTGCACGCCCTCCAAAGGCACACAATTCCCATCAGCATCAGTGACAATTAAATATTCTGGTGAAGGAGAGAATAAACCCACCGACAGAAAATGTTATTTCATGACATTGTAGCTGCAGCACACCTTCCTGCAGAGCCTTGTGTAATCACACCAAGTAAGCAAAGAGAAATTGTTCTGCAACGTGAAGCATTTAAAATTTCATAAGCCATCTGATCTAAAAAAAAAAGAAAGAAAAAAGAAAGAAAAGCACAAAATGACCTTTTGGGTACCTTTTTGTTTTAGGAGAAAGTTTTGTGTCTTAGATTTTGGGTTTTCTGCCTTCCTCCAAGGAAGAACTGTAGCCTGCTTCCCCTTTGTGCTTTCCTACTCACCCACACTCCTTGGGGCTACTTCTCACTTCAACATCTATTCACTCACCTGCAAATTTCAGTCCCAACTGAATTTCTTCCTTGGCTAACTTCTGCTCCCTGCTTCCAGAGAGGAAATCTGCACACCTCCCAGGGAAGCATTTTCCTAGACCATACATACACCATACAGGCTTCAATTAATTCAGTTAATTAAGACAATGTGTTCTAGGAGAGTGCTGAGGATCTGCTCTCTGATGTGGTTTTCCTGCATCATTCCCACAGTTTTCCCACTGTTCCAATGCAGGGAAGCTCCCTGGTCATAAAGCACAGCAGAGCTGGATGGCACCACTGCACACCTCCCAGGGAAGCATCACCTTTCATTTCCTAGACCATACATACACCATACAGGCTTCAATTAATTCAGTTAATTAAGACAATGTGTTCTAGGAGAGTGCTGAGGATCTGCCCTCTGATGTGGTTTTCCTGCATCATTCCCACAGTTTTCCCACTGTTCCAATGCAGGGAAGCTCCCTGGTCATAAAGCACAGCAGAGCTGGATGGCACCATGTATAAATCTGCCATCATTAGGCTGGGAGCTGCAGTTAAATTATAAATTGTCATCCTAAGTAGGAAGAACATTTTTATGGATCCTGGCTCACCCTCTGCAGGCTTCAGCTATTTCCAGTAACTGCCACACAGAGCACACCACAATTTGTCAGCTGCTTGGAAAAGGAGAGTTGAGCCTGGAGACTTAAATCCCTTCAAAGATATGATCCCATACCTGGGGATGAACGCCTCGGAAGGCACAGGGAGGCAATCCAAAGCAGCCAGGACAATCAGAAGGGACAAGCACCTCAGCACAGCACTAAAACTCATTTCTCCAAAGGTCAGAGGCACAGCCAGGAAGCCTCTTTCATTTCCCTCCGCGTTAGAGAAGTGGCAGAATGAGAAACATTTGGAGGCTTGCCTGGGTTGCTGTGGGAAGGTGTCGTGTCAAGGCTTTAACACAGACCACGTTGTCACATTCTTTCTAAAGCCCAGCTCATGACAAGCAATTTTTTCCCCCCTCCCACGGGGGACAAGCCGAGACATAAAATTTTGACAGACGTGTTTTATATTGGTGACATCCTGCGACGGGGCTTTGGCTCTGGTGTGCAAAACATCTGTAGAACAGAGGAATTTTATTGCCACAGGAGCCTGCTCGGCAGCTGAAGGTTTTAGTGTGGATCCTAAATCACCATTCCTGTAGTGCTGCAGATCCTTTTTTCCAAAATAGCTCCATATTTTCATAAACCCCAAGTGCTTTTACTTAAGGCTTGGCACGCTCACAGAACAGAGCCAACCAGTAATCAGGGAATGAGGGGAATTGTGCAGGGTGAGCCCATGAGTGGGCCCAGAACAGAGGAAGGAATCAGGAAAATACTGTAAATTAGGATGCTTGTTTATAGGGAATTCCCTAAGGAAGAGAACTGTGAGTCCTCTTGGAAATCTCAGCTGCGTTTAGAAAATTTACACCAAGGCTTCAGTGCTTTTACAGCTCTGACAGTCTGACAACTGCAGCTCTCAGAAATTGTCAGGAAAGCTCAGCCTGGCAATTCCTCACCCTTCCCTCCTCAGGCAGGTGCTGACACCTGCACATGGACCTGTCCAGGCTGTTTCCATCCATGGTCTTTTGGAAATGACAAAATCTTGGTTGCCCCCCCTTCACAAAGACCACCCTGGGGAATTTGGCTCTGAGGGAAGGGAAGGGAAGGGAAGGGAAGGGAAGCACTTCCCAGCAGCCCACTCAGTGTGGGATTTTTTTCATAAAACATTATTTGACAAAATACTGAGTGCTAAAGTAGAAATATCCCTCACAGACTTGACTTTGCCATGGACCTATTTAACACTGGCACATTAAACACATTTTTATTTTACACATTAAAGAATATTAATTCTGGACACTTAACAGTGACACAATGAAGACATTATAAAATTTAGCAATGTGCAATAAAACTACCTTCATAAGTGCCCAACCATAAGTACATTCATTTTCTGGTTTCCTTCCAGTATTAAGTTTTGCACTCTTGCACCTTCAATTACAGAGCTTAGTGCCCATTTAAAATTATTTTGTCCACAGATAATTCCCTTTCGTTTTGGCATCCTTTTCCATTTGCCACCTGTTGATTAATGGCCTCAGTAATTTATTCCTTCTCAGCTTTGTGCTTTTTCCAATAGAAGAGCTGCACTGTGGGGCAGACACCCACCCTCCTATGTAATAAAGGAGCAGAGGAAAACTCTGCAGCTCCTTGTGTTGGGATTACAGAGGGCTTTCCCATAAAGCAGGGGCTGGGCACTGCAGGGAAGTGTCTGCTGGCACCTGAAGGGAAAGCTGAAGGAGAATACGTTCCTTTGGAGGTTTTAGTATGGATCTGTGGAAAACAAAGTCGGGTTCCTAGCAAACCACCACAGGAAAACCAAGCCCAGGAGATGCTACAGCTGAAGGTTTTAGTATGGATCTGTGGAAAATAAAGTCGGGGTTCCTAGCAAACCACCACAGGAAAACCAAGCCCACGAGATGCTCTGTAGGGTCCCTTCCAAGCCAAACCCATCCGTGATTCCATGAATTGCTATATAAAATCCAGCTGACTGACCTGACACCTGTGGCATTTCCCAAATTAAGAAGCGTGCTCCAGTCTCTCCTCACAGCACACAGGTTTCATGAACTCTGTCACAGGGTTAAGCTGGTGTCTAATTTAAGAGGTGACTGCGATGTATCATTTTAGCAAGTGAGAGTAGGAGAAAATTGGCAGCGGCGCAAAGAGCGAGTCCTCATCCAAGGGAATTCAGTGGCACAGGGATTGGACATCCCACCTCAAGAGGTGCTTCTGCAGGGCCTGGAGCAGAGGAGCAATTACCAGGTTTAAATATTTGCTGTTACTAAAAGTTGGAGCAGTGCTGGAGGTGCTTTCAGACACAAGCCAGCTGCTGGAAGCCAAACCAGCCTGGCACGCCTCCGCCAGGAATTCCCAGCACTGTGGGAGCTCCTGGCGTCCACCACAGCATCACCCACGGACAGGGACAGCCCTGGAGGTGCTGACCCACCTGACAGCTCACAGAGGGGATTTTTTTTTGGCTGCAGACTCCCTGGGAAAGCCAAAGCTCCCCCTTTCCGGGCGCGGGGCCTACGCCGCGCGCGCCTCACCACAATTAGCGCGGCGAATCGCACCCTCGCTCGCCAGCTTCCCAAAATAATCAAAAGCCGTGGGAATCCAAATCTGATCTCAAAATGCTGCTCTGAAGCTGGAATTGTTGAGGGTTTAAAAGCATAATCCTATTATGGTGACAGAGTTTAAACACTTTTCTCATCCGCTGGAGCAAAGATGACAGCCAGCACCATAACCGGGCTAGGAACACTCAGGAGGAACCTCTGGAAAACCTGGGAGGAGCCTCTGGAAAACTGAGCCCCATGACTGTAGGTACAGCCAGGGCAGAGGAGGCTCATGGCCAGATCTGCACTTGTAGCACCACAGGAAGGAGAAAATAGGGATTGAAGGAGAAAACAGGGATCAAAGGGAAAAGCCGCGTTAATCTCAAAAATCCCAAATCGCCGCTTCAGGAATAAGAAGCATAAAGCCCTAAAATCCTTGGGCTGATCCCAAGAAGCCAGGGTGACTCAAGGGTCCTGAGTCATAGACCACGCAGGAAAACCTGCTCTGCTGAGTGGAGCTGCACAGAGCAGAGCTGAAATAAAGCCATTAGGGCTGGAAATCAGAGCAGGTGCTTGGAAAATTCCAACAAATTTTCTCAACTGCTGGAGCTGAAAGTTACCAGGAAAGTCAGAGTTGAATAACACAGACCTCAAAACCAGGCATTGTGCCTCAAAGCAGCTGCCAACTCAAAATTTAATAATCACATACATAGTGCCAAAAGCACATTTGCTTTATTTGTCTCTTTGCAGCATTTCCTGTTGGTGGGTAAGAATCCCAAATTCATTGCTACGATAAAATCATGGAATCAGAGAATCCTTAAGGTTGGAAGAGACCTTTAAGATTGTCAAGTCCAAACACTGCTATTAAAAGAAAAAAGGGGAGGTGGGGAAAGCTCTGCCAAGAAATTAGCTAAGGTTTAGCCAAATTTAGCTAGAAATTAGCACTGCATTCAACTTCTTTCCTCACACCTCTGAATATCTTGCAAATGTTTAACAGCGAATTCACAAAGTAACCTTTCCTTTTCTTGGACTCGAGAGGAGGATTTCTTTAGGCAAGGGGAGAATGAAGAGTGGGATAAATATGTGTCCATAGGTGCAGAGCATGACAGGTTAAAAAAAAGATCCCCCCATTGCAAAGTTCCCCGTGTCAGCCTTCATTTCCCTACCAGCCCAGCAGTGAAGGAGGCACTCTTAATTAAGTGCAAGATAAGTATGGAAAACTGAGTTGGAGAAACAAGGAGGAACAGGATTATTCTAATCCAATGTGACATAATTAAATGCAGGAATCAGAGGCTCTTAGTGGCACAGAACTTGTTAGAGCCTTGAAGTGGGTATTTGCGCTTTATTCTGACATGCTGCAGCCTCCTCACAAAAACAAAGCTTTTTCAGAAGGGATGAAATGGTGACAGAGGTGTTCATAAATCGCTTGGAAAAAAGAAAATAAGGAAAAAACCAACATTACAGCAAAAGGCTGTTCCTCAGAAATAGCCAGCAAAACAAAGGCAAAAAAAAAACCAACCCTGGCAGCACTGATGATAACATTATTTTCAGATCTTTTTTCCTAATTATATCTTAATAATAATAATAATCTTCCAAGCTACCAATATCAGCTACCAGAAGGAAATCTGCCCTCTGCAAAGAGCATTCCAGGGAATGCCTGGGGAACAGAGAATTTAAGGCAGAAATGAGCTCATGAACCAGCAGGTGTGTTTTGTGTCTGAGCTCCAGTTTTTGTTTGGGCAGTTTTGGTGGGTTTGGAGGAGGGGGGTGGAATGATCCTGCATTATCCTGCAGTGCTTGGTGGGGCTGGCTGCAGCTCAGGGATCTGCACTTCCCAGGGGATGATGCCTGGAGCTCACTAACTTCTCCCAGGCAGTTACTTTTTCCAGCACCACACCTCCCCACACTGACCACAATAACTACATTTAATTCCAGGTATCAGGCTGGAGTATTCCACTTGTTTCACTCACATCCTTCACTTCTCATGGAGCTTCCCCACATTATGAGAGGTGCCTGCTGATGGAGACAATTCCAGCTGCTGCAGGAGCTCAGGAGATAAACAGAGATGGGTGTCCTTGAGGGGCAGCCTTCCTGCCCAGAAGGAATTCTTCTAATTCCAGGATATGCTGAGCACACCTGGAATTCTGAGTGGGAAAAGTTGTGCCAAGGCAAGGTCTTGAGTGTTTGCAGGAGTAAGGTCAAAGCCCCCCCTGTGGAATACAGCTCCCACTTCCCATACCAATGAAAAGTAATGCAATTCATTTTTTCAGTAATTCAATACTAAACCAAATTCTGATTAGATTAATAGAAGGATGTCAGGAGTTGTCTTTTCAGGGTTGGGTTTTTTTTCTTGTTTTGGCATTCTTTCCCTTTTAGCTGTCATCCTTGTTTTCTCTGCTCCCAAGATAGGAAAAGAGGACAAAAGGTCAAAAAAGAAATACATTGGATTTCCCCACTCTCTAAAAGAATAAAAGAAGAGCCATCATCCCCAAGCCCTTGCCATGTTGTTTTGGGGTTCTTTTTCAGCTTCTCAGAAGAGAGAAATAGAGAATAAAACCAGGCCATTTCTTTCCTTTTAACAGGCTCGGAGACAGAGTGGGAACACACAAAAATTTATCCTCATCCCTGTGTGGGTAATCAATACACCTGAAGAAGTGTTTCCTATCGATCCCCCAGCTCCTGTATCCTTGTTCTGGCGTCAACACCACATCCAAGGATCCTGGGTGGTGCATAAATAGCAAATAAAAGGCAGCATGTCAGTTGTGATATATTGATTACCTGGCTGTAAAACCATTGGGAAGAGTTATCCGTGGGCGCCTGTCTTTTATTGCTGTCAGAGCCACAGTGCTTTGGTTGGAAGCCCCTTTGATACTCTCAGGGATCCAGCATTTAGGGCAGACAGAGCTCTGGGAATAAATACTATGTCTTGTTTTAGCTGCCTGAGTATCAAACAGATTTTTCCTGGCAGGCTTTGTTTGGAGTGTGAGGAATCGTCTGTCTCCTGCTGTGGAAAATCTCCTCTCCCCACACAGAAGCAGTGACAGGATCGCTGAGGCGCGTGCCTGTGCACTGGATGATGTGTCCAGGGTGACAATCCAGCCTGACAATCCCCCAGGCCTGGAGAGGAAGCCTCTCTCCCACTGCATCCCCACTAAAATAAATGTGGGGGTGACTCCAAGGCTGCCTGGACACGTGGATGTGGGCACAGGAGGGACCACGGCTGAATTCGGGTATTTAAAACTGCCCTCCCTCCTCTGAGCTGGCCCCAGACATGAGAAACCAGCAGGAACACACCCATGACTATTAGAAAAAAAGGAGGCAAATATGTTCTCAAAAGAGGATTTTCCTCCACTCCCCTCTCCTGGTAAAGCCAGTCCAGCTCTCCAGGCAGGCTGATGCAAAAGGATCATAACTCTTGTGTCCCACCTTGCAGAGCTTAAATCCTCTCAGCAGCAAGGAGCTGCGTCTTCTCCCCTAACTGAATTTACTCAGGCTCAGATGCACTTCCTTTTTTTTTATTTATTTTTTTTTTTTTTGATGAACTGAGTGTTTTAACTCCATCTCATGCAGGATGAGAAAGCAAAGCAGGGCTGAGGAGCCCCGTGCACCTTCTCCCCTCCCTGGCAGCCCGGGTGAGCAGCCCTGCAGTGCCACCTGGCTCATTCATTTGGCAGCAGCTCCAGGCAGGGCAGGGCTGCACCGTTTCCCTCCTGGCTCATGCACACACCACTCCCCATCACGTAAAAATGAATTCAAAAACCCCAAAAAAGTAAATCAAACCCACCCTGCTTCCCCCAAACGGCACTTTTCCACTATCCAGCCCTGGTGAAGACAAACTTCCCCATCCCAGCCCTGGGAATTGGCTTCCTGGGCAGTGTTCCCAGGATTACAAAGCTCTCTGGCGCTGCCACCCACCAGCTTTCCCCCTGCTGACCTGTGAGAGGAGAGGGCTCAAAATACCCACGGGACTCTCAGAGAGTTCCTGGGAGTAGCACTTCCACACTCCTAAAATAAACTAATGTTCCAGGGCAGAGCTGCCATGGGAAGTTTATGCCCTAAGATCTTAGCAGGAGCAGGCTCTGTGCCCTCTCCAGGTGTGAAATGTTCCTGTTTATGGACTTCCAGCTCCCTGCAGCCTTGGAAACCTCCTGCCAGCCTGCCCAAAAAGCCACCACCAGGCAGACACAGGTGCCACCCCTGGGGACAAACCTCACAGGAGCCACTGAAAGGCTGCTCACTCAGGTGTTGGCAGCGAGGACCAGCCTGAGGTTTCCCGAAAAAATCTGTTCCTGCTCCGGGGCCATGCGGATGCGCTCAGCAAAACCAACCTGAAGGGCACAAAAGATGAGCCCAAATGTTTCCTGCTGAAAGACTGCTCCTGGTGGGAATGTCACTTCCCCAGGGCAGTGCTAGGGAAGAGAGAGAACTTTTTAATGCCCTTTAAAAAAAAATTTCCACCAGCAGGAAAGCCATAAAATCCCAAAACTTGCTTAACAAAAGGCTGTTCCTGCATGACACAGCGTTAAATTGGTGAACTTTAGGATGGTTAAAGAATATTAATATACAACCTGAGGACCACAAATGTGTCTATGCACTCCTTACCTGCCCACAAATAAAGCAGCAAAGCTTGGGGAAAAAAAATCTGGAAGAAATTCAGAGAAATATTGTAGCTATGAGCTGCAATCCAAAGAAGATTCTTGGATAATGAATTAATTAGAATTAAATCACTGAATTTAGGTTTTTAGCTTTTTTTCCTTTAGTTCCTTAAGCTCAAAGCTGTCATAAAGCCTATGACACTGCAATGCCTGGAATACTTATAAGCTGCCAAGGAGAGAACCTGCCTTTATTTTTTATGGATTAATTACGTGGTGCTGGGTAGGAGGCTTGGCTCTTGTAGGGCCACCTGCTAATCTCATTATAAAATGTCTTGTACCGAGTCAGAAGCTGTGATAAACCACCCAGTGGTGCTGCACAGGTACAGGGAGTGTTTGCAGAGCTGGTGTCACACACAGTGAACCTCGTCCTGCTCTCCTTCCTCACCTCCCGACAGGCAGCGACGGGCACTCCATCAGTGTGAGGAAAACAGAGCCCCCTGAAAGCCTGCTCACACCCACAAATATCCACAAAACTGCATTTTTTATGGGGACCCTGCAGAGCCTTGTGACATCAGGGTGAGCTGGGATGGCTTCTGCCCTGCCCTGGGGAGAGGTTTGCCCAAACCCTCATCCATGCCAGGAGCCTGGAGCAGCACTGCTGGAACACACCCAGCCCCTGAGCCACCCTGCCTGCCCCGGCTCCTGCAGGCTGAGCAGACCCAGAACCTGCCATTACATCTCCCCTTTTGTCCTCCAGCAGTTGGCCAGAACCAAAACCAGCATTTAGCACACCCCTCCTCTCCCTGCACCGGCCCAGCAAGGACTTCCCCGGGTTTTGTTTGCTCTCTGATCCAGCAGAAATTGAAGAGGGGCTCTGAAAACAAAGCCACCTTTGTGGCAGCTGTCAGCAGAGTTTTATTATTGTTTCCATCCTGATGGCTGTCGAGATAAAAGGAGGAGATCTTTCAGATCACACAACGGGTGTAATTTAATAAGTGTTCAACGCAGTGGTGGTGAGCAAAGAACTCGTACTCTTCTTCCTCCTCCCTTCCCTCTGCAGTCAAACCATTTGTCTCCCATCCCTCACAATTCCCAGTGTTAATTCTTGCCTGGCCAGGGACCAAGCAGGAGGTGCTGGGCAGAGCCACATCCCCCACAGCATCCACAGTGGATGGTTTAATGCCTACCTGAATCAGGAGCTCTTCTGGAAAACAAAGACGATTTTCTGGAAGAAAACATTGAGGTCTGCACACTTATTTTCCTTCTAATTAGTTGTTATATCTCCTCCTTTATATATCTCTGCAATAAAAAACTGCAGTATCTGTGAGCAGGATGTCGTGACCTGGATTTTCAGCATCATCCGAGACCCTTCACCCTCAGAAAGGAGCCAAGAAACCCCATTTTAGCCTCCTTACAGAAGGAAGCCAAGGGCTGACAGGTCAGCTGTGCCTGTGAATTACAGGAGCAATCAGATGGAGACAAGCAGCAGATTTACAGCTGGAACAGCAGCATCCAGGGCTCCTGTTCTCCACCCCCATCCAAGCCCCATCTGCCTTTGCCAGAGCCTGGGAGAGCAAGGTGGGATCAGATGTGTTCCTCTGCATCCTGCCACCTCATAAATCACCCCTGAGAAAGAGCTCCCTGAATTTCCCACTGAGTCTCCTCATTTTGGGGGTTTCACAGCCCAGATTTACCTTATCCAAAGGTGCTTTTTTATCCATTAGCAGATCCAGCAGTAGGAAAGCGCTGCTGACATTCCAGAGTAACACTTGAGCACCGGGGAAGTCACAAAGGTCCAAACACAACTGAAGTATTCCCCAGCAAACCAGGGACTGCTCCAAAAGCTGAACTCCTGAGGAGCTGCAAATGTACCTGGGACAAAGAGCAGCTGAACACCAGCATTCCAAGGCAACAGGGAAGAGCCTCCCATCCCTGCAGGACAGCTGCTGGATGTGCCAGTATGGTGAGAGATGGGTAAATGGTTCCCTGAATAAAACCAGCTACATTGGCTCCTGGTGAGCAGACCTTGGGGAGGTCCCTCGTTCCCCACAGCCTCTGGCTGGGACCAGCTGGGCTTTCAGGTGGAACCTGCTGCCAAACCACAGAGTCCTGGAATGATTTGGGTTGGAAGGGGGTATCCCAACGGTGGAAGGTGCTGACAAAACACAGAGTCCTGGAATGATTTGGGTTGGAAGGGGTTGTCCCAACCCCCTGCCACAGGCAGGGACACCACCCATTACTGCAGGCTGCTCCATGCCCCATCCAACTTGGGGCACTTCCAGGGATCCAGGGGCAACCCCAGCTTCTCCTGTGCCAGGGGCTCCCCACGCTCACAGGGAGGAATGGAAACATGCAGCTCAGGATGGGGTTGGATCTCTGACTTGCCTTCCTTTCCCTCCTGCAGGGCCAGGCACAGCCAGGCTCCCCACAGGCTGTCCTGTGGCTCTGGGCTCCTAAGTGATCCCCTCGGGCCGCAGATGGTTCCCATTCACGGCAGTTTGCAGCAGGGCCAATTTTGGAATCACTCTGGGCACTGTAGCACTTTGTTCTGTAAATGTTTACCCGGCACACATCAGCCTGTCCACTCCCAGCAATCCACACGGGAATGAAAGGGAAATGCAGACAGGCTCTGCTCTACAGATGCTCACAGAATTGCCAGGGCTTTGGATGCAGACACTTGGAAGACATGGCATCATTCCCCTGATTTATCTCCTGTTGTTCCAGCCAGAGAAAATAAAACCTTAAATAATTCCATCACTTCTGATGCCCGGCCTTTTATGAATTCCAAGGGACATTTGTGGGAACGCTTCCCACTCAGCTTCTAATTTGATGGAGGTTATTTGAAACATGCTGAATATTTTTTCCTCCCTTTACAGATAAAACAGCCCCTCCAGGAGGACGTGGGAATAAATAGCAAGTGAGAGAGATGAGCAGGAACCCTTCACTCACAAGGTAAAGATGGGATTTTTGGCACACTACCATTTTTTTCCCCTATGGAATGACGAGTCCTGCAGCAGGTCTGAGTGCATGAGGAATACTCCCTGTTTGAACCCCTCTGTTAATTGAAGCATTCTCCACAGAAGAACGGAATAAACAAATTAGGGAGACGATTCCAATCCCTAATTCCCCAGAATCACTGGATGATAAGGGACTTGGTTTCCCTGAGCAGGTCCATTGTCTATGGACATGGAGGGCTTTGCTGCCACCCAGGAGGGTGCTGGCCACCACCTCAGCTCCCGTGGCTCCTCCCTGGCTTTGTCACCTCCCACACAGTGCTCCAAAGGTGGACAAAGCCCACACATGGAACCTCCCAGGGAGAATCTAAATATTACCTATATCCATGGGATTTATAATTATGCTGCTTCAGACAATGCACCAACAAGGTTACTCGTTCTTTCCACCAAAGTTCAACAATTTGGCCAAAATATGTGGTTTCAGGCAAATTTTCTGTAGCACAGCCCTCAGCACACTTGGTAGGAAACTTGCTTGGGACTGAATTCAAATGTAAAGATTGATTCAGGTTTAATCTTCAGGGCACACAGGAAAAGGGAAAAAGCAGTAACCTATGTTAAGACCTCATTATCCCTAGATTTGACTAAGTTGTTAACATATTTAGAGAGCAATGAAGGAACATTTTAACAGAATTTTTTCCATCTGCTCTACTGGCAAGCAACAGCAATTAATTTTGAAAATATTTATAAATTTTGCTTTGCAATTACTCTGTGTTTTGGAATTATTTGTAAGCTATTCATTTCTGTAAATATTTATTCTTAGAGATGGTGATTTGGCTATCCATTAGCAAAAAGTCATTACTTTTCCTCATTTGTGCAGCCACTCTTAAAAAGAAAATCTCTTCAGAGAGGGAATCCCAGGATGGTTCGTGTTGGAAGGGCCCTTCAAGACCATCCAGTTTCCAGCCCCTGCCATGGGCAGGGACACCTTCCACTCTCTCAGGTTGCTCCAAGCTCCATTCAGCCTGGCCTTGGACACATCCAGGGATGGGGCATAGAGGGAAAACAGAGGCAGCTTTTATTCCAGAGGGATGCTCTGCCAGGGTTTCACTGCCTCCCTGACAAGCCAAGAGGCTCTGAAGGGAGAGCAGCGGGAAGCATCCCGCAGCCCGAGCCGCTGGATCTCTCCGCTGTTCCCGTTTCCAGGCACGCTGAGACCCAGGCAATAAGGCAGACTGTCATCCTCCTGTCACTGCTCTCGCTGTCAGCTGCCCCCAGGGAGCGGGAATCAGACAGAGAGCACAGCTCCCACCGCCCTCCTCCTGCCTGACAGCAAATCCCCAGCTCTTCCACGATTATCCCGATGAGAGGTGTCCCTGTCGTGCAGGCAGCGATCCAGGGAGCAGGAGGGATGCGGTGACACTCCAGAGGATGGTGGCAGGCTGGGGAATGAGCTGTGGGTCAGTGCACGGGGCACATCTGTCCTCATTTGTACACAAGCTTTGACTTTGGGGTTTGGCCACTTAATTTCTCTGCAAATAAAGGCACTGATTGAGGGCACTCTCCAGGTGTCAATCCCGACTGTCCAACAGCTACTCCACAGTAACAATCCCAGCAGTGACCAGTGCTGTGGGCTTCAAGGACAGCCTGGATGAGGCTTGGAGCAACCTGGTCTAGTGGAAGGTGTCCCTGACCATGGCAGGGGTTGGAACAAGATGAGCTTTAAAACCCCTTCTAACCCAGACTATTCCAGGATTTTAGGATCTTACCTAAATAAAAAGCTTTAGACCCTGTTCCAGGAAGAACTGCAAATATGAGTTCAGGCATGTAAGTATTCCTCACAAAGGCACGCACCTCCTGATGTTTTCACCCATCCTCCCCAAAAACATCAGGCACTTTGCCCCAAACAGGCTATGAGGTCACCAGACACCCCTGGAGCCCATGGACTGGCTGTGGAATGTGCTAAAGCAGCAGGAAAATAGCTGCAATATCTGAAATTTCGGTCATCTTGGGAGAAGTGCTCTGGCTCTGAGCTCCTGCCTCATCCATCGGGAAGGCCTTGTCTACAAGGCAGCCCCTGTGGCAGAGAAAAATCCCTGTCGGTGTTTTACTTTCCAGAGTACCATCCATCCTGAGCACATGAACCTTGTTCCTAGAATCCATCTGCTCTGGCTCCAGGACGTGGCAGAACACTTTGTAACATGGGATGTGACCAAAACGATCTCCCACGGGCAAACTCCCTCATTCCCTTGGCCACAAACACCCCCAAGGCTCCCCTTCCTGGAGCAGCATGAGATCTGTGTTTGGATTTATTTATTTATGTGCCAACTGTTCTTCCTGGTACATCTTGTGAGGGAGGAAGAGCGATTGGAATGACTGCTGAAATTGAGGAGCGCAGTCCCTTCTACTTCTCTGCTATAATCTGGAATTCTGACAAACCCTTTCTCCCCAAGCTTCTGGCTGGTAAAATGACTTAAGGCATGGGGATTTCAGTCAGGCAGGGTAAGAAAGGCTTTTTTCCCCAGCCCAGAGCGATGGCCAGTACAGCCCCTCTGCATTGCTGTTTATTATACCCCATTTACTCTGATCTACAGCTAATACTGAACCCAAGTTCAAAATCTGTGAAAGTCCCATTTCCCTACAGAGGCAAGACAAATTTGGCTTGCCAGAAGCACGTCTTTCACCCCTATCCAGCATCATTGCATCTGGACTATCCTTGCCTCCCTTCCCTTGAAACTTTGGGTCTTGTACTATCTCTTCTCCAGCCTACAGACCAAAAGACTTGGAGCAGGGCATTTCATGTATTTATCCTTCCTGAAGATGAAGAAGTGGCACCATTCCCTGCACCACTTGGGTAACACCCAGATTTCTCCAAGGCTTTTCTCCAACCACACCATCTCCCGCATTCTTCAACCTACTTCCCGTAGCTTTTCCAAGATTTTTGTCTGTGCCACCGGGGATTTCTTACCTCTTTGTGCATCTCCATAAACTGGCTGTGCCTGCAGCAGTGGAACTCCAGGAAAAACGAGGCAGAATGACAAGGCTGCAAACCCTTGTGCTTAATTTCACAGTCCAGCTCCCCGACACGGAAGACAGCCCTGTCTCCCTCGTGCATCCTCCAGCCTCGCAGGCCTACAGTGCTCAGCAATTTATATTCATCAACCACCTGACACACATTTTTTATGGATTACACTTCCAGCCTGGAGCCTATTAAAACATCAACAGAAAATGCAAAAGTTATTTAAAGCTGTAACCCCCCCCCCCTCCACCCTTTGTCACTGCAGGTAAACAACACCCTCTAACAGTGCTTTAATACACACAAGGAGTACCCACACCCAAAATATTTGGGATTTGCTTCAGAAGGGTGAGGATTTGGGAAATACCTCCACTGGAAGTGGATACAGCAGGAGAATCTGGTCCCCTGTGTTTCCCTTACCTTGTCTATCCTCTCCCAGATGCCACCACAGACTTGCAGCTTCGCAGCTCCTGCCTTTGCAGGGCAGTTTTTCTAACAAGCTGAATGCTGCTGTGAGTGGAAGCTAGCCCCTGGAGCTTCAGGCTATCCCCAGGATATGTTTTCACCTCCTTTGCAATTATTTTTCCTATATATGTATAAGCAGTCAAATAGCACAGGTAAATACAGGTAAATATCCCACCGGATTAAGGAGGCCTGAAGCAAAAAGCATTCCTGGAAGAAAGCCACGTATTTACAAACAGAATCAGGAGAATGGGTCCTGGGGGGAATCACAGGAATCATCCCACCAAATACTGCACTGACATGGCACCATGGATTGTACAAAGCTTACATGGAAAGAGACGTTGAAATTCAGCTCCTTCACTTCTCTGAGGGGCTGATTCATCTCTGCTGATGAAGAAAGACCTGAGGTGCTCAAGCTATAAAACCTGGAGTGCCTTTCCCCCAGTCTGTGGATTGAAACGCATCTGACATCTCAGAAGAATCATTCCCATGACCAGCAAGGTCAAGCCAAGCAGAATTCCTTTTCAACCTTTCAAGCACTAACTTGTTCTTTAATTTCTTTTTTAAGCTATTGCAGAATCCATTTGGGTTGAAGATGGATGTCAGAGCAAAGCCATTAAACAATGCCAAGGATGCTCTGAACAACCTCCAAAGTCGCCTTGAGGAGGTCGGGGTGTTAATTCATCAGGAACAACATTATTTGTGATATCCGCTGACTTCCACTCTGTGACTCATTCCCACCTTCCCTGAGTTAGGGATGCACTGAGGAAAGGAATAACACTGAAATCTTAAACTAGCAACTATTCTTCTGTACTTAGTAACTGATTATGTAATTTACTCTACACAATCTATGTGAATCTGGTAAGGGAAAATGTGTGGAGAAAACACGCTCATTTCCCACCCAGGAAGGTGAGAAATCCCTCTGTTAAAAAAACAGGGGTTTAAAAACATTCCCAATTCTCAAATTCATCTTTGAGAGAAAGGATGTAGCAGAATGAAGGGGTAAGACGTGACCTTGCAGACCTTAAAATTATCCCTGCCCAAGGTCACCCTTGTTTGGCAGGGCTGAGATGAGACAAACTGGTGCCTTGGGGTTATGTGTGCACGCATGGATGTTATTCCCACATCCAAAATAAATCCCTGCCTGTCCATTCTGACTATAATATTCTCTCACATTTCCCTGCCATCACTGACTCCTTTCACAGCTGCACTTACATCCAGATATTCTTTCCCTCAGATTTAAAGCTGTGGAGCAGCAGCAGATTAGGGAAACAAGGCCCATCCTCGGCACAGTTCAAGGGCTGCAATTTCATCCCGGGATGGGGCTGCTCCACTTGAATCCTGCCTTTGTGCTGGGGGCACCAGCAGGAACCTCTCCCCAATCCCTGAATCACCCCCTTGTATTCAGTCACTGATGGCACTCGGTGCTACCCAGCTCCTCACAAATCCGAAGGCACTGGGAAGGACAGCCAGGGCAGGGCTGGAGCAGGATCCATGAGAGTTGCAGGCAGTGTGACTGAGTCCCCCAGTTTCCACCTGGACAGTGGTGGCACCCTTCATGCCTGCAATTAGTATTTGCCAGGGAGATTCCCTGTGAAATAGAGTAATTTCCCATTCTCCTAAGGAAAAAGAAACTTTACCCTTCTATTTCCCCAGCCTTCAATCCCAAAGCCCGGCATATTCATGGCTGTGACTTTGCTCCTGACGCCTGGTTCTGCCCTCAGAGCCTTGCACAACCCAGGATGTAAATATGGGAAATTAATGGGAAAACACATCTCCTGAACCACAAGGATCCTTTGGGACAATGGTAACATGTGGAAGAGTTAATTTGATTTATTACATCAGTCAAGGATAAGGAAAAGGATACTGCAGAAGGGCTCAAATCCCAACAGTATTATCCAATAAAAACTTATAATAAAGAACACATAACATCCAAAAAAAACCCTTCCCAGGAAAGCACCTGCAGCTCTCTGGGAGACAACAAAAATGTTGCTGTGCTTACCTTCTTTTGTTGTTTTATTTTTTTCAGGAGATATTTGTTTGTTGATGAGGGTTTTTTGAAGGTCGCACAGCCCCAAGAGGCAGCAGAAAAACTTTTCCCAAGAATCCGGTGCTCCTTCCCGGCTTGCCAGGATAGTAACGCCAGGTGGCAGCACAGCCCCACCTATGGACGGCAGCGGGAAGAAGTAGGGGGATTGGAAAACGGGAGGAAAAAAAAGATGAAAAGGAAAAAAAGCGGTGGATGTCTAACGGGCTGCCTGCAGGAAAAGCAGCTCTGCTGTGGGAATACCTCCAATGGGATGCTCCAGCTTCCAGCCCTGGGAAAAAAGCAGCCTGAGATGCCAAAGGGCTGGCACAGAGGACAGGGATACATGGACACGGATGTAGGATGCTGACACATGTACAGGGATGCACACATGAAATACAAAGAAAAAAAATTCTTATTTTTAACCAGAAACACACATTACTGTAAATTTCGAATAATGTTATGAACTTGGATTTGGGATCTCAAGCTAAAACACCAGCCAGGAAAATGAGCAGATTTTGGTTTAGTTTAGGTCTTTTAAACTGCCTTTTAAAAGCAAAATAGCACACTTTCTGAGGAAAGCCATCCTTTGAAACAGATAGTGAGAAGTAAAGGTGATGCTGGGAAACACAGAGATATTTTCCCAGCCCAGAAAGATCCCAAAGTGAAGTGGAATGGGTTTTGCAGTCCACATGTGAGCCAGGAGGGGCTGGCTGCAAGTTTATCAAGCTGCAGGGTGAAACCAAGAAGCATTTTCTTCCTGGGATACCATTAGAAAGCCACTAGCCTAAACCACAGACTGAATCATGGAATTACTGAACAGTTTGGGAGGGAAGAGACCATACAGCCCATCTGATTCCAGCCCCTGCCATGGGCAGGGACACCTTCCACTACACCAAGTTGTTCCAAGTGCCATTCAACCTGGCCTTGGACACCTCCATGTTCTCCAGGCCAGCTTTCCCTTCACCTTTCTGGTTTTGTATCACAGAATAGTTATTTGGCTGAACTCCCTCCCTTCCCAGGCCTTTTCCCTGTCTTTGCTGCGTAACCTCAGCTCCTCCCAGCCTTGGTTTGTCCGTGGGACAGAACGAGCTGGGAATTGGCTTTTCCTTCCCTGAAATCCAGTGCCAACAAACCCAGGGGTTCAGGGATGCTGAGAGCAAAGAGCAGCACTCCAACACCTGAGTGGTGGAGCAGCCTGTCCAGAGAGGGGCTGAGGAGACTCTTTCCCTGGGGATATTCAAACCCATCTGGATATAATGCCCTGGGGAGGGCAACTCCTGTCAAGCAGGGATGTTTCTGGGAGGTGGTTGTGTCTTCATTTTTCTCATGGAGTGAGGCAAAGCATGAGGAGAAAAATGCAAATAAAGGCAGTGAGGAGAGAGTGAGGGGTCAGCAATGCTCCAGCAGTTATGGGAATATTGGTGTTCAGCTCAACTGAACTTGCCCAAAAATGTCAATAAGAGCTGTTCTGGCTCGCATGACCGGTCCCTTGCCATGGATAATAATCTCTCACACCACACCTGACATTCCTTCCCATGGCCCTGCACTGGGCAGGGACTGCTCAGGGCTCTCACCCAGCTCCAGCCCGGAGAATCAGTTGTGCTCTGCCAGGAAGTTTCTGAACCATGCACACTCGGGAGGCTGAAGGAACTCTCCCTTGGCACCCAAACTGTTCCTGGACACTGAAGGGGGGCCTCCATTTCATACAGACCATGATTTTTCAGGTATTTCAGTCTCAAATATAGTTCAAAATGAGTTTGTAGGCTTAGGCAAGAGAAATCAGTCTTTAAAAACTGACCAGAATTATACATTGCTTCAGTCCCTCCAGCCTGAACAATGATATTTTAACTTGGCCTGAACAGCCACCCACTGGTTGCCACCCACCCAGCTCCTTTATTCCCCACTCCCAAAAGTGGGATGTAGACCATGTTCCCAGTGCTGGTGTGACAAAAGGGATCTCTCATTCCAGCATCCCCACCTTGAGGGCTCCTGCATGGCCCAGGGCACCTGCCTTCTCCTGCATCCCAGGCAGGAGCAGAGGGCCGGAGATGAGGAGCCCCCTACACAGAACATCACCCAAGATCAACCAGCAAGTGGTGGGAATAGTCTTTCCTCTGTCCTGGAGCAGAATTGGGAAAATTCAGAGCACTAAAGACAACCACTAAATAGCCTGGCCAGAGGAAGGCCACAGGGGTCACCTTTTGGGCAGGACAAGGACCTGAAAAATGTGCAAGGACACAGCAGGAGCATGAGGCAGAAGTGACACAGCATGGGGGGACAGTCCCAACATGAGCTCCCGAGCCATTCCACAAACAAATTCCTCATGCTACAGGATGGATAAATAAAGGGAGATGTCACACTTGCCTTCCCTCCCTCACCCCTCAAGAATTGCCTCTGGGTTTTCTCTCTGCCAACACACCAAGGTGTGCCCTCACCAGGGAAGCCACCCAGGTGGACATGTGGTGACTCCTGTGACACAAGGAAGAGCGTCCAGCTTTTCCCACCTTTCCTCCCACACCCAGGAACAGCAGGACTGCCCAGAAACCATCCATAACAACAGATCTGGTGAGATGGTTTGGGTCTGCGGGACATTTCCTGAAGATGAAGAAATGATCTAAGAAAGTAGTAGCAAGAAAAGTGGTCACAGGTCTGGGAATGATAACCTGCCCCAAAGTTGCTCTTACATTATTTGGTCAGTGATGACAATTTGTTACTTCTGAAAAGTTGTTTTACCTATAATGTTACTTTAACCTTCTTAAAAGTTTTTTCTATACCTCCCCCTCTCATTTTTATACAGCAATCCCATCAGGCTCCCACAGATAGATGGGGATGTTTCCTGTTGTTACCTTGAGATGCTCTTCTCTTCACATCCACTAAATGCATACTTTAAAAAAAAATAGAAAAAGAAAATTAAAGAAGCTGATTAATCTTTCAGGAACCCCAAGTATCATGCACAGGTGTGGATTTGTTTGCCTTTTTGGGAAAAGCATGGAGTCACTGAGTCCTGCCCCTCATTACATGTCATTCCTCACCCATTGGTTTCTTCACTGTTCCATCTGCTGTTGGGAGGCTGCTCTGAAGGAGACAAACAGGGAATGACCTCGGGCTTATTCCCCTGGAGTTATTTTTAACCCGGATCTTCTCACCAGGTTCATTTGTGGTGCAGCTCCACGCAAAGGAGATGTGTCTGCAAAAACCAGGAGCCATTTGCAGATCATGGCAGGAGGGGTGGCCAGTGGGAACAAGTTCTTGGAAAAGAATGGATGAAGCTCTTGTACCTGAGTAACACAAGCAATGGGATCCAGGGAATAAACTATTCCCCTTGCTATACCCAACCATCAACCACACTCCAAGTTCTTATCGTTTCATCTAAAAAACCAAACTCCAGCATTCTTTTCCAGTAACAGCAACGCAGATTTCAATCATGCATCTCCCTGTCACGCTTTTCTCAGCACCACCAAAAGACCCAAGACTGCACCTTTTCCCAGACCAGAGGCTGCAGAGCCAAAAACAACAAAAAGAAAAAGCTAAATAAACATTTCTTTCATCAAGAAGCTCATGGGTGAGGCCTGAAGTATTGAAAGGTCTTATCTGTAGTGAAATCCAATGTCCAAACTTAAACCTCGGCTTGGAAAGGCTCCCTGGGGTGAGGCCACCTCCACCCCAGAGCCAACAGAGCCCAGGGAGGACAGAGAGGATGCACAGGAGCTTTCCAGACCAGAACTGGGATGGAGCTACTGGAACAGCTTAGGGTATCACCAGGTGAGTTATCCTGAAAAGCAGAACTGGGAGGGCAGGGAAATGCCAAAGGGACTCAACACCTGGCAAGCTCAGAAACAAACATACAGGAAAAATGCTGCTGAGGACAGCTGATGGACCAAAAAGGGAAGATACAGAAACATTCAGAAAAAGATGTATAAAAGCATAAAAAAGCAGCGCATGACAGAGCAGAACCTCTTTACAAATACAAGCACATGCATTAATTCCTGACAGAACTCTATTTTCCCTACAAACATATTTGCTGTCTCTGTTAAGGCTTCCTCATTGGGCATCTCCTGGATCTGAAAACTGTTATCCTTGCTGTACATATCACAGGAGCAGAAAACAGGAATTTATTCAAAGCCTCTGAGATTATCACATCCCTGCTGCTTCATTTCAAGAAGCAAAGAGCTGTTTGTGTTTAGAATGAGAACAATTTCTTCCCATCAGGCTGTCAGAGGAGTTCAGTGCATCTTTTTGCAGTGAGCTTGGACAATTCCCAGGTGAGCTTTGAGGAGCACAAGTAACACAGAGATATTCCAGAGGGTGCTGAACATCCCTGTGCCCACTGCAGCTCATCTCCAACCAGCCCCTCAAGTCCAAGCATCCTCCTGACCTTTGCCTCTGCTAGTTTTGAACACCTGCTGTAATTCTGCATTTTCTTGCAGCACCAGCACACACAAAATGCTGCTTTTATCTCTCCCAAGTTAATTATAATACTGCACAGCCCAGCTGGTGCAACACCATGTCAGGAGAAGAGCAACAAGGAATTCTTCCAGTCCTGGAAAGAAACATCTCATTGTCACCTACAACCCTCCAGGATTCCCAATCCCAGCTTCACCCACTTGTTTTCCAAAATCTAAGATCCTCTATAAAAAAAGAACACTGTCTATATTGATGCATATGTGCAGCCAGCTACACTCTTTACAAGTCACTTCCCCATTTTATGAGATCTGGCAAGGCTTTTTTCCCAAACAAATTAAACTTGTAGACACTAAATTAAAATTTTGACTGTTAGCTTGTTCTAACAAGCTTAAGTAGGTAGAAAGGTAGTAAAACATTTATAATAATATGAAGCTCTGGTAAAATCTGATGCCTGCACAACAAAATGAGGGAACCAAGACGAACAGATGAGCGTAAAATAACTGTGTCCATTACTATCAGTACAGAAATGTACAAATTGAGATTATTTCAGTCTCTTAATCTGGAGTAAAAATGTCTGTAAGAAGTTCCTTGCATTACAAGTATTTGCCTGCCAAAAATCCTGGTACTCATCTGCAAAAGTCAAAGTCTATGTTGTTTCTTGTCTTAGTAACTATTCCCCACCAGTTCTTACTCCCAGAGAAATCATAATTTCATTAAAAAATGATTAAATTTAACAATTAATGCCACATGCAGTGCAATTCTGCTAAGTCAGTGCTTCTGTTTTCCAGAGACCAGCACTCCTAAACCTATGGAAAGCTGGTGCTTGTGCCTCAAAAACCCACCTGACACACTTGAATCCCAGCCCACACTGTTCTTTTAAGGAGCAATTCCTCAACCAGCTCAGGAACAACCCAAAGAAGGTTTGGCACTCCTGGTCTTCTCTGTTCAATGCCTACTAACTAATATTGATCAGAGGGCTGACTGAAGCCTCAGTCCTGACACTGTGATGCAATCTGGAGATACACATGTATTTTTAAACCCTTTCTTTAACATTCCTCCAGCCATCTGGCTGATTTCAACACTGGCTGGGCACCAACAGCCATCACTGCTCGATTCTGTGTCTGTCTAAAACACAGGAACAATTTGCTTACTGTGGCAAAGAAGGGATTGAAATAAGCATAGCAACAGCTTGTGCTTGAACTTACAAGGAAGTCGAAACACAACAGGTATTTCTAGACATGAGGTGGATCAGCCTCATCAGGAATTTGGCAATACAATGACACCAGCAACTGCCTCCCCTTGCAAAAGGATTGCAGCACGTTTGTATCCACAGAGACTACTCAAGAAAGCAAACCATCATCTCAACTAACATCACTGTGAAAAACCTTTCAGCCCTGCTTTTGAGGTGAAGAGTTTACCACGTACAGGAAAAGAACAAAACACAAACCACCGTGCCAGCTATGTCCACCAACCTCAAAATATTTGAATTGTTTTTAAGAAACATAATTAACCATTTTCTCTTTCAATTCGAAGCTCCTACAGGAAACAGACCTACAAAAACCAGCAATATTTTTGATTGCAAATACATATCATGCACCACAGTAAACACTGAGAAGAAAAGTTGTGTGTACCCCAATAAGCATCCACATTTAAGTACACACACACGGTGGGTACTTGGAGACAACCAGCATTCAGCTGTCAAATACATATCATGCATCACAGTAAACACAGAAAAAAAGTTGTGTGTGCCCCAATAAGCATCCACATTTAAGTACACACACACGGTGGGTACTTGGAGACAACCAGCATTCAGCTGAACAAAAATATACTTCCAACAACAGAATTTCTCTATTAAATCCATGTTTATTGCTTAAGTTTTATCACAGTGGAGATTAAATTATGCTTAATCATCCGGTCAGTGCTTTTGTACCTTCTTTAATGCCAAAAAACCCCCACATTTTAAACCAAGTCATTCATACACTCGAAGTCTTCTCACCATCCCACCATTCATCGCCTCTGTGTGCTCCTGTAGTTGCCACGGGCTGCGAGATTGTAAAAAGGTATAGCTAAGAGGCTTATATTTATAATACCATTTTTTTTTTTTGTTCAAGTATTCAGAGAGCAGCACGAGTAGCTGCCCTGCGTATTAGAGACACGTCTGCACTGTTATTTATTGCTGTAGGACCGAGGCTCCTGATGGAATGGCGATGAAATTTTGCATCACTGTGTATGAAGATGAGCTCAGCATCCCGTCATCATCCCAACTCCTCCCATGTTAGTGAGCGACACAAGGCAAAACGGGCTTCCCTCCCTTCCCTTCCAGCCACGGGACCTCGAACTACAAATAAATAAAGCGTACACTCACAACGTGTGTAGTGCAAAATTCCAAGTAAACAGAATGACACGGAAATAAAACTCAAGAGTTGCCAACTTTGGTTCAGCGGGGCAGCAAGGATCCCACGCCCGGCGTTCCCGCCCCGGGAGCACGCACCGCCGCCAGCGTCCCGTGTCGGCGACAATGATTGAAGGAGACTGTGGGAGGCAGGGAGGGGGACACGAGGCCACCTCTGCATGCCAGGTGGCCAGGCCTCACCCCACACACACCACCAGCCCCGGGCAGGACGGCCGGACACCGCCCGCGGCGCGGAATTCCTATTGGCAACTACGTGGAACATGGATTGCGTGGCCCAGACTAATAGAAGGTAATGTTTCTGTTTCTCCAGATACAACCATTGAAAGAGAACATCTACAACATTGCGATTCAGAAAGAACTTAATGAGAATTAACAGGAAAGACATTCAACTCTGGGGGAGCGCTGTGTGGGGGCCGTTCCCTTCAAACAAACCCCAAGGAGTGGTTCGAGTCTTGCACAGCTCTGGGCCATCACAAAACCTTCTGCACTAAGCACAGAGCTAGATTTTTGTAAGTTCTTTTTTTTTCTTTTTGTTGCTGTTGTTTCACTTATTTTTCCTAATTATGCAAATCTACTTCCCACACAGCCGTGTTATTTGGAACTGAAATAAGACTCCCTAATGTTTTTGTGGCATAAATTCTGTATGCAGAGAAAGGCGACAAAATTTTGTCTCGGTTAAAGTTAGGACACGCTGGAGACTTACTCAGGACCCTTTTCTCCAAAGTACTGGCAGCGAGCAGAAGAGTCATGCAGCTTTATCAGTAAAACGAGTACATATTTTTGCCATTTTTCTTCAGTGCTCATTAAGAGTGTTACTATTTTTTTTAAACGTTTGTTTTCTCAGTCCACAACTTGCTATTTCTCGCATAAAGACTGGGGGAAAATCACTTTTGTTTTAAACAGCATTCTTACACAACAGGTTGAACCTTCCACAAAGGAAACACAGAACTAGCACTAGAGAGTTCTCTCAGCTAAAAGGATGGAGATATTAAAATAATAAAAAAATAAAAGGAGAACACCTCTGCAAATAAAAAGAAACCTCTCCTCGTTTGGGACACACACACTGAGCTTTTAAAAGCTGAAAATTCATAAATACGGTCATTGTATAGAACTTCAGAGAATTAAGGCTTCTAAAAACTTCAGTGCCAAAATAACCTCTCTGCATATCAGTATTAAGAATAAAATATTTTCCATTTTAGGTTGTGCTTGCCTTTTTTTTTTTTAAGACTTCTCTTAGTTCCGTAGAATTTTGTCACATAATATTACATACTGAAGGGGAGTGTTAGAACTGCTTATTGAGGTTTTAAGTAGTTGTTAGACTAAGTTACAGCGATAAAATTCGATTACTGATCTGATTCATTACTACTTTACATGGGGCTCTTGGCTCATTTCACCTTTTTTTCATGCTTAATGTGCCCGTTTCTTCTATACTTGCCATTGGGGATCCCGTTCTGGTAGTGTCCATTAACAGCGCTATGTTTGTCATTGGACCAGAGATGTTTGCTCTGCTTGCAGATTAACTTTGCCATCCTGGCCAAAACATAGTAAAGTAAGGCAGCACCCACTAGTAGGACCAAGGCAATATCCAGTAAGAAATACTGAAAGAGGGAGATGCTGTAAACAGCAGCACGTAGATGCTGGGCTCCGTTGTGGCGCAGGATGTAATTGATCCAGTACACAGTCCGGTTCACGGGGTGTCCAGGCTGGTCCTTGTGGATCTCCGACAGCCTCCGCGCCCGCTGCCGGTAGCTGGAGGGGAGGGAAGCAAACAAGGAAGAAAGGAAAAGCTGTCACCTCGTGTCACTGTGCTACTGAATCACCAGAGAAACGCACAACAGAGAGAAACCTGGGGTTGATTTTGCAATAAACCATTTCCGCCCGGGTCCAGAGTTTCGCCCAAAACTTTTGGTTTTTCACCCCGGCAGCTGATCCTGCCAATTTCTTCCTCTCCTGTCTGCAGCTTATTTACACAGGACTTGCCTTTCCACCAAGGATAATTGCACAAGGGGAAGGTGATGCAACTGATGTTATCAAGGCCGCTATCAACATTCCCCCTCTCTGCCGCTGCCCTGCTGCTTGCTCCTGACAGGAATCTCCTTTCCCAGAAACACTCAGCTGCCATGAAAGCAAGAAGCATCAATAGCACCACGCCCCAAAATTAGGGTTAGCCCAATACAACATGCTGCCAGATAACCCCTCACTAATTTTTATCTGGATATGGGTGGTATTACGAGCCAGAACAGAAAAATAACACTAAATATAATTTTTTTATAACAAAATCACAGAGCTTAGAGTCACTCTTCCTGATTACTCCCCATTTTAGATAAAACCCAAACTGTGTGCATGTATCTTGCACCAGGCCAGTGGTATTATGAGCCAGAGCAGGAAAATAACACTTCAAATATAATTTTTTTATAATAAAATCACAGAACTTAAGAGTCACTCTTCCTGATTATTCCCCATTTTAGATAAAACCCAAACTGTGTGCATGTATCTTGCACCAGGCCCTGCAGGCAGCACCATAGCCAGACTTGCTCGTGTGGAGTAATCGAAACAGACACAAAGGGACCTTGGTCTGCAACACGGAATAAGTTGGGACAGGTTTGTTTCCATAACCTCTGTGCCCTCCACATGGCAACTGCTACCAAGAGCAAGCAAGACAATTGAGTTTTGGTGCTGAGCAACTAGCCCAGCACCCACACAGAAACCTCAGCTCTTGGGTAATCTTGGGAAATAGGACAAACACCCGGACTTGCCTCAACTGTACGCACAAATAATAAAACGCAGTTTTTTCCCACTGCACAAGGGCTTCCTATCCATTCACACCCCATCACTCATTCCATACCTGGGGTCATTAATAACTTTTACTAGGGCTTCATACAGCTCACTCTCAGTCATGGTCTTCCAGTTGAGCAGGATTCCCATCCCTTTGGCCTGCACACGGGTCATGGTGTCGTAATGGTCTCCGAAGAGGGGAATGCCCACCACTGGCACCCCGTGGTACATGGTTTCAAAAATGCTGTTCAAGCCTCCGTGACTGAGGAAAGCCTTAATGTTAGAGTGACCTGGAACCACAAGAGGCACGAAAGTTACAAAATGCACTTCCATCTCCTTTACAAAAAGTTGCTGAAGCACCCGGGTACAACAAGTTTATCACCACGTTTCTATAACTGCAATTCAGGCAGGTTAGAATTACTGCAGCTTGTTCTGAAGTTCTACCTAAACTCACTCTGCTGAAATTCTTCATGCATTAAATCATTTCCTTATACACTGAGAGAGAACAGCCAAAGTAAAGAAGGAAAATTCTCATGTGTATGAGTTGTGTAAAATGATTAATGGATTAATTAATATGCATTGCCTACTCCTCAGGAGCTGCAGGTGGTGACTCCAGCAGGTTCAGCAGTACACTTGAGCAAGGGGGAGCACAGTTTGGTATGGGATATAATTTTTTTTACGGCAGGACAACTGATGTCTCACTCTCCCTAAAGTTTCACATGCCTTACTTGAGCTTAGCAAGACCTGACAATCACAGCAACAGCCTCATGTGATGGAAAAATCAGCCTGCCTGCCTCAGAGCAACGCTGTAACCAAAACAAATCTACCTGCTCCAGGAGCCACCTGCCTACTCACTCCCTTCTCCAGCTCACACACACACTGATGCTTAGTGCACTCATCAGCTCCCATCACAGCTGTTTTGGGAACACACAAACACCCAGGTCTCCCAGAAGCAGTCAAATATTCTGTGGCCTCTCAGATCTGCAAGGGGCTCAGGTATCGTTTGACAGGGAAGACAAAGAAAAATAAAATATCAAGTTTCATTTCCCCCTGAGGACATGAAGCACCTCAGTTCAACAGAATGGTTATCAGCTTGCATCATGTACCCAAGCTCTGGTAGAGATTTCTTGTCTTTATAAAACAGTATTTACAGACTCCTAAAACTTACTCTGATGCTCAGTGTCATGACTCCTCCTTGAACAGTACTTGAACTTAGGTAAAACATGAAATTCGTATGAGGGAAAGACAATTAACGGAGAGGCATTCAATTCTCTCTTCAGATCCTAATTTAATATTCTTGCTCCATGACTGCCATGACAGAAATTATCCTGGCTTCACAATAACTGCTAATTCAGTGGAGTATTTTTGAAAGAACAAACTGAACTCAAGTGAGAATAAGCAATAAATAATGGAAACAGATACTCACCAAGGAGGTCATTTTGTGGCAACCATTCGATCAGCTTGGTATTGTTGCCTAAATTCCTTGGTTTGTTTCCTGAAAACCTAAACCAGCAACATGAAATGGAAACAGTTATCAAAGCCTCCCAAGTAACTACTAAAGGATAGGGTTGTTTTGTTCATTAGAGAGGACTGGAACTGCAACTTCAGAAAGAACCAGCCACACTTTCCCAATCAAGCAAGACATGCATTGTTGGAACTCTGGTTACCCAGCAAAGAATCTACAACACATCTTTGCAACTGGCTTGTACTTCTGTATGTCAAAAAAGCCTAAATTATTTATGCTAAGTTGTATAAAAGCAATTAATTATGTCACTGGCTTGCCCTCCCTAACCAGAAGGGCATAAAATCCATAAAAATCCCTTGATTTAGCATCATGATATGATTGCCAAGCAGTACTCATCACTTTTCTGTCCAATACACAAGTCCATGATCCATGGAACAAAACCAAACCCCAAAAAAACTCCAAGTCATATCTGACTGATACTTAAATAGATAAATTTTAATAGAAGGCTTTAAATGAAATTGTTGGGTTTGCATTAAAAAAAGCTACCCTCAAAAGAAATCCACCAGATTGATTTACTACAAAACAGGGATGCTTCCTAAAAAGGCATATTCCAAGGAAAACATGGCAAAAGGACAGAAGAAAATCAGTAAGATACGTTTAGATTATTAATTAGAAGCCAAGCAGTATTGTGGGATTCATAAGAAAACAGTGGCTTACTATAAACCAAAACTATGCCACCTTTACTACCACAGATTCTGTGCCACAGCCTTAAAAAAATCACATATTTCCTGTTCTTTAGTGGGATTTGATCCTTGAACTACAGACAGCGGCAAGGAGATTCCCTAAAATATTGTGGGGAACAGGCCACCAAAACTGTTAATACAGCTCCAAGACTGTGGCAGGGTTGTGAGACACCTACTTAAGGTGTAAGACACTGAATATTTGGGAAAAAAAAATGGTTCACATAACTCCACCAAATTATATCAGTGATGCTTGGTGTGAAGCAGAGCTGAGTAAAGAGTGTTTCAATTTTCACAGAGAGTTGTGAGCACCACTCAAGATGTTTTCAGAACTAAGAACACTTCTTACTGATTCTGACTCCTGAAAATTTCTCTTCCTTCAATTTCTCACAGAGAACAAGCAACTGAAAAATGGAATAATGAAAAAGCCTGTGCTTACACATAAAAAAGGACAAGGGCCTAAAAAAGTGAGGGAAAAGGGGAAGAAGGAAAGAAAATGGAGGCTTTTCATCATCAGGATTAATTCTTGAGCCCTGGGGTAGTTCCTTCATCAAAAATAGAGTATGTCCTAAATGTTCTAATCTTTGCTTGTTTTCACTGTCCCTAATCCTTCCAAGGACACCAACTCAGCCTAGGAGCGTAACCACACCTTATTCTGCCATGAAAATAACTGCTTCTCCTTGTTACTGGGACATTGCAATATTTTCATGCCAAGTGTTTTTCAGGAGCGTCGCATCGTCTGTGCCACTCAGGCAGTCTCAACTCCAGCTTCGGTAACTCCAGTGGGAAACAAGCACGCTCCAAACCACCCCAAGCTGCTCCAACCCTGCCCTTACCTCCAGATAACCCTCTGGGGCAGCCTTGCCAGGGCGTGTGCCAACTTATTGGCGATGTCTTCCGACAGGTACTTGACTCCAGCGCCGAAGGAGACGAGGACAAAGCCGTTCTCGTGAGCGCCGTTCACCCACGCCTGCAGATCCTGCGGGAAACAAAGTCCACACTGAGCACCGCAGAGGCAAGGCACGGGAACAGTAGGCAAAGGTGGCTGAGAAAGAGCAGTTGGTGGTGCCTTTGTTGCTTCAGAAGCCAAGGTTCACGAATCCCAAGCATTCTAGAAGCCACTGTGAACAATGGCTCGAGATTCAGAATCCAGAGCAGAGGCCACGAACAGCAAAACCCTTCCACGTTTGTTTCAGCTGCACTGTTAACCACCAGTGGCTTCAGACAATTTGTCCCTCCTTAACTGAGAAGCTGACACACATTCACAAGTTAACAGGCTGCATTTTAACTCAGCAAGACATGCATACATGGATCTCATAGTACCAGCTTTGGAAGCCCTGCATAGGAGAGGTGTGAATGATCCCGGGATTCAGTTGTGTCATTTCCAGGCTTTAGCAAAGGGAGAGTGCTTCAAAAGCCTTGCTTTGCTTTCATTTGTATAAAACAAATAAACACAACATGAAAGAAGCCAGAGCTTCTAAAGACACTGTCAGTTCCTACTGCTCAAGGAGTAAAGAAAACATATACCTTTTGCTTTTTAATGCATAGATTTAAATTCTGGGTTTTTCCCTAGCAGCAGAAACAATCAAAAAAAAAACTAAAACTGACATATCAGTCAGAAAAAGAATATCTCAGGATATGGTTTAATTCTGCCCTCCTCAACTTTAAGCACAAGCCTGCCCAGCACCAGTGCAGCAATAGGAAATGAGCAAAGAGCAAATGAAGAGCTCACAATGTGCCTCTTGTCCTGGTAATAAATAGGAGGGCAGACAGTAATGGAGTAACGCCGTGCTATCGTATCCGAGCACAAAATCCAGCACGCTGCACCGGGGGCGGTGCACAAAAATATTTCCATTTCCTTTAAAATCCACAGCTCGTCCTTCTCCAGTGCACTCTTGTCCTTTTTTTTATTCATGTGGAGGGAGAGGGAGAAGGCAAAGGAGGGGAAGTGGCTCTGACCTGCCTCGAAGCTGAATCATTTATTAGGGGCTGAACTTGTGACACGAAAGTTTCCAAGTGGTTTTGTGATTTATTTAAAGCTCGTCCTTGAATCTTACTTCAGGACCTAAGGCACACTGCAAATGTCATTGTATTACAGTCACTGCAGTGCTTCAGCTAGTTACATCTTGAAATCTTTCCCATCAGCTGTTTAAAGCTAAAGAGAAAAGAACTTTTTGCGGGCTCTAGGACAAACCATCCTGAAAAGCCCAATTTTCACAGGTCCTGCTCTTCCCAGGGCACTCACCCAGCCAGAGGGGCAGATTCCTGGAGGTTTCCCAAGTGCCTTCCTGATGACACCGCCCTGCCAGAGGTGCTCAGCAAGCCACAAACAAGGTATTGGTGCTGGCTCTCCAACATACAAACGGGGCAGAGCTTGGGATGCAAAGGTCAGGGCAGCCTTGCCTGCAGTGACTGAGAGATGCAGTTCAGGACACTGAGGCAATGTGGCAGGCAACAGCAGCACCTCCTGGGCTGCAAGAAAGCCAGTGCCAGCCTGGAAGAACCCCATGAGATACAGACCTAGAAAGACAGGCTTGGGAGAGCATGCTCCAGCACCGCTTCCTCCAAGCTCAAGCATGGTCCATGCTGATAAGCAGGAGGTCATCAAAGGTGGCAGGAAGATAAACAAAGATTTAAAAAGAAAAGAAAAAAAAAAAGGAAAGAAAGAACACTTGAGTCAGAAACAGGGACAGGTGGAATATCCAGGCACTGCTTGAGCTTTCAGGGATGGGGATGTGGTTTGGAAAGCCAAAGGTAAATGGGACAAGGGACCTCATGTCAAAAAGTTCCAAGTGCTTCCTGCTTTTTTCACTTCAGCCTTTATTGGTTTGGCCTTTGGCAATGCCAGGTCCCTCAGAGCAGAGGGAAAGTCTAAATAAACTGGACACAGACTGCTTACACAGGGCCTAATAGGATGAATTCAGAAATGCCAGGTGTCTGGAAACTGGTGTGGAATGGGTGGGGAAACAGGATAAATAGCAAGTGCCACTTGTGCTTTTACAGAGGAAAATCCATGGAGCAGTCTACTCAGCCTCAACTTTATCCCTAGAAAGTGATGGAAAAGAATCCTGGACCATCCTGGCACCAGAAGGTCCTACCTGTAACAACCTCTCCTTGGCCAGACACTTGACTTCTGCCACTGGAGATGAGCCTGTTCTAGCTGAGGACGGGCTCCCAAAGCCACTGCTCCTCTGTGCTTTAGGAGAAATTCCAGGAGACTCCACAGATCCCATGTATTCACACAGTAACAATAATGCTTCATTATAGGACCACAGAGGAGGTATAAATATTTCCCTGTAATGGGATTTCTAAAATAGCATTCAAAATATCCCCATGTACAAGAAAAAATAGCTGCTAGGTATTTATAATTTTATGTAGATGAACAATAATTTTTAAATGAACTTTGTCACCTACAGACTTCTGCATTTTGTTGTGCAACAGCAAAGCAGCCTGCTCTGTGTTGTTACGGTGGTTTCATGCCCAAGCCTCTCTAATTCTTCCCTTTGAAAGTAATCCCACTGCTTCAGTGGAACATAATATGGACAAAGGTGAATTTTAAATCTTGACAAGATTTGTCCTTGCAAGACAAGATCCTACCATCAGGCCGAAAGCATGGGATTTTTTGTCACATAAAATGGGATTACATTTTAAAAAAAACTGGAATACAAAATAAAATAGTTTGTATCAACAGAGCCTTAATATCCAGACCACAGCTGGATGATGCCTGGCCAAAGCTGAAGCAGAGGAACCTGATGTTGCCCTTGGTGTTCCCTTTAGAAAGCTAAATTAGCAAGAATATAATTAATTCCTCAGGGTGAAAACTGCCCAGTGCCAACCTCAGGAAGACCCAGAGAGTTTCATCTCAGCTTGCTGTGTTTTGACATCACCTGAAAGGTTCTTTCCTATCCCAGATTCTACCTGTGCTTTACATGGTGCTGTGAGCAAGAGGAATTGAGGAATTGCTTACCTGCCCTCTGACCAGCAGCCCCTTTCCAACCTGCTTCCCCAGAGGGGTGCTGGACATCACTACTGCAGAAAATCATCTGCAGACTTTTCAGGATCAAGGTTCTTCCTGCAAACATCTGTGTCATTCCTGGCATAACACAGCCCTGATTCAAGGGGATCACTACATATGGAGGGAGTCAGGTAAAAAGCAGGCAATGGAAAACAGAGAACTTACACTCCATCCTCTTAGAGCTCCCTGAGTTTGTGATCTGCACGAGTCCATTATTCCCAGGTTCCTTAAACTTACTGTAATTATTTCTGTGACAGCTTTTTAGCATGGAATTTCTAAACAGAGGATCCAGTGAAACTGAATCCAAGCAAGTGGCATTGCACAAAGCCTCAGTACTTTTTTTCTTGAATTTTGCCTGTTCTTTGTGCAGTACTCAAGGTGTGATACTCACAGCAGATAAAGAGCAGGCTGTGCTGTTGGCACATCTCTGAAAGGGACTGAATACCTGAGCAGCACTGTGACTACGGCTATGAATGCCACTTAATTCTTGCATGTACACACCTAATGTTCACCAAAGAGAAGCTGGGAGCAAGGCTCACAGAACCAGTGACACAGTGTGTGGAAAAACACACACTGATGCCACAGAACAATTTTGTCTGCCTACAATTTCTGCAGCCTTCAGTCACCTTCCTACCTGTTCACTCACCAGGGCCATAGTAGCCCTGACATCCCCCACAGCAGCCTCGATGAGCCCACAAAAAAGCCCTCAGAGACGCCCAAGTTCATCCCCCATGAACTCACTCCCTTCTTCCCCTTAAATCCACTTACACTTTTGACCTCCAGCACATTCTGCCCCGGCGATCTAATTACTCTCTGTATGCAAAGGCACTGAGTCAGGATGAGTCATTAGAGCCGCCCTCATTAAAATCAGCATTCCCTGATCCGGCAGCACTTCACTGCTCCTGCCTCGAAGCACAGCCACCTCCTTTTGCCCACTTTAAAGGATTTCCAGGTTTCCTGTAAACTCAGGATGGTTTTCTTTAAACACAAGGAAAGGAAATTACCATTTTGGGGGTCTAACCTAAAGAAAAACAATCAGGGTAGGGAGTTTGTTACATGATGATCTGCTTTGAGCCTTCCTCAAACTCTGCTTCAAACATCAATTGAGCACAGAAGTGAGAAGTTAATTCAAACTTAAGATATACATCATCAGGACAGGCATTTCTTTAAATAGCTCTTTCTTTCAGTGACTGGAAGAGAACATCTAACCCTCTCCCTCACCCCAAAATATAAGTCATTTCCAGGTTTTCTTTAAACTGAGGCAAGGGTTTTTCCTTCTAAGCCCTAGCACAGCCAAGAGACAACATTGCCCCTCATTGAGGCTACACTGCCAACTTGACAAACCTAGCAGTGACTTAGAAACAGGCACCTGGCTTTTTCCTTCCAAACCAGCAATCAAACCTGAAGGAATTATAACCCCCAAACCTCGATGAACTTGACAGCAAAACTCCCAATAGGAAGTCTAATGAAGAATCAGAACAGACACTCCCAGAGCTTGTGCACATCACATCCATTTAAAGTGTAGGCCTGGCAAGTCTAACACACCACATTTCCCAACTGAGCTATGAACTATATTTTCCAGCTCAATTTTGGTTTTCATCCAGTTACAGCTTTAGACACGTTCATTATAAAGGACCACCTAATACACATATTATAACCAATTCAAATTTTCACTTAAATGGTTAAAGAAATAATAAATAATGCAAATATCACCCAATACCTATATAATTACAATAATGTTTTCAAAGTTATTTAGAGAATTAATTAAAAAAACACATACTGAAGCTTAAAAAATTTAAAGGGCCTCTACTTGAAACACTGTGCCCAACCCTGCTGGGTCTCTGCTTGTTTCCTTGTAAGTTCTCTGCAAATCCATGTCCTTTGGGAGAAATAGTACAGGACTCTGTGCTTGCATAGGGACAAGAGGCACTTATTGATCCTTGCAGTACTATAGGAGCGAGGGGGGAGGAATAAAGAAATAAAGTCCATCTTTTGAGCAATGTGAGACAGGAATGCTATTGTGCCAGCCCCACTGTGTGGGCTTTGTTCTGCCTGGTTGCCTAATTAGCCATTCTCTGCAGGCCCCGGTGCTGAACACACAGCTGTGAGCAGGGAGTGAGGGCCCAGCTGGCACTAACCAGTGGTGCCTAATACTGAGCTTTGTTTCAGATAAACAAAGTGCACAAATACAAACATAGCCGGGTGTAATATCCGAAGCTTTCCCTGTTCAGCTGCTCCATTCAAATGTGCAATAGCACAAACGCCTGTTCTTCGGATATGGATGCAAACCACCCTTTCCCCAAGGCAGAGCACAGGCATCCTATGCAACTTCTCCTAGATAATGCTGCTTAGAGCAGACAAAAACAGATCTATTTTAAAATAAGAAGCTACATTAAGCCATGTTTAGAAAGGAGATGCTCAATGATAAATTAACAGAAAGGTATAAAGACTTTTTTTTGAGTGTGCAAACTTTTCTGCTGTCCTCTGAATAGTACTTCTCTAGCGTGACATAGTTAAATTCCGTATTAATACACTTTTATTTCAGACTTTACTAACACAACCTATCAGAACAGGTGGTCTAAGGTCATACAGGTGCCCTTATACAACCTTTACCATCACAAAACAAACAGGATCATATAACCTCGAAGTTACAAAATCCCACAATTCCACAGCAAACGCAGAGAAACTATCACTGCAGGCAAAGCAAGCTGTTTGTATTTACTTGCCATGAATTTATAAGTCAGTCTAGAACCAAAAATAGGAGTTTTTATTTGCTTGGAGCAGCAAAGGACACAGAACAGGCCAGTGCACACCGAGGGCACGAGGCAGAGGATGGAGTCAGCCTCCCTGACTCCGCACATCCAGCTGCTTCTGCTGGCTCCGCAGCGCCCGGCGCCTCGCTCACGCTCCCAAGGTTATTTTCCACTGACTGAACTCCTGCCTTTTAACAACTAGGGCCACCAGGCAAAAGCCAGTCTCCCATTTGATCAGGACCTGCTCCCTCCCATATCACCCGTCTTAATTAAGTTCTTAGTTCAATTAAGAGCAGACACGCAGCTCCCCATGAGGACAGGATCCTCCCTAGCCCCCCATTTCCCTCTGTGTTAATAACAAATTAATTCTTCTCTTCCCTGGGCTTTATTAATGACCTCCACCAAACAAAAGCTGCATGCAGTTAATATTCACACAATTTTTTCACATTTTGTGATTCATACTGGCACAGAGCAAGGTAATTACAAAATCAATACCTTGTGCCCATTGAAGAAGCATATTCAGATTGTAGCATTAGACAAAATCCCTGTTTTCTTGCTGGCTAAGAAGAAAAAATCTTGCTACCAGTTGGGAAACAAACTCTAAAGATCTGAATTGTTCCCTGTCAGAACCTCAGCAGTACTAAGTACAGTCACCACATGTTAATCTGACAATGCTGTTAAGTTTTTCAATATTAGACACTGATTCAGCCCTGCTGAAATGCAGAAAACACTTTTGTATTTTTTAACTAATTATTTGCTGTTTATATATATACACACAGTGTTTCTGCCTTCACCAAAACACACGGGGTATGAAAATAAATTTTTTAAAAAGTCTTTAAGATCCTACAAAGCTTTCCTAAAATGGGGTAGTTTCTTATCCCGGACCTTTACTGCCTTTTCTCATTTAGCATCCAAGAGGGACAGCGAGTTTAAGTCCATTTGACTTTAAAGAGGAATTAATTCACACCCCAAACCAGAGTGAGGAAATGCAGCCCCCCAGCCTTTGCTCCCATACCTGAGCCCCCTCTGGAGCTGCAGGGATATCCAGTGAAGCTCTGGGAACAGGCTCTACCCAGAGCTAGAGGTCAACCAGGAAAGTGCCGCGCAAGGACTTCCCTGGTGCAAAAATCCATTACTCACCAGAGCTCTGGCAAGCACCCTGGGAAAGCAACCTTCCTTTCAAATGAATGGGAGGAGTGGAAAACAAGGAGCTTGCCCTTCAGGAGAGGTTATTAAAATCACTGCAGAGAGTGGCAGGTGCAGCAGAGGGATCCTCACACCCAGGGCTCCAATTAGAAGCCTTGCTGGCATTACCCCACAGGCAGCATTCTGTTAAAAAATATCCCAAAAACCACCTTCCTAAGCAGGAATGGAAAAGTTGATGATTATCAAATGGAAATGCAAACCAAGGTTTCACCAACCCTCTCAGCAGCTCCACATGGAACAACAAACTCTACAGGAGTTAAGAAAAAACAGTACTAAGGATGAAGACTGTTTTTACTTATTTTGCCTACAGAACATGAAGTCAAATAAAATTGCTGATAATACAGCTAAGACAATTGACAAGAAGCTAAATTATAAACACAGACCTCTGTATTACAGATGCTGACATACACCCCACCCATAAATCCACGTGATAGTCTCATTTACCTGGAAAATTTTGTCTGTTATTGTTCTAGTATGACACCTGTGCTCTGTGGATGGTAGGAGATAAGGATTCAAACTGCAGCTTTAAATCCTTTAATCTAATAACTGCAATTTCTTCTTCATTTTCCTCTTCAGATAAAACAGCTTTTCTTTCTTCCTGGGGTTTACCTCCTCCCTTTGCTTTTTTTTTTACAGCTTTATGAATACATGTAAAGTGTATATATATACATACATAATACCTATATATATTATAGTTATGTAAAGAAGCCATCAGTCACCAGAATTTCTTTGAAAAGCCTAAGCTCAGCTGGCTGCTGAGCCTGTGTAGGACCCACATCTTCCACCCAGACTCCCCTTGCTCAGGGTGAGCAGCAGAACACATGGCCTGCAGAATTCCCCCCATCAACAGCTCAGGAAGATGTTCCCTCACACAGCTGGAGACACCTCACCCCCCAAAGCAAGGTATTAGCCATAAGCAAATAATCCACTTCACCTTTAAGTAACTAGTACATGAGAAAAGCAGGCTTGATTAATGTATTTGGGTTTTTTTTCCAAGTCAGTAATACTAATAATTAGGCTTGCTACTCATAAATGTCAAGTTTTGAGCACATCCCAACTTGCCAAATTACAGGAATGTGGTACCGAAACTCAAGGATGTTCCAAATACCCCAGGAAAAAAGAACACCCTTTGAAATAAACTCCCATCTTCTGTTTTATGTTATGAATGGGAAAAACATCATTATTTGTCCTCTATGGAGGTCATCCCCCAAAATTTGGAAGAGACACTCAGTTAAACCACTGCAAGTTCCCAAAATGAATAAATCTTGTTAGTTTGTGTGTTCCAATATGAACATTATCAATTAGAGTATTTAAAACCACTAAGCCTGTTTACAGTAGTAGCTTATCAAAGTGGTTTTTGTTTGGTTTTTTTTGTTTGGTGTTTTTTTTTTTCTTTTTTAATGAATAAAAATAACCAAGCCACTCCTCTTGCTTTTAGATTTCAGCTTTCATCACCTGATCTGACCAACATCTAAGGTCTGGAACTTCTATTTTCCATCCCCAATACAAACAACTGCTTGAACTCAACAAATAACCAGCCTGGACTGTAATCCATGAACCAAGTAAATTTGCTTTTTGATGGACAGCACAGGCTTACTGAAGGTTTGGTGCTCCTTGGTCAGCTCATGGGACGCCAGCGTGATTCCTGGCATGTGCACCTGGAGGACCTGCCTTCCTTACAAGTTTAACTGGAGACACTTAACCAAGGCTCCAGAATCAACCCTGTGTCCTTTCCCCTGTTTCTTGCACTAAACAGATGCTGAGTCACATTTCTTCCCAAATTTAAAATGCAGCAGTACAGCAGACCAGACATGGCTCACCAGCCCGGTCCTGCTGGAGCAGCTGAGACTGGACACGACGGTTTGAGGACTGTGGGTGCCTGGAGAGCTCACACAATCCTTTCTTGTGGATCAAAACATCAAATTCTAGGGGGGAAGAAGCTTTACCTAAAATAATTTCAGAGCCAAAAGACACGATCATACAGTTGAGTACAGAACTTACGCAGTGCTGCATCATCTCCATCATCCTTAAAAGACTTTTTGCCTCCCCAGCTGACAACCATACGTATTTTAGAACAGCTCTGGAATTGCTTCACATCACCAGAAATTTACTGTCCAAACAGGTCTGTAAGAACTATTCCCTGGACTTTAAAAATAATGTTAAAATGATGGTGCTACGCCATGCACAACAATCTGCTACAGTCTGCAAGGGCTTACAGAAGTGTCCTTGAATCTGAATGAAGGAGAAAAGCCAGGTTTAAGGAATAAAACATCTCCCAACTCTTTTTCAAGATACATATCAGCTAACACACCTAGTAAACATAGAACTGTCAGCAAGGCTCAGGGAGGGAAAAAAAACCCGAGAAAACGAACCAAAAAAACCAAAATATTTTTTAGCAAAGATATTTCAAAGGCACCAATTTGCTGCATAGACTTTGATGTGTATAATAATGAGCTCAGATAAGAGATGTCCATGGAGGAGTGAGGAAGTTCCTGTAATTATCTGTTGACAGCTGCAGCTGTAAGGACAACTTATTACTCCAAACTGAGAACACCCTCCTCTGCAGCATAAATTCAGTTCCCTCATGGACTGAGTACTTCCCAAGGCAGCTGCTTGGAGCAGCCCTCAGCTTCCTGCCCTGATTCAGGGACTTACCAAGCTGATTAATGCCTAGTACACATCAACCTGGTCACAAGGTATAAATGCCAGAGAAGAGGTTTCCCTGTTGTTGCTTATAAGGGTGTGCCTTTAAAAAGCCAGCTTCATTCAGATCCCTCTGGAGAAATGTAGTGAGGAAGAGGCAGAGGAGCCTGTGGTTTTCCTAATGGCCAATGACAGTTATCTGAAAAATACTGCCAGGGAACACTATGCCCTCAATAGTTTAAGGCACTGATGCCCTTAAGGACCCGATAGCCAGTCTCTAGCTTTTCATCTTTTAAGGCTAATTCTGTTCACACTGTCCTCTAAATAATTCAGCATATGGTTTTGTGAGATACGTACACAAATGCTGGACTCTGCACCCACCAGCCATAAGCAAATAAAATTTCACAAGCACGTGGGATAAGTCACCTTAACCATCTCCTTGTTTTTAACTAAGCAGCACAGCACACTTTGAGCAAGAAGCACAGTCCAAACTCAGTTTAACCAGTGAAAATGTCACACTGGCTCTCACAGACCACAACCAGAACCGCCTATGCAGAGCTTTGCAAAGCCACCATCAGCCCTCCCAGCACGGCAGAGCACAGCGACAGGGTGTGCTCGGCTCCATCCACCTGCAGCAGGGATCCGAAGGGACAACGTGCCATCCCCAGGCACTTCAGCCACTGCCTGCCCAGCCCTGCCGAGGAGGGAGCCGCAAGGCACCGCAGGGAGCCGGGCAGAGCGGTGACCTCCAAAGGACCCGCTGCTCCCGCCGCTGGCTCCCCCTCCTTGGCACGCCGATCACTGCGACTTCCCGAGGGACACTGCGCCAAGCGCAGCCCGACACCAGGACACTGCCCGGGAGGGAGAGCAGCGAGGAGGATCGGAGCCTTCCCGAGGCATCTGGGCAAGCTGCGACCCAAAGGCACGCCCGCGGTTTGTGTGCCACAGCCGGGGGCTGCTGCGAAATTGCTACAGAGCTCAGCGGCGGCTGAAAATCATGCTTGACACAAGCTAACTGCGGATCAGCAGGGACGATGTGCCCCAGGATCGAAATATTAATGCAGATGGGACAGCAAAGCTGGGTCAGGTTTTATATATTTATATATATATATATTATTAACACAGGTGACCAGCAAAGCTGGATCAGGTTTGTTTCCCCTCACACTGTTACATGACATGAATATTCAGCACCCACTGCTACGTGCTACCTTTAAATCTGTGCTTTTCCAACTTTTCTTTCAAGAAGTTCGGGGAAGGGCTGCAGAATCTGAGCAGCCACAAAACAGAGCTACCCCATCCCCTGGAATGAAAGAATGGCCACCATGTAACACCTTAAGAGATCTTGACCTTTGTCTCCTCATTGACCACTTGTTACTATCTGCCTCTTCATTTTAAGATGCTGCTTATGAACAGAAAGCTAGAACTTTTATGTGTAGGCATTCCATTATGATTAAACAAACCACTTGGTTATTTTTGGTGAGGGGGGGGAAAAAGGAAAAAGCTGTTGACAACACAGGGGTGTCACTACTGAGGTGCCCCAGGTAGTCTGAGCAGGTATTTTGGACTTGAAAGAACACCCCTGGTTTTTTTTTTTTCCCCAATACTTTTCTAGCAGACAAAGTTAGGCTATTTGCATGCAGTTTTGGAGAATTGAAGACCCCTGAAAGACTTGTAATAATAGCTTTAGTGGGCAAATTTTAGCTGCTATGTCCTGCTACGTGCTCCCCTTTTCTAATCATCATCCACAGACAAGAAAATTACTTGAGAGAGCTGCTGAAGCATCACCAGTTCCAGCCCAGCACAGAAACATGAACTAGCTCTGCTTCTGGCTCACCTTAATGCACCAAACCAGAAGCTGCAGAAAATAAATTAGCCAAGGCTGCTGCCTTGGAGATGCAGCAAGAGCAGAGAACAGCCGCAGCACGCGCTATCCGCACTCGCGGTTCTCATCTGCCAGGACACAGGGACACTTCGGAATTTCATCCAATTGCTCAGCAGACACAAAATGACTGCCCAATAATTTACCTACAAAACACACCACAGGGGTATGTGTAACAGCTTAGGCATGGACAAATGACAGGATAAAAGAGGAATGTGCTCACTTGGTCCCTCTCTCCTGTTCAATGAAAACTCATGCTTTGAAAACTAAGAATGAATTGCCTGATAGAATTGAAAAGGTAAAAAATGTCTCAGCTCACAAATAATTCTAGGTAGTTCCTTCCCCCCTCTGTAACAAATAATTGCCACCATTTACTTGACCTACAGATCTGTTTCAAGGTCACTGTCACTCCTGTTACACAGAACATCAAAAGGCACAAAACAGACAGTGTTCATCTCATTGTCCATATTGATTATGCAAATACCTTTTTTCTCTAACAGAAAAAGGAAATATCAGTCTGGAAAATGAAGGAAAAAATCTAGTTAGCAAAGTTTTCCTGAAGAGAAAACAGGGATGAACTTCTAGACAGCACAAGGGTACTTTCAGTCTGCTTTCTCAGGGTACCTGACCCTTCCTGAACACAAACACACCGATGCCCATGTGGAAAGAGCCAAATAGAAGCAGCACTGCTATGGCAATCTCTGATGACACCCTGGAGAACAGACAACAGCACTTGCCATACAAAAAGCAAAGGCTGAAACAGCCATTTTAAAAAGCAAGTTGTTGAGCACTGCAGGTCTACCTAGCCCTTTTTATCATCCAGCATCCATTAAAAACGCCCTCCAATTCAAGATCTATTTGTTTACGTGCACCTAAACAGAAGTGCAAAGGACATGGTTTTCTGGGAGATTGTTCTTCCTGTCACTCACCACAGTATTGCTCAACAGAGTCATTCTTAGGTGTAACATATCAAAGATCACTGACCTAATCAAACTTAATAATTAATCTGTGCAGCCAGGATTTCTGCAGTCCAGTCACTATCACTGTTTCAGTTTGAAGTTCTGAGCCTTGTGCACGTGCACAGTGAAAATACATATCTGAATGCAGCCTTAGAGCTTTCTTTGCCAACTCTTATCTCCATTTATCGCTCGGTACAGTCTTCCCAGGCTTACGTACACCTGGAGTTAGAGTCATTATCAAACCTAAGGGAGGCACAAAAACAAATACCATAAAAACACCCATAGCATGAAGTCACTCAGCATAACCTACCAGCAGGCTTCTTTTAGCATGAACAGTATTCATCCATTCTACCTCATGTTCATTTTAAACCATGTCTGGTTAAAAGCTGCTGATGTGATTTCCAAGGCAGAGTGCACAGTTTCTCACCTCTAGCACAGCATTTAGCACCTCACTCGAAAGCAAAATACTTCCTGCATCCAAAAATGATCAATTTTGTTGAATTTGTGACCAACAGTTCCCCTCACCACCACACGAAGTGATTTCCACGGAATATTGCACCAAGCAACAAAAGAAAAGGTCCCACCTGAAAAAATCTCTGCTTAAAAACAGCCACTCATGGCATGAGGTCAAGCAGAAAGCACAGGAATTACTGTAAAACTCAGCAAACCTTACTTCTGGCAGAGGGCTGGCCGGCTTCGTTAGGATTCCTCCCACATAAACAACGTTGGGTAGCGTAGGTCTCGGAAACTCCAGCGCTACATCAGTACAAAGCATCCACAGGCTGGATCCATGGACCAAGTCATACATGGACCGCTCTGGAAGAACCTTGTGTTTCTGCATTATCCTTTCATATTTTGGCAGAACCAAAAAACTGACTCCAAACCTTGAAATAAGATAAACAACAGTGTTTTTAATCCTCTCGAATAGGTTCATGTGATCCGTCAGCAGCGAGTTAAATTCTGGAACGTAGGACAGGGGAGCTGGAGCGCCCACTTCTGCTGGATACCAGAGGCCGGTGGAAAACACGGCGTACTTAACCCCTAAAAGATGGGCTATAACAAATCCACACATCTCATTGGGATCTACCAGGAGCAGGTCAAACTTCTCCTGTTTGAGGGCACGCATGAGGTTTCGGTTGCCAACGATCATGTCGCAGTTCTTGGAGTAGTGGTCCAGGATATCGAACAGTTCGAGGGCAGTCAGCCTCCCCGAGAAGATACTCCTCATCTTGGACTGCAGGAAATCATCCGAGGTGCTGCTGTTAAAGATCCCTGGGTAGCGCTGAAGTCTGTAGTGATTAGATGGAGGAATCTCTCTGCCCTCAGAGAGGAGAAACACTGTCTGGTGACCTTGGTCGTGCAAGGCTGAGGCCAGAGTCTTGAAAATATAAAGATGGCTTTCAAACATAATTGGCGGCACAACAACGATTTTGGCAGCCCTCGCTATCCCAACAGCACTCCACAGGAGAATGAAGGCTGGAGCGTACGGCTTCATAGCTGCAAGGAGAAATAAGAGCATTACATCACAGACAACAGGACTACATTTTGCGGTTCGAGCACACCACCCTTTCCTTTGCATGGTTAAGAGTGCTTCCACTGAGTCCTTCTCCAATAGATACCCACAGGCTTCGAGTTGTCCTCCTTCAAGCTGCAACTCTGCTCTGATTTTAGCATAACGTTTTCATCGGTTTTGTTTTCACATAAGCTAACAGGACAGAGAAGATTGAGGACTTTTTTTCCTCCTAAAAGGACATGCATATTCACACTATGTTTTTCTTTCGTATCAATGACAATCAGATACATAGGAGCAGAAAGCAAAAAATCAGGCAGCAGGATGCTTCTATTGACTTAAACCAACTTTGAGCCTCCAAAAATGACATTCTGCTTACAAGAACAAGAATAATAACAGGACTTAGTACTGCACACATGAACAACACTTGAACAGGTACTTGATTCTCAACCTACTTAAATCAGCACAAACACCCATTTGAACACCAGTTGAAAAACCCCAGTGCCATCCTGAAAGCACTGCTCCTGAGAGCAGCACACTGCTGGGGAAAGGGAAAATACTTTTTACACGTGGTTGGGTGATCTGAAATGCTGTATGCAGCAGAGGAAAGCAAAGTGCCTTAGAAGCACAACAAGGACATGTCAGAAACTCCTCAGTCACCATCACCCTCCTAGAAGAGAGGATTGAGTACAAGCCAAACCGAACAAACAATCTGCTCTTTCCTCATGCCAAACCAATCCAGGTGGAAGCCTCAGTCTGTTGCAGTGTCCTTCATAAATAAAAACAACAGATAACGCTGCTATTCAGTCCTTATCTCCCTATGGTATAGCCATATAATGCTCCTACAACCCTCCTCCCTCCTGAGACTGCTCAGGACTTTTTCTTAGTTAATGTTACATGGGTTACTGGCTAACAAATAGAGCATCTCAGATTTTATACAGCTATTTATAAATTACTATATTCCTATACACTTTTTATGTAAAAAGTTTGAGGGATTTTTTGAGTTCTATTACTCTGTAGTAGGTTTTCTGAAGGATGTCCTTTTCAGGTAGTTGTAGGCAGCAGTTAGATCTCCACTGAGCTTCTTTTTCCCCCAGCTCCCTCAGTTAATTCTCACAGAACTTATTCTCCAGATCCTTCACCAGGGCAGCTTCACTGCCCTCAGCAGGATGTGCTCCAGCACCTCCATATTGTTCATGAGGTGAGAGGCCCAGAAATGAACACAGCACTCAAGGTGTGGTCTCAAAGGGCCAAGTACAGAGGGAAAACCACTGCCCTGGCCCATGCTCAGTTATCCTGAACAGGACTCTGCTGGAGGGTAACGCTCCAGTGCTAGGAAAAGTAAGTAAACATGGTTCACCAATGAAACATCCAAGAAAAATGATGAATCAAACTCAGAAAAATCCCATTATTGATTCCATCTCCCCATGCTAGAAGCATTCCCACGGTATTGAGTTACTGCTCCTGTCAACAGGAGCAATATTGCAAAACCATGAATGGAGGTGCAGGACTGGGAAACTCAGTTATGTTTCTATCAGCAGCAGAAATCAAAGGTTACAGGAGCCTGAGGGCTCCTGGGGATCCCACACGTTGCCACAGGCTGGCCCTACTTACAACTCCTGATCCAAGGCCTAGAGCACAGCACAGAAGACAATCCTTAGCCCTAAGGCATATTTTCCATGGCAGGGGTGACACACATGCCACCAAAAGCCATGGGAACTACAGCTACCATTCCCTAGGATGTCGACAGTGTTTTCCCACTGCTTTCTGTCCCCACACTTACCTGGAAGCCAAGTTTTAAACAGAAATCACATTGGACATTCTACTCCTTGTGAAGGTATTATAAATACTAACATGAAAACCTGGCAATACACTTAAAAGCATTTACCAAACATTATTTTTTATCCTCTTGCAGTGTATCAGTGTCAAGAGATGACACAACACACTTTGCTGGCAGTCTGTGCCTTGTGGTATCTTCAGAACTGGTAAAACAATAATCACTTCTCAAAAACCTATTATGCAACTCCCCTTTTCAACATAAGCACCTTCCACAGGAGCTGGAAAATATGTGTACAGGACCTGCCAAGCCATAGCGATATGAAACACATGATGCTATTAGAGCAATGCCAATTAAGTGACATTTTTACTGGGAAAAATTGCATTGACCTTCTATTGAACTTCTGGCAGGAACCTGCAGCCTCATCATTTCAGACCCTGGCCAGAGAGAAGCAGGGAGCTCAGGTTTGAATTCCGCAGGAGCAAGGGCAATAGGTTACAGCATTCTGTAAGCCAATAAATCATGAGCCCAATTCCCATTTGGCAGACTGGGACTGGGGAATAGGTGGGTGCCCGGTGCCACCAGCAGAACATCAACACACAACCACCCAAGATCAGCTCCAGCCTCTCCCCCAGACACTTCCCCAGTCCAACTGCCCTCCCCCAGCACAGCAGGCATTTCCCCCAGGACACTTTGCCTATTCCAGTGGGAATTTCTGATTCAGCTCATCTCCCAAAGCAGCAGGCAGTGCCCAGGCTCAGAAGTCTTTACAAGTGTCAGGACAATGCCAAGGTGGTGCTCAGCTGGAAGCCAGCTACTGACAACTAGAGCTCAGGGATTCTTCCTACTAACTCCTAGCCACAATGGAGCTGTCAACTCCCAGAACAAATCACTGGCCAAAATAAATAAAAAGGATCAACGTCCAATGCAACTGCCTTCTGTTTCTGCACACCAGGAGAATGAAAAAGAATTGTTAGGTGTCCTGACAGAAAAGAGGAAAGAAAAGCCCAGAGACACAGAATGATGCACTTCTCTAAGATGGTTAACAATATAAAACCATTTTGTACCTCTGTCTGAAGTCCTTCTTCTTAGGATTTGCCTCCATTAAACATGACTGTTTCGGCGTCTGAGCTGGCATGCAACATTCTTTTATCACAGAAGGTGGTAAAAAGGAAAATCCCAATTTGCTAAAAAAACCCCAAAACATAACACAACCCCCAACCAAACAACACCCACAAAATGATCACTGAATTGAAGCCATTCCTTTCAGCCAAAAAAGCCCCAAAAACAAAGCTATGGAGAAGAGCCAGATGCAGAATGGCATTACAGTAGTGAAACCAACTACTCATTGTAACGGGTTCTCTTATTGGAGCACAGCAAGAAAAAGTTAAACATTAACTTCTTGGTATGCCTTTAACTTTAGGAGTAGCTGTTGGAGTAGGTTTAATGACCTCCATGTGGGGGTTTTCAAATGAAAGAGGAAGTGTGAGTTTTAAAGGGTTACAGAAAATCAAGCACACTCCTGGACAGTCAGACTGTTGGAGCAGTTTTCAGCTGACCAAAACATTTCTAAATCATGGTTTATTTCTTTTAAGAAAGTATTTTTCCATTCACACAGAAGGACCAAGCAGGACCTACAACAAGTGTGACTACACAAAAATTAAATGTGACTACACAAAATCATGATTTACAGAAGAAAAAAAAAAAAAAAACAAGAGGGCGGGTCTTCCCCCCCTTTTTCACAAAGTTGTGATACTTAAAGCTCCATGTGGGGGTTTTCAAATGAAAGAGGAAGTGTGAGTTTTAAAGGGTTACAGAAAATCAAGCACACTCCTGGACAGTCAGACTGTTGGAGCAGTTTTCAGCTGACCAAAACATTTCTAAATCATGGTTTATTTCTTTTAAGAAAGTATTTTTCCATTCACACAGAAGGACCAAGCAGGACCTACAACAAGTGTGACTACACAAAAATTAAATGTGACTACACATAAAATCATGATTTACAGAAGGAAAAAAAAAAAAAAGGAGGATCTTCCCCCCCTTCTTCACAAAGTTGTGATACTTGAAGGTTGGGCAATGTGGAAATGAACTGAATGACTTGGAAATAAGCACAGGGCTAGCTGACTTGTAGAATACTAATTTAAACATTAAGACTTAATGTCATTTATATAAACATCAATCTTAAATTAGTTTAGATAAATTCCAAGTAATAATTGGTGTAACAGTCAATTACAGTCCTAGAACACGTACCCAAGATTACATTTAGATTTGCTGCCAATCCTTAATAATCTGCTAATCACTGCTAATAGAACTTTTTGGCATGTTTGAGGCTTTTTTCCTGCTTTACACTCCTGGCTGCCTACCTGCTATTTCTGAAACTCAGAAATAGCTATTTCCATGCCAGCAATACCATTATGCATATTTTCCTCCATCACAGAGGGATCCAGAAGCAGAGGAGCCTCTCACTCACCTCCATCCAGCACAGCCTGAACGCAAACTGCTCCCACATTCATCACTACTCAAAAGATTTAACAGTTCTTAAGCACTTACACGTAAGGATATAGAGTTCTTTTTATTCACTAACCAAGAGCACTCCTGATTTCCAAACCAGCAAAGGAAGTTTGACAGAGCTTGAGTTCAGAGATGCAATTGGCTTTTTAAGTTCCTCCCTTTTGTTCAGCCTTTCTGTAGATCTGCTAAGGTTTGCTGAGTTTACCTGGGCAGTTTGAGCAGGATCTCTGTCGGGAAAGGTGCCCTTCATCCCAAACAGCAGCACTCCTCTGACAGCAAAGGAGCAATCTCTGAGCTGCTGATCACTCACCTTACCCAAAGGGCTCAAATTACTCATTACCATTTCACAGAGACAGCACAGGTTAAAGGAACAGGCTGCCACCTCTGCAAGCCCAAATCTGGGAGCTGATTAGCAATGAAATAACTATGTCCAAACAGAAAGCTAATGTGTGCATCCCAGGAATATTATTGTTTTTTAAAACAGGGAAATGTGAGATTTTCATGTAATTCAGCAAGCTGTGCAAACGACCAATTGCCAGAGTTGTGGTGCACACACACTGATTTATTCTTTCACCTTGCTCCAGTATTGTCCCCCTCCCTTTACTACACCTCATTAGATAAAACTCCTTATTTTAGAAGGAAGAACACAAACTCTGCTCTTGGAGTTGTGTAAACTCTCTGAAACTTCACATTAGTGTCTGAGCCAAGTGGAACAAAAAGGCAAAACCACCATTTTTAAATTTAATATTTTTTTCCAAAAGAAAGATGTATTTAATCAGCACCTAAACTAGCATTAAAAGCTGCAGATCTGATGCAGCTTTCACACAGGTAAAGGGACCTTGACCACTTTACAGTTACATACATCAACCACCCATGCCAGGCTCCAGAGCCAGCTGCTTTTCTCCCACTAAGGCATATTTGACCTCAGCTATCCCAGCTGGGGTCACAACACTGGAACCATGAGCAGGGCAGTGCCACCTCAGGAGCCAATCCCACCCTACCATGCCCAACTGCAGCCTTCACCAGAGATAAACACAAACAGGGTGTTTATTCCTCTCAAGATCAGATGTAGTGTAGCTGTAGGAAGGGACACGTGGTTGAAAGCATAGCAAGAGAAATGCTGAGGGAAGCTGCAGAAGAACTGGTCGTGGAGAGCACTACAAACTACCTCTGGGGAAAAACCAAAAAGCCAACATAAGCAGCTGCTGACTATGCTTTACTACTGCTCTCAATAGAAAGGGAGCATTAAAACAGGGAAAGAAATGACCACTGATCAAAGATTATTACCCTGACATTACCCAATTCAGTGCCACTCCAGCCCTGCCCACTCCAAACCTCATTGACATGAATGCACTTTGTGTGCAATTCTGTTTGCTTTAGCTGCTATTAAAAATGGTTTTACAAGTAAAACGTGATACCCATCCTCCAGAGGCTTGTGAACACCTCAGTTATACAAACACAGAGCCAAGCCCTACAACCCAGATTGCCCGACCAAAGGCCCTGCAAGCAAAGCCTTTTATCAAGCCCCAGATAGCCAGGAGTGACTAACAGAAGGCAATTGCAGCTAGGTATAATGCTGAAAGACAAATAAAATACTGCAAGACAAAGAGAAAGTTTCACTAATGCAGAGTACAGGATGATTCTATGTTAAAAATGCATGTACTCAACCCAAATCTCAGCTGTGCCAGCCAAATACATGCAGTTGATAAGAAAGACAAAATACAAATACATGTACACACAAACATACATGAACTGCATTGATTCCAAACTAAAGGAGTGACCAAAGAAAAACTCTTCACTTGTACACATCCCTCAACATGTCTAATTTTTCACATTCCTCATGAACATTTTAAGATTTAATAGCACTCCACATCAGCATTTTTTTGCTGAGCACCCAGAAATGCTACCTGTGTGAGGAAATGCACTGACCAAATCATGTCTGACAGCAAATCTCAGAAAATAATTTTATCATGGAGACAGGAAGATATTAATTAGTGGCATAACAGATGACAGTAAGGAAGACCATGATCTTCAAGCAAAAACTTCCCTCCTTACCCTTCCTTTCAGCTGGGAAACGTAAAACCTGTTCTTAGCCCATAATACTATTTGCTGTGCTGCACCTCTTCCACAGGCAATCCAAAATACCCTAATCCTTTAGGACATTACAGTCAGCATTACACAAGCTGACTCGAGGCAGCAAACTGCAGTTTAAGATTAGGAAGCACTAGGTACTAAGTGACCTGCATGCAGAAAAGCAGCAAAAAAGCACCAGAAATGCACAAACATGCAGAGTCTCACAGCAACAAATCAGGAAATCATCTGGGAAGAGACTCTGGTACCTGGCATTGTACAGCCTTTGGGTTTATGCCCTTAAATTTTCTCTATCACACATCCTGCTGCTAATTGCTGAGGCACAGTGTGTGCCCTGATTGCTATCCTGTGTTGCAATGTTTTAGATGAGTGGTGTGATTTGGCTTCCAACCACAGGCTCCTTTTTTCAACCAAATGAATAAATTAAGAAATTAGTAAGACACGTGTATCAACAAGAGCAGGCTTTTGCATTTGCTTTGTACAGTCTCCCAAACAACATCTCCTATCCAGTGACTGAAGAGCTTCAATGAGTACAAGAATATCTCATCCACAGACAAAAGAGGAAGATTTATAGGCATTACAATCCTCTGTCAGACTTACTGTGTCAGCTATGCAAACAGCAAAGGAGCTATTAAGAGGGAGTCAAAAGGATATACAATTTATGAAACCACTTTTAGTAACCACTTGCTGTATGTGCAACAGGTTTTGTCCAACATAGAAGGGTTTTACCTAAGCTTTTGTACTCAACCATAGTAGAAAAAGGATTTCAGAAATCCTCACTTCACAGGTAGCATGGCAGAAGAGGCACTTCTCCAAAATAAAGGTCCTACAGTTTATACACAAAATATTTTCAAAAAGCATTCTAGTAGATGGATCTTTGAGAAGTTACATGGGAATACAACTCTTACACAAGGCATTCTGTCCTGTTGAAATAACTTTATAGCAAGTGGCCAAAGTATAACAGCCCTGGGAACACTTCACCACTGGCTTTTGCACAGAAGTGCTCTGTGATTCTTCATGGTTACAGAAAACTGCCCTAAACTTCTGAAAAGACTGATCGTATCTAAAAATATTAAATACTTACAAATATTACCTTTATAAAAAGGTTATGTTCTCAATCTACTCAGGATTTCCAAATTTACTAATACCAATAATTTGATCTTTTTACCAAGTCCCTTATAAATGTGCATGCTTTGGAGTCATAATGCTGCAGCAGAGACTGTATCAGCCAAAATCTGATTTCCCCAAGAGTAAAGGATTCAAGTCTAATTAAATATTTTCACAAGGTGAACTCAGTTCCAACAGGACCAAGGACCTTCCACTCCACATGACCTACATTCCTTAACACCCCATGCACTAAAACTGTGAAACAATAAAAATTATCAACTTTACTAAAGGTCGGTATTGTACTAGCATCCATATCCCAAGTTCAGCCCAACTAACTGCATGGAATTGAGTTCCATCAAGATGTTGAAACCTGTGAAACATTAACCTCTGTAGACCTACCAGGTAGGGTAATCAAAACAAATCAGAAGACATTCTTGAGTCATTTTAATAACTCAAATAAAAGCAAATAGAGCAAGAACAGCCACTCCTTTTTGTCCTGTTTTGCACCGGGCATCTCAAACGGGGCATTTCAGGATCTCTACAATTTGTAACACTTTACATAGTGACCATTAGCAAAGCCAAGCACTCAGACACTGCTCCAAAACCTGCGAGCCTTCCACTGAGGACAACGTGACTCGGTGCGCCAGCAGCTCGGATTTCTGCGCATCGGCGCTCTCCGTTACACAGCTCTGCTCCTTGCTGCCCGTGGTTATCCCACCCCTGGCACCTTGGAAAGACAACTGCTGCCTGCACACAGCCAAGAGCCATCTGTTTGCAAGTGAGACACGCACGCTCCTGGTGGAGAGATTTGTCTGCTTCATCCAACGCAACAGGAGAATCTTTCCTGACAAATTACAGCTCTTCCTTCGCAGCTAGCGGGAACTCGCTCACGACACGGTGTTTTGGCAACAACATGCAAGTCCCTTGACAAAGTCTCCTCAGCTGCTGGAGACCTTCCCTCCAAGTAGCCAGACCTGAAACCCTAAGTTTCTCCACCTGTTGCAGCCATTTTACATCAGAAATAACCAGAAATATTGCTGTGACATCAGGGCTGGGGGTATCAACAGAGAGAAGCCAACAGGTTATTCCACATTTCCAGGGGACACCAGTGCTGGTAAAGATGTTTTTTACCAGCCCAGCTCCTGCTGTGTGACCACCATGCCCTGAAGAGCCCAGGAACAGAATAACTCACCACAGGACTAAGTGCTGAAAATAAAAGGCAACTTGCTACCTGCAGAGGGGACAAGGCATAAGTGCCACAGGAGTTGATGGAGACAAAGATGCCTCCACTGAAGGGTCAAAGCTGCCTGTGGTGCCTTTGGTCTCACACTGGCATCAAAAGACAGGCTGAAAGAGCAGCTGAATGAAGTGCTAAAAAGATGGAAAAAAGAAAAAACCTCACTGATTTTCAGTACTGGAATTAATGCCTGAATCTCGTTTGCTATAATGACTCTCTGAAGGAGGGGCTGGAAGAAATTGCAGTGCACTTTGCTGTGAGCCTAATTCATTGGTGCCTGTAGTTATGTGCTACCATCACCCAAGCATGAATTTTGGCTCATGAACAAGCCTCAGGGCCTGAGACAACATTAGTTTTAAACTGAAACCCATTTGACTGGGATTTTCACTTAACTTCAATAATTATTGGGGGGATGCTTTGCTTTTCACTCCAGCTGGCTTCAGCTTGGTACAAGCTCTCCCTGGTCACGCCATCACATGACACCCAGAAGCACTCAATGAATTTCTTTGTTCTGTTTCTGACTTCATCCTATAGCAAATAAGCACATTTTAATGAGCCACACAAACACAATCACAAGGGAAACTATCACAGGTTTGTTTCAGCAGTGGGAAATGCAACCTGGAATAAAGTGAAAACACTGCATTTCGTCATGTTTTGCTGTAATTCAGCCCCATTAAAATAATTGCAGCAACACCACACATGCCAAAAACATTTAGCTTATTCACTCTGTTAATTAATAGCTTCTGTTTTGAAACTCACAGGTCGGTTTTCTTCAAATTCTGTTGTCTGTTGTTTTCAGATTTGTATTTTCAGTGCCTGCTTTGAACTATCTCCTAGTACAATCTGGGCCTAGAGTAAGGATAAAAGTGTAGTCTAACAGTTTTTCTGTACAGTTTAATCCTGAGATTCTGATTTTAAGAGCAAGACCACATCACTTACCTACAGCTACAGGGGACGGAAATCAACTTGGGAATCTTCTAGAAGGTGCAAAATGCACTCCAGGAAGGGTTGGGACTTTTTTTTTTTGTAGCTGTATAAAAATCTTTAAGTGCACATAAGCTTCCTGCAAATTTCTAGCACCAGCAGTTGAGTAAGACTAAAGTATAATTCAAAATCTAAAGACAGGGTTTGCAGATTTTCAAAGAGAGTCTATGACTTAAGTACAATCTGCTAATCCAGAAACATTAGGGAAAAGAGAAAATAAACCCAAAGGTTACAAGGGGTCAAGACAAAGATGGCTCCCACCTCCAAGACAATTCCCAGAATCATAAAACCAAAACAAATGAACAATAACCCATCCAGGCACACCCCAAGTGGTTCTACACATGCACATGTCTGTTCCTACCCCCAAAAATTGCACTTCCCAGGTATTCCTCCACTTCTGGAAAGCAACTACAACTTTCTTAACATGAACACTACATAGTAATAAATACCTGACAGGTGTTTAAAACAGAAATAACTTTATAGCCTATATCTGTAGTTATTTCACTAGTAAGCAGTTTAAGGCAAAACTTATTGTCTAATAAAAGTATAGTCTGAGATAAAACGAATTCGGAATACTCCAATCCTCAAGTGTACTTCCATGAAAATAAAGCTAATTGATAAACGAGCAAAATAATTACCCAAGTGCCACAAAGCACAGTAATTAATGACTTATCATTAGGAGTGGTTAAAGAAAGCTTTACTCCTATATTTTACACGCTCAGATTTGCTATTCAAGATTTTCAACTTGAAAAAAAAAAACCTCAGATACCATCAACCGTCCTTGAGCAAGTTTCCACACAAGTCCTCACAAGACTGACACCAACAGCTCCCATTTCCTTTTAGCCTCACAAGTCATGGATGCCCCAAGCACTAGACTGGCCTATCCAGACATGTTATTGAAATACTACAAGTGGAATTTTCCACTCTGTGCTGCTGGGAAGCAAAATGTGTGCAGACAAAGCTTCACACGAGCATTTTAAGCTTGATTAAAGTGATAAAGTTTTGTTCCCAGGGCCCAAACACCACACACATCACCACACACCCCCCAAAGCTCAGTTTTGGGAAATAATTTTCTTCTAAGGTCCAGCAAGGCTTCATCAGGGGTGTAAGCTCTCCAGCAAAGCTTTGCTGGCGTTTACAGTGCATTGATGCACAGGTTTGAATTGAGCTGTGGTGACTTTGGACCACGCCAAACCCAGCTCTCCAGGGGCAGCAACCAAGAACACTCCTGAGAAAGGTACTGCTGCAAGGCCCACCTCAGCACACCATGCTGTTAAAAATCAGGACTGCTTGAGCAGATGTTTGAATGATGAACATTGGCACAAGCAGCTTCCCAAGGAAACCTAGAACACATAAAATCCAGCTCCTTGCAAACAGCAGCTATGCTGTCTAACAAATATCTCACTTTAAAAATCCCTAGCTCCTATAAATCTGAAGCAGCTACTACAAGAAGCACTAGCACAGCTGTGGGGCTGGCCAAGGTTCTGCTGCCACACTTCCCACCTCACAGGCAAGCTGTGCTTCTCGTGTTGGAAGCAGCACTCCGGGCACAGCTCCTGCTCCTCACCCCCACTTCATTGACAGAGAGATGCTCCTTTCATCTCACTTGCAGTGGCAGCCAGAAAACCTCACTCTGCAGTGTCAACCAGACCTCACTCGGCCTCCAATTTGAGTATTTCCCAGCTGAAGCGTTAAACTGAGAAGACAACAATGATGTCCTGGAAATAAAGCTAAGAGGAAGTAATTAAGTAACACATCAGTACTGGCCATGTGTTTTATTGAGGCCTTCTTGTTTCTCTTTTTGTTTGCTTTGTGCTAGCTTTTTTGTGTTTTATTTTTTTTAAAGCTAATATATAATTGTTGTTGAAAGTTCTTTCAATACTTTTAAAAATGCGTATTTCATTAACTGGTACTCCTGGCATTAAAACACCTTATTCATTTGATTTAAGTAAAATAAGTTTCAATAGATGGAGGGGGCTGCAGAAAAAACCAAAAGCAAATCAAATACAAAATACGTAACTGCATTTTAATCGAAAATCCTGTATGTCTAAATTTAATGTTGGAAGTTTTGGTTACACTTATGCACTCCATCTTCAGGTATAACAAATAAATGAAATAACTTTTTCCAGACTGCTGGTGAAAATAATTTCTCTAATGGAATATAGTCTTGAATTAAGAAACTTGGAAGGCCCTCCAACTACTACATTCACACTGTTACCTCCCTCTAAGTACACTGAGATACAGCCTTAATATTTGCATTTTTTTTGAAGCATGCTCTTTCTGCAGGGCATCAAGGCTCCCTTCCAGCTCAGCTCAGAATCAGAAGCTGACTCAAGACTTCCCATTAACTCTCCCTTTAGTTACTGAGTAAGAAGGGAAAATAGTCTTAAATTGCTTATTTTTTGTGAAGCTGAACCATCCATTCATAGGAGGAAAGAACAGCAGAGAGCAAAGAAGAAAGCTATGCTTGTTTCCCTATACAAATAAAATTATGGGCATGACAAACCAGTTTATAGGCACAGTTTGGGCTACAAGCCATTTAAATGCTTTCTTCTTACACAGAACACCAGGACCTCACACCCTGAGCATTTTAACAGACATCCAAGTGTCATAAAAGATGAAAAATAATTCATCAAATGTTCAAGAAACCTTATGTCACAAGTCTTGGAAATTGCCTCCCAGCAAAGCTCTCCTGGGGGAAGGACAGAGAATTCCATTAAATGTTTCCAGTGTACTTTACTTCCTGGAAAATAGGAAGAAGAGGCCTCTACAATACCTATTCACAAACACTTGAACCTGTATCAGAAAGTCAGTTTTCAGCCCAAAGATACTTTCTAAAACAACAATAAGAAGTCAATCCATGCTGAAATTTTTCTGAGGACTAGAAATACCAACAAAGGAGGTGAATGATGTCAAATGCTTCTCATGTGTCAACATTTCTCAAACACACTTCTGTTCTCTTCACAAATATGACTTTGTAATCATCAAACAGAAATAAAAATATTTGTTGAAAGTCTAGAGCTGGAGGAAAAAAGTTATTTAGTTTGCTAATCATCCCACAAATTTGATCTCACCACAAACAACCCAACAGGCTTGAATACTGCAGTGGGATTTCTCTTGTGAGTGAAATATAAGAGACTGGACCCATAAGGAATCAACCAAGGTAAATTCTTGTACTGGTCTGAAGGGAGCAACCTGGCTAAAAATGTGGACAAAAAGCACTTTAAAGGGCCCAAAGTGGAAAACAGCAGGAATGTTAAGCATGGGCAATAAACTCTCGGCAGTTTAAGTCAAAACTAATGTATCTCATGCTCAAGAGCACCAATTAGAAAATAACCGAGTCAGTACAGACATTGTTACACTCTTAATTACCACAGAACACTTTTCAAGTAGTAGGAAGAGAACTCCAGCAGACCATGTCCCCTGTGCAAGTCTCAACAGGAGCAGGAAAGGCCCCACACACACAGAGCCATGCCAGCGAGGCACGGTAGCCACGCACCCAGCTGCAATTGCCACAATTCCATCCACCAAAACCAGCCCACCGCTCCATTAGCACTTACTCAGCAAGCCACCTCCCTCCGATTCACTCACACCGGCAAGGAGAGGACTCAGAGCTCAGGTGACATCACCCTGCACAGGAGAAGGATGCAGGATCATTTCAGACGTCCTCTCCTCCAGTCGGGGTTAATCCCATGGGTTTCCCCACCCAAATCCTGCTTTAGAGCAACCCAAATGTTTAGAAGCACCCTAAGAAAATAAAATCTCCTGTTTACAAAACACTGACATGATTCTCACCTCTGAGTCTCAATATTTAACAGACACCTCACAAGACAAATATTTTCTTTTCTCGGTTCTATAAAGAGCTTCTGTTAACAGGAAACACCCAAAAAGAGGAAAAATAAATCACAAGCATTTTGTGCTAAATACTAATTTCCCTGTACTTCAACCGAAATATTTTCACAACAGCATGAAAGCTGCCTCGGAGCACAGGACTCCAGCAGGAACTGGTTGGTCTTTTGGAAAAGAAAAGCCACTGCAGTATCCAGTGTTCGGCCTGGATCAATGACTGAAACACAGGAACAAAAACAAGGAAACGTGAAGCAAAGGTTAATTGCACACTAGGTAGTGTCAGTGCTTTAATACTGGCTCAGCTAAAAATCTAAGTGACCTTGTCTGATAATTGCTTGGAAAAGCAGGTAGCTTCAGACTGGAAACGTTAACAGAGAAAATGTTGGCAATAAAAGTCTGGAAATAAGTAATATCACGTGAATTATTCCCAAAACTAAGTCATTTGGTCGTAACATAGGAAAGGAATCAAAACACATTCATTTCAAGGTGTTTGCTTTGGGGGAGGAGACCTTCAAGGATGCCTACTACTAGAGTTGCTCCCTGCTGTCCATCCCCAGGGAACTCTGAAGAGCACGCAAAACGGCCTGCGCAATTCCCAAAAATTCCCTGCTGTTCCACGGCCAGGGCTCAAACGAGTAGGTTATTTAGAGAATAAAAAACAAGATGCCACTCGATATCCGCTTAAATACCGCAACTTCGGCGATGTGCCGCCCGAAAAGTTCACGCTTCGCCGTTTTCCTCCTTTTTGAGCCCAAACGGGAGGCGCAGCAGCAATTACGCAACGCTCTTCCTTCAGAGGCAGCTGGGATGGAAACGGAGGGAATACCCAGGGAGGGCACTGCATCCCAGGCGCTCTAGGAGCCATCCCAGGTCTCCGATGTCCCTCACACCGCGTCCCAAAAAGCCGGCAAACCAGAAAGGGGGGAGGGGGGGCCTGTGCCCACACGCCGCGGCGCTACCCTCGCTGACAGCACCGCGGGCCGGCTGTCAGCGACAGCCCCTCACGGTGACACCAAGCAGTAAACGGGGACCCGCCGAGAGCGGCCAGAATTCGGTGTCCGAAAAGCGGCGGCTTCCCTCCCGCGTCCCCCCCCGCCACCGCCGCCGGGCTCCCGCCCTCAGCGCCCCGCGCGCGCCGGGCACCGCGCGCGCGCCTCCCCTCAGGGCTGCGGAGCCGCCGCTGAGGGACCCCGCGGGCGGGCGCCCCCTCAGCCACCCCCCGCTCCCGCTTCCCTCACGGCGCTCCAACTCCCGTAAGGAGCGGCGCCAGCACCTGCCGGGCTTCCTCGCCCTAGCCGCTGCGGCCCCGGACGACGAGCACGCCGGAGCCCGCTTGATGAGCGCCCGCCTGCAGCGCCGCACAGGTACCTGCGCGCCGCCGCCGGGCCCCTCTTGTCTCCCCGCGCGAGCGCCCCTCACGAAAAGGGCGGGAAGGGACGCGTCCTTCTGGCGCCCCTCAGGACATGGCGCTCCCCCACACCCCTCAGCTCCCTCCTCAGGTCACACCGTCCCCTCGCTCGGAAACACCGCATCGACGCGGCTCCCCTGCGGCTTCTTCTCTCGGCTCTCCACCTCAGCTCCCCGCTTCTCACCCCGACTTCCATGGCTCTTTCCCTCAGCCCTCCAACCCTCATCCCCCTTAGCCCCTCAACTCTCACCCCCCCATCCCCTTGAATGGCTTTCCCTCCTCCCACTACACCAGACCCTCCGCGGCGGGCACCCTTCCTCTTGTGGGAAGGGAAAAGGAAGAAGGCAGACTGGGACAAGCAGCGAGGTGGAACGACATCCCCTCTCCACTTCCCCACCCCTCGGCGCAGCAGCCGGGACCCCTCGGTACCGCCGAGGCCCCTCACCGCTCTCCCTTCAGGGCCGCTCCTCCGCGTCGCTGCCTCTGGTAAGGAGCCGACGACCGCAGCTCCGCTCGGGGCTCTTGTCCTTCAGCCGGGTCCGCCCGGCCCGGGCTGCGGCGCTGCTGCGGCGCCGAGAGCGCCGGGCCCGCCGGTGCCTCCGCCCGGGCTCTGCTGCACCTGCTGCGGGGCTGGGCTGCCCTGCGAGCAGAGGAGGCTCCCTCGCTCCGTCCTCCCTCAACTTCGCATCACTCCGGGCTGCCCCCGCTCCGCCCCACCGCATGCACCGGCGCTGCCGCTCGCCCCCGCGTCCGGGGAAAGGCTCGGCTGCCTTCCCGCCCCATGCACTGCCCCGCTGCCGGGACGGCGGGCAGCTCCCGGCACAGGGCAGGTCCCCTGTGCCCGCCTCCCGCGGGAGGGACCGGAGCCGCCTCCACCAATCAGCCCCAGTGCGGTGCTTTTCGGCTCCAGCCCTTTGCCGTGGGCAGGGGACCTTCGCCTGGACCAGGTTGCTCTGAGCCACGTTCGACTACTTAGCTAATTAAGCACTAACTAAACGTAGTTATCACGATTTCGCTCCCCCCACAGTCTTTAAATACAGGCGCTAATTAGCCTTGATTTTGTGTGTGTGTGTGTGGATCTGGGTTCTTTTCTCGTGTTATTTGCTTGTTATCTAATAATGATATGTCAAAATATAACAAAGCTGTTATCTCATAGCTGACAGACAGTAAAGTTCTTTGACACAACAAGATTTGCCCCTCACCTCTCACACACTCTAAAGTCCAAACTTTCCCTGTTCCTTTTAACTTACACGTTCCCTGGAGTTTTTGCAATGAGCTTTAAAGGACAAGAAGAGTCAGATTGTCTTCATGATTTGACAGATCGAGTTACTCTTTTAATAAAAGTGAAGGTTTGAGTTTCATCGGACAAAACAAAAAAGTTAATGAAACTGGAATGATAGGTTAATGAAATAGCATGATAAGAAAAATGAACACAAGCTTTAAATTGATTTCCATTTTAGTCAAGATGGCTTGCAAAAGAAAATGAAACTCAACTTTCTCTCTAATCCAATTTATTTGGGGCATATAGTTTTCCTCTATATTCGTTATAGAGCTTTTAAAGAACTTTTCTGTTTCTTACACATGGAACAAATTATTAAAGTTTCTCAAACCTCTAAAAGTAGCAATTGATGCAGGTAACTGGGGAATTCTATTACAATTATTTACCAGACCTTGGTAAAAAATTAAAGGTTTCTTCATGGAATGTTGTACTGAAGATATCTCACAGTGGTGCTAGCACTTTGAATTTAATTACTGTGTGCTATTTAATACTCAGGAGTGAATGTTACTTCTAAAAGCTTCTATACTATTCCCCACTCACTCTCCTGTCAGCACAGCAGACCTGCTTGATTTTGTCATTGTTCTGCCTTCCCAGTTTCCTATGTTGAGCAGATGAGAATAGGTCAGACACAACGTTTTACCAAAAATTAATGTGTTCAAGAGCTAATCACTTTCTCATAACATCCTACACTTATTGTAATGGTACTTACAATTATTGTAATTTCCTTGCCTTGTCATGGCAACTTGCCTTGAGTTTCCATCAACTCTAGGTACATGTACATCATAGGGACCTGTCTTTTCCTGTTACAGTTCCATGCTATTGACAAATTGATTTTATTTCAAACTCCAGATACAAGTACAATTTTGTATTAAACAATTTTGTGTTTCTTTCAAAGTAAATACGAAGCATTCATTATTAGCTAAACTATGATTGTAAGGTGTAGAATGTATACAGCAAAATACTGAAACAGGGATTTTTTTGCTCTCCAGTATATTCCAGACCCTAACAAAGAAATTCAATTTTACAAAAGTTTTGGAGTCTTGGAATCTGAAATTGTGATAAAGAGATCAGATTTTTTAAAAAATCACGGAATGCTATAAATATGAAGCATTCTTAATTTTTGTTAAAGTTTTACAGAGTTAATAAACACACCAAAGCACTTTTGAAAAACCTTCAATTGTTGTCTAAAGGGACACCTACATATTGTTTTTCAAGGGAGGAATTTAATTAATTTGCTTTTAATTTGGACAGTGATGTCATCAAAGTTATTTTTACTGGCTGAGGAGCAAGAAATGCCTCTTGACATGACATATATTTTTCTGAGGTTGTAGAGTGCCTTCATCCAAGAGAAAGAGGTTAGAACTTGTTGGAGGAAGACAACAGTTCTCTGTTGCATCTTCATCCCGGTGGAGTTTTTATCATGCATGAAGAACTACTACACTGTTAATTCCACATTTGTGATTCTGCAAATCCAGGTAATTGAACGGGGCAATATGTGTAAGTTATTTTGAGGATTGTGCCCCTTGTGCATTTCTACTGATTTGCGCAAGTCTGGCCAAAGAGGAAGGAATTTCTCCAGGAGATTTCTGGATCGTGATGATTCACATCCAGTTCTTCAAGTGTTTTGTCCTCAGCCTCGATTGTTTTGGCTACACATGCACACACCTCAAGAGTTTTTACAGAGCAAAGTACAACTATCACCTTCCTTGTAACTCAGATCCCAAGACAGTGTTAGCTGCCTTTGCTTCCTAATTGATATGCAGTCACAGCAGCCAAAATAATTTATTTAAATAGGGTTTGTAGTTCTTTGGCCTTTCCAATATGCCAGAAGGAATTGATCATCTGAAATGTATAGTACCCAATTTAACTGCAGTGTTACCAGACAACCACCACTTCTGGGTCTGCCTGCCACATCTTTGGAACCTCCTCACAGATCCCCACAAAAGCAAGAAAAATGTACAAATGAGTCTGCCTTTGCAGTAGGCAGCTGGTGGCCTTATTTTGTCCCACAAGTGACACTAACACACGAGTTAATTCTACCTGAATGGGTGAGCCCGGTAACTCTGTGTTACAGCTGTAAATGACGGCTCCCAACAGAGAACTAAAGGGATCACCCCATGCTTTGTGGCTCCCGGAGGTGTGAAATGGTAATTTCTAGTTGGCTGATGTCATTTGGGTAGCAGCAGACAGTTTTTCTCCTAGGTGAGAAATCTGTGATGAGCCTGCAGTTGTTCTTTCAGTGCAGCCTGTGTAATTACAAAACACAAGGTTCTATTTCCTGGGGCAAAAATTTTAACAAAGGAGGAAGGAATCCTTTACGGACAACTTTATTTATTTATTTATTTATTCCTTGCTTGGCAGCAAGTTTCTGAGGAGGTTTATTGAACATGGGGCCAGGACACTGGAACGTAGAAAAATGTTAGAACCATAAATCTCACTTTGCTGTGCCTCGTTGTAAGGGAGGTTCTGTGGTTAGAGAAGGCACAGGGAGGAGCACTTAAAGCATTTGAGCAGATCAAGCAGCTGTCCTATGGGGAAAGACTGAAGATTGTGGAACTCTTCTGTGTGGAAAGGGAATAGCTCAGAGCATTTGGTCCAGATCTGCAAAACCACGAAGTGGGTAGAGATGACAGCTACACAGCTGCTTTTTATCTGTGATTCCAGAACAGGTGAGACTAACTGCAGCAAGCACCAAAGCAGGTTGAAGAGATGAGAGGAAAATATTCATGACAAACAGCTGACCTTGATTTCCTTGATTACCCCGAGAAGTTAAAAAGGCAGGCTGGGTGAGAGAGGTTAGTTATGGAGTGAGCAGCTTTGGCCTTGGGGTGCTCTGTTTCAGCTCTGGGGGGTGGCTCTGACCCTGTTGCTGTGCAAATGCGGTGGCTGAGCATTGTGGGGGAGTAAGGAGGGAGGTGGTTAGCAGAAGGGGGTTATGCTGTCTCTCAAGGGTGTCTTGTTTTCCCACTGTTAGATGCTGAATAGTGGCTTGGAAGAACTTTGTCAACCCTCAGAGAATTTGTTGTGTTGAGAATTGTAGTCTAGGGAGTAGAAACACTCAATAAGTCATTTTTTTCTGAATTTTTTACTGCTTTAAGCAGAGTTCTGAATGCAAAAATGTTGTCAGAAGATTGAAAGACTCTTTGAGTGGTGTTCCTGTTAGTAAGTGGAGATAGCATGTTTTTATAAAAATTGCTTCTGGAAACTTAGGCTGTGTTTATCCCAGAACATTTTCAGCTTCTAGGGTAATGCTAAAACATAAGTAGGCAGGAAGTGTTTGGTATGGTGTAGGCACTTCTTAGCTGACTAGGTTTGTTTGTCATCTGTTCTGGTGACTTTTTGATCACTCGTTGTTTTTCCTACACTTAATGGTGTTTTGGGGGAGGAGGTTCTAAACCTGTGCCACTCCCTGTTTCAGTCCTGTCTTTCAATACTGTTTCTCTCTGATTGCTTAGTCACTTCTTGAACTGGGTAGTAACATATTCCTCAGTGTGCTTTTAAAAAGGAATGTAGAGATACAAAGACTAAGGTTTCTGTTCATGGTTTGGTGAAAGTTGTTTTAAATTCAATTTCATAAGATTAATCATTAAGTGTGTAAAAACCCTACCTGTGAAAAATGTCTTCTTAGTTGTGGTTAAAAGTGTTTGCACACGTAGTTTGCTATTTTGCAGGTTTTTATCTTAGCAAATAGCACCATGTACAGCTCTCCTAGTCACCCTTCAAAGAGAAGCACATCATCTCTTTAAAGCTGAGGAAAACAACATGAACAGGTATTGGTGGTGGTCTTTTTTCAGCTTAAAATACCAAAAGGGAGTCCAAGTCTGTTACCTGATGGGGGTTGCTTGTTCTAATTCGTTCATTAGACAAGGAGGAGTAACTACAAAAAGCTACTAGAGTGGTTTTATTTTATGAGGCAAAAAAGTTTCTAAAATACCCTAGCTTGCAGCTAGTACTAATTTTATATGCAGGTTTTGCAAGAGGATTTTTCAGACCCCACTGACGTTGTGTGCATCTTTGAACAAGTACTGAGTTCAAAACCTGGCTGCAGAGAGAGCGAGCCAATCCAACAAGGTGCTTGGTTGTGTTCTGTTTTTTACTTGCTTGTGGGTGGCTTCAGGAAGCTCTGCTCAGTTTTGCACCTGTGGTTCAAACTTAAATTATCCGTAATAATAAGCTATGGTTTATGTATCTTTCCTGTGTAAGCAGAAAAGGTTAGTTTGTGTGTAATGAATAAAATAATTTATAGTGCTTGGATACTCTACTGGAAGGTGTTGCTGTTTGACTGAAAGGAAAAAAAAAGCAGTAAAACAAGCAAATGTATTGCTCCAGCAGTAGTGTATTGTGTTTGGTTCTTGAACCATTGCTTTTTGATGAAAGAGCTCTTGCCACACCTATCAAGAAAACACCAAATGCCAAAGCTCTGTGCATCTTGTTTGTTCTCCTTAGTCCATCTGGGCAGTAAGGAACAGAGTGAGAGGGCAGCGCCTCAAAGAGCTTCAAGGAAATAGTTAAATGAATTGAGATCTGCTTGGTAATTCCATAGTGACACAGGTGATAGGGGTGTGGTGTGTGCAAGTTTGCTTTTCTGTTTCATAAATTATTGTAAGACAGTCTTCATAGTCTTGGCTGTAGCGTGGTAACAGCTTGACAAAAGATGAGTTATGAAACTCTGTAACTGAATTTCTGCATTTCCTTTGTGTCTTGTGCAATTGGCTCCTTTTCTCTTTTTCCTTCTGTTTTCTTTTTTCTTTTTCCTCTTCCTGTTGTCAAGCCCTACTGGGCTTGGCATTTTGGAGTCCTTTCAGTCAAAGATGACACTACAGCAGTCTGAAAATATATGTTAAACAGTATTAAGAGTCAGCTGAAAAGGCATCATGTCCTTCCTTCCTTGGATGTGTTCTGTCTCCTCAGGTAGTGCTAAGCTCTACTTGGTAAACTGAATATGACCCCAACCTGTTGTGGCAGTTCTTGAGTGAGAAATCTTCCCTGATTTTAGGATGAATTTGATGGGTCTGTAAAAGCCACTGTAGGTCTGGGTTCTGTGTGAGTTAATAGTCCCAGCCCAGGAGGTCCCTTTCAACCCTGAACTGCTGATCAGATATTTACGGTAAGTGAGAGACTAAGAACCAGACCAGGGCTCTCCAGCCTTCTCTTTGGGATGTCTGGGACCAGGGCAGAGATCTGACTTTAAGCTCCAGTGACAGATGACTGATAGATGTACACTTACATACAAAGCTGGGAGGGTTGGGGACAGTGACTTCCAGCAATGGGTAAGAAGCAGAACAACCCAAGTCTGCTGAAAGCCATCTGCTACAGGAATCAAGTATGGCCACGGATGTGAGTCCAGAGAGGGGAGAGAACATGACATTCCAGTTGCCACAAGCATATCTCAGCTCTGCAGTGCTTTGGGAAGCCAGGAACTTGTAGTACTGAACTTATCATGCAGCTGTAGGTCCTCACCAGCAGTGCTGGTTCATCTTGTAGCTCTGCTGTTGGGGGTAATGGGGAAGCAAGCCAAAGCATGCCAAAGTCACTCTATGTACCTACCACATGCCAAGAAGTTGTTTCCCAATGCTTGGGTAGCCACCACCACATCCTCATGCCAGATCTTCCAAACAAGTTCCTCACTTGTGTGTCTGTGTTTCATTTTGCAAGCATTATGATACCGAGACTGTCATACTGAAACCACTGCACCCACTATCAGAGGACCTCTTTGTGCTTCAGGTGGAGGAGCAGGCTTCCCAGGAACTTGTTCTGTTTTTCTATTTGATCTTTACAGTAATGGACTTGCATCTTTGTGCATTCCTTTCTGCCTTACAAACTGTTTTCTCTCTTCTGTGCTTTTTAAGTAGCCCTAGTAATAAAAGCATTCTGACAAGCTCTTTTCTGAATGCTGCAGAAGACTTTTTTTGCTTAGGTCTCACTTCTGCCCAGCTCTAAGAAATGTATCCCTACTGTGCAATTCTACCATCAGTCTGTTTAAGAGACCTCAGCCTTTTGCAGCTGAAGTAGTCTTGTTTTTATAGCTACACCTTTTAGAACACCTGCTGGGTCATTTTATATTGTCCCTTTTGTGGCCTTACCATTTCCTACTGCTTTATCTGTTTTTAAAGAGTGTGTCCAGTACCATTTCCTACAATGTCAAGTTTTTCCTTGTTGTTGGTTTCAATTATTTCATGCTGTCCTTGTGCTTAAGGCAAGCAGAGAGCTTGGAGGCCTGAAGTGCAGAATGAATCATTTAGGGCAGGCGATCGGCTTTGGAAGAGAGAACAAATTGAAAGTCATTTTATCTCCAAACTGCTCTTGGTAATTTAGTTCCCAGTGTAGCCTTTCTTCTTCCCTTTTATTTAGAAGATGAGCTAAATATCAAGAGAAGGATGGAAAGACACTTCTAAGAATGTCAGGAACCCATTTCTATTCCTCCCAAAACGGGAAAAGAATAGCCTTAACGAATTAGAGCTCCAACAAGCTAAAAAGAAATTGTTAATTATATATGTAGATATTAGAAATCTGTTGGTGTGCCATGTCATACCCCTGATGACATACTTGTTTCTTTCAAGTCAAAGGTCTCAAATGAGCCATTATATGTATATTTGACCAACTTCATCAGTTTCTTATGTGCTAGCTTTTGAACTTTTCGTGCATTTAACAATTTTGATGTAATTCTGAATAATGTAATGTTCAAGGCTGCATTCAAATAACAGTATTAAATAGAACAAGGGAAATGTCTTTAAGCAAGTAGCAAGTTTGTACAGAATATAGAGCAACATGATTTATACAAAATCTAGGAAGCCAGTTTTAAGTAATTGCAGAAAAAAGAAACTATTATTTTTTATTATTGAAAATCTGAAAGTCTGTTCTCTCCTTTTCAAATAAGTATTTTGTCTGCTTTTATTTTCTAGGAATCTTTTATTCTTTTCTCTTCTTGGAGGGGAAATTTGCCTTGCATTAATCCTCTGTTTATTTTCTTTACTTTGTTTTTCCATTACTACATTCTCAAATAGTTGTGTGGAAATGGAGCTAACTAGCTTGTGTGCTGTGTCTGTGGGTGTCTGTGTAACCCCATCTGTGCTTATGATGCAGCAGGTATGCCAAAATTGGCTAGGAATAACATAATTGCAGACAGATGTGCTGGCCCCGACTCATGACATGGGGCAGAGCAGACGCTGTTTCTCAGTACAGAGCTCTTGCATCTCTCTGCAGCCTGGGGCTGATACCATCACATAATGATGTGCTTCCTGTGTTTGTCTCCTGCTATCAATGATCTTCCTCTGCAGGACCTTGTCCTTTACTCAGCCCTCACTGATTTAATTGAAGCTATTGTCTCTTGCTGAGTACATCCATGTTAAAGCCCTCCTAGGAATGTTGAATAATGCATTGAATGATTTGTTTAGGGAACCTGGATCTTATTTCATATCATGAGTGTGTTAAACATAGGAAGAGCATGAAGACTTTTGGAGCAGTGAACTGTTACTCTTCCCTTTGTCCCATTATCCAATTACTCTAGCTGTAGTGACTGAACTGCAGCTGATCCAAGTGTATCTTTAGGGAAGTAAAAATCTGCCATTTCATTATTAACTTCTCCCCTTATGCTGTTGTTTCACCAGCAGTTTTGGAGGTTGGTTCTTTTAGTGATAAGGCATGGTAAAGCTTGATCAGGTTGTGCTTAATGTAATTTTTTCCTTTTGTTGTGGTTGGAGGGGGCTGGGTTTGATATTCTATATGTGATTATTAACTGAGACTAAGATTTTTGATCTTGTGTGCTGTGAATGGAGCAATGTACTAAAATCCATTACAGAACTGTCATATGTGGAGTTCAATATTTGGGAGCCTTAGTCCATCTTCCTTCTGTAGAAGTCTGCTGCTTGATGTTGCCCTTGTAGGATTTTGGGAGCACACTTTTGGAGATGATTGCTGGCTCCAGTTACTCCAGATACAGGCGTCCTTGAGCATGGGAATCCTAAAATAATCCAGGAAGCTGTATCTGGAGATCTAATCCCACTCCTGGCAGGAATTGATCATATTAGTTTTGGGTGCTTAGGGCCTGGCTACTTCAGTCTGGAGCATTCGAGTATCAGTGTTCCACAATGTATCTGGGCAACCTTTTTAAGTGTTTGACAACAATGTTGGTTTTTCCAAGTATCTAGGCAGCTCTCCTTGGCCTTTGTGTCCACTGCCTTTCATGCTATCACTGAGCACTTCCCAAAAAGCCTTGCTGTTCCTTTACCCAATCCCACTGGACAGCTGAGGGCAGTAATGAGTTCTCCCCTCAGCTCTTTGAGATATAGAACACTGGAGAATCTATTCACCTGCATTCCTTCCATCTTGCCAGAGCGTGGATTTTGAGTATGGAGATATCCCTCCACACCTACTGAAATCTTGACTTGTTTTTAAACTCTGGTGCTGTGGGGTTTGTGTGGACCAGAAACAGTGATTCCCAGAAAAAAATTGTTCCTGATTGGGATTAGATCTTGAAATCTGCTAGGGCTGGAGGGAAGGCAGAATTGGTTCCTCCCTTTGGTTTTGTATCTGTGAAATGGCTGAGAACACACTTGGGAAGGAACTCATTGCAGAAGAGGCAGCCTGACAGGTGGAGTAAAGCCAGGAAAAAGATAGGATTAATGAAAATGAAGGCATTGGTAGCAGCAAAACCAAGAGTTAAATATAGGTGGTGCAGATGCAAAAAGCAAGTTGGAATTGTGGTGGGCAAGGGATCACAAACATTACTGCCTTAATTGGCTCGGGCTTTCTCTTTTTAATATCACAGTGATGTGTTTGTGGACAAGTGAAGAGTGAAAAAATTAACACAAATATTGCAAGAGAGGCATCGTGGAGACCATGGAGTTTGGTTTTTCAGGAGTGGAGAGGGGAAGATTATTGGTTGAAGGGGGAGGAGTTGTTCTTCTTTTTCAGCCACTGCTTTGAATAATGAAATATTTATTCCCTTGGAGAAGAACAGCTGAAACAATAGAGCTGTGTTTATAGAAAAATGGTTATTTGTCCAGACTCTGATTTCTGGTTCATCAATACCTCTTTGTGAGAGGTACTTCCCTCAAATATGCCTTTGTTTCCAATGGAATGCAACCAGGGGCGTATAGTGCAAGGAGTCTCAGTTGGGCTGGCTTAAACAAACAATAAAACAGTGCAAAGACTGAAATTAAAATGTATATATTTGTTCTGTGCCATGTTCCATTCATTACCTGATTGGAGCATGAGGCAAAACAAAACATCTTGAAGCTTCCAGCTGGCTGAGCTGCATACAGCAATGTTACATGTGTTTTAAAACATGGTTAAAAAGGCAGTTGCCAAGCTTTTGTTATGGTTTGTTTAACGAGCTTCTGAATGGTGGAAATAACCAGTAAAGCTCTCAATTAATGCCTGTTCATAAGGACAAACACCAGCTTTTTTTTTTTTTTTTCCCAGACCACTGAGCCCAGTGATCCAGTCTTATGCTTGGAGGTTCTCAATTCACGCATGTTCATAAGGACAAACACCAATTTTTTCCTTTTTTTCCCAGACCACTGAGCCCAGTGATCCAGTCTTGTGCTTGGAGGGACTGTGACAGGTGGTAAGTGAGAGGGCTTCAGGTCACTTTGAGTGTAATTCATCTCTTTTCTGAAAATGACATCTGCTTGCCCAGAGGGTGCTCGAGTCTATTTTCATCTCTCCATGCCCTGGTATCCTTTGCTGGAAGCAGTTGGGAGCTTGGAATATTTATTACCACGTCATTGCTCGTCATGTCCCTGTTGTGATGACAGGGCGTGTTAAGGCTCCCTTTCTCTGCCAGGGAACCTCAGCTTGGCCTAGAACACAAGTTTAATAACATAAGGCTATGTTTTCAGTTGGATTTGTTGTGCTTTTTTTCTCTCCATTCTGGTGTGTTGACCTTGCTGCTTTGAGTTGAGTTGTTTTGTTCTCTTGAAAGCACCATCTAGTGGTACAAGCTCATTAAGGAATAGGTTCTGTTACTTCTTTTTGGGGTAAATCTGTCTCTTGTTTTGTCTTTGCTAAAAATAAGACTCAGGAGCATTTCTCCAGATTGCCTTCCAGCCTAACTCACTTTGGGAAAGATTTGGCTGCATCCCCCCACCCCTGTGGTGCCTTGTAAAAATTTTTTTACAGGAGCTGAAGTCAAACGGATTGATCTCCAGGAAGTGATCAATGATCAGTATAAAAGATGGTTGCTGTGTTAGAGAAACAGGTGGCACTGCACCGTGGTCTGCTCTAGAGGCAGAGATGAGTCTGCAGGAGGGCAGGTGGAGGAGAGCTGCTGTCCTACCAACTGCTCGGGGGTTTTCCCCAAGGGGTGTTGGCATATTTTGGATACAGCCAAGTAGTAAGATGTGAGGATATTGCCCTCTCTGCAGCAAGAAGGGTGGCATTCCAGGAACAAGGAGTGCACACTTAAGCATTATGTGAAACAAGGAAGGCAGCTGCAGAGAGACAAAGACAGCTTCTGCCTATTGCAGAGCAAGCAAACACCATGGGATACAGGGATGGAAGTGACCAGGAGCTGGAAATTAAGGAACTGAAGGAATGATAAATCATGGAGAATCTGAGTGTGAAGTCAGTGAATGAAAAGTGCTGAATACAACAGTGCTGATGTGTAAAGAGTCCATTGATAAGTCAGGACAAGTCATCAAATCATGTGTGAAATGACCTGCATGTGCTGGTGACAGGGCTGGCTGTAGTTGCTGTGTTGTGTCCATGTGACAGCTTGGGTTTAACAGGATGGACATCGTTGTGCCAATAACTTATTTGTTCTGGTCACTGAACAAAACACAAATACATGCAGCACTGTAAAATGAGTAATATTTCATTCTAGACACCAGAAGACATGTTCATGAACAGCTAAATTCATTACCATTGACAACCACAGTGATGGGCAGATGGTGTCACACCTTGCTGTCTTGCCTGGATCAAATACTTTGTGTGACTAATAATGGGAAAAATCTCTCTTGGAAGATTTTTCTCCCTCCCAGGTTAACACTACCTGCCCTTTTTTCTGTCCCCATATTGTAGAGTAGCAGAGGCATCATTCAATTTCCTTAAAAATATTGAGGAAGAAGTGTTTACTGATGCCCAGTAAATATGTGAATATGCAAGGGTGGCATCTTGACAGATCCCTCATAAAAGACTTGTCCTGTAGGGTGATACAACCTGCTTGAGTATTTGGAGAGCAAAATCTGAGCTTGAGCATCTTTAAATAGAAAAGGGTTTGAACTCTTGTGGTTTTTAGCCCATGAAAACGACACACAACTATGAAGATGAAAATAATGCATTTAATGTTTTTGGTTCTAGAGGTATTTTCAGCCTAACTTCATTCAGTTTTCAGCCAACTGATGTGAGGTTTGTGGTAAAATCAACAATCAGAAATGAAAGAAAAAAAGCTGCTTGTCAGAGTTGTGCTTCCCTATGAAGCTCTTGGTTACAACAGAGCTGAGATGGTTTTTAAACAGGCAGCTTAGCTTCAAAGATACACTTAATAAGCAAGAGGGACCAACTGTTTTGACTATAGAGGGAATGACTATAGACTGATAATGAAGGTGAAACAGATGTATTTTTTGTGTGTCTGAAGTGCATGGCAATATCACTACTTAATGCATGGCATTAGCAGCATAAATTGCTTCCTGTTTTATTCCATAGTGTGACAGTGTATGCCCAGAAGGGAACACAAACTACAGACTGAAACAGCGAGGACAGCGGGCAAATTGTGGAAATGCTTCACGCCTGGAATGTTGCTGGGGTAAGTGAAATTTAAGAATGTTAACCTTGCCAAAATAAAAGTTACTAGCTCCTATTCCAAAATTGCAACATCCTGGTAGATGAAGCGTTTTGTAAATAGTGACACAACTGGAAAGAAATGAATGCTGAAGGTTGGGAGATGTGATGGGATTCAATTTGCATTAAGGAAAGGGTCATGAAGTGATGCAATATCAAATTATGTGTGAGAAAAGGAATTGATTTAGATACCAACTCTGTGAGATGGGAAGCTACAGTTCATGCTTGGAACTTCCTGTTGTAGACAGGTTGTATTTGCCTGGTCAAGTTTGAGAACATTTGGGACCTGGAGCAGTGCAGGTTAGCCCTGAAAACCAAATACCTCTTCTGGTATTCTGCTCTTGGTATACCACAAACACACAAAAACTCCAAACAAAAAAAAAAAGTCTAAATCCAAATATTAAAACAGAAATTAAAAAAACTAAACAACCCACAAAGGTAAACACCACCAAAAAAACCACAATCAAAAGAAAACCCCAATCAACAAAACCAAGAAACCCACACCAGAAAAGCCCAGCACCAATTAAACAAAAAACCAAAAACAAACAAAAAAACCAACCACCAAAGATACCAGATAAAAAACTTGCTTTGTAAGGTGGAATTATTTGTTCTAGCTGGCACTCGACTTACTTGCTGATTCTGACCAGATTAAAGACTATGTAAAACAAGTAATTTTTTAATGCCTTTTATGCCAGTAAGGTAGTAATCACTGCTGTGGTTTTTGGTTGTGTCTCTTTGCAAGTCAATCAATTAATGTTTTTTGATTTCATATTTAGTCTGAGTTGAATTTCATCTGTGTGGTGGAATTTGGAATTTTCAGTGTCTCACTGGCATCTGTGCCATGGTATGATAGTTGATGAATAAGTGTGTTTCCCAATCATACTTGTATTGGTCTTTTGGGGTTTTTTTTCTTGTCCTTTCTTGAGCTGTTCTGTGTAATGGCTGTCAAATTATTTTCTTTCCACAATGCTGCTGATCTCCTTTTGGAGGGGAAGATGTGACACATGCCCCTGATTTCCCTTCCACTACAATGCAGCTGGGCTAACAGAAGTGTTGACTGTCCACTGATCTGGCTGTGTGAGCTGATAGCTTTTAAAACAGTGAGTTTATTGGCAAAGGGCTTCCCAAATGTGGTTTTAGTGGTGGCTGTGTTCAGACTGACATAAAAGGTGCATATATTGATATTTCAAAGCACAATCATGCAACATATCTATACATTTCTATTCAACAATGGGTGGATTTCCAGAAATAGCTTGCAGCTATCTGCCATGTAATGCACTGAAAACATGTGTGAGCAGCAAGAAAGTTGCATTTGTGCCATGAGAATTGGTAAGTAAGGTACCATTTCTGAGTTGTGGGCTCCTGAAGCAGTTTCAGGTTTTGTACCCAAAAGCCTCCTCAGATAGATGATATCTTGCACGTGCGTCATTGCGTGCAAAGGGTTTCATTTTCCAGCTTCCAGAGCATCTACCTATAGGCATCTGTGGTTTTATTGTGATGCTGATGGGACATGAATACTCCTTTTTACATACAGGGCAGAGCTCACATGTGGCCCCATTACTAAGTTTCACATTAGGCAATAAATTTTTGCATGCTCAGTCATCTTATTCTGGTGGTTTTCAGTCTGTTCAGTTGAGTTGACAACGGTGACCTTCCACTGAGTTTTCTGTGACTATGTTCCCAAGAGTTTGCCTAACAAGACTACCTGTCCCTATGAGCCTGACCTCTCTTAGATCACCACAGCTTTGGAATTGCTATCTCAATTTATTGTGAAAATCTTTGATTAGCACAGCTTCTGGGATGCTTATCTGCATATCTAGCTCCAAAGATCCCATTAGCTGTCTGAGGCTTTGCCTTACAAGTTCATGGCAATTAAGGAGAACACAAAAATTAACTTGGAAGTTTTATTAGGTTGAACCAAGGGATTTGGGGCAGTATAAGTTGGTTCAGTTTTTGGGGAATGCACTTTGCTCATTAGAGTAATATTAGGAACAGAACTCTGCGATGGATTTATTAGTGCAAGAGTTTCCAGCATGTAATTCTTCAGGTAAGCTTCAGGTAAGCCATGGTCATTGTCTTTAGTATGTGATGCTCTCACATGTTTTTAGATGTACTAAAGAAAAACAAAGCTTTTCAAGGGAAAACTGCAAGTTTTGTGGGCTTCCTGCTTCTTTCTCAGAATGTCTCCAGTCAGAGTTGTCGACAATATCGTGGTGTAAATGAGGAAAATATCTTCATCTGTTCTTATTCTCCTTAAGGGGAATGCTGTGAAATGTGTGAAGCATTGTCCATGGGGTTTCTTTTTATTATACTCTGGGATAATAAAGATATCCCTGTATTATAAGATATCTCTGTGCCACTTGCTTTTTCCTTGGTCTGTTAATTCTTCCTCCAGCTCAACCCATCTTACTATTGCTTCCATTTTAACTTGTTTATAATTCCTCTGTCAGTTACAAATTATAAATGTGTGTAAGAATCAGTATGTGTATATATTTAAGATGATCTGGACCCAAGTGTTCCATCTTTCCCCCTTCGTTCTGAAACACCGGTGAGTTTCAGTCTGTTCAGTTGACTTGACAAAGGTGACCTTTCAACTGAGTTTTCTGTGACTATGTTCCCAAGAGTTTGCCTAACAAGACTACCTGTCCCTATGAGCCTGACCTCTCTTAGATCACCACAGCTTTGGAATTGCTATCTCAATTTATGGTGAAAATCTTTGATTAGCACAGCTTCTGGGATGCTTATCTGCATATCTAGCTCCAAAGATCCCATTAGCTGTCTGAGGCTTTGCCTTACAAGTTCATGGCAATTAAGGAGAACACAAAAATTAACTTGGAAGTTTTATTAGGTTGAACCAAGGGATTTGGGGCAGTATAAGTTGGTTCAGTTTTTGGGGAATGCACTTTGCTCATTAGAGTAATATTAGGAACAGAACTCTGCGATGGATTTATTAGTGCAAGAGTTTCCAGCATGTAATTCTTCAGGTAAGCTTCAGGTAAGCCATGGTCATTGTCTTTAGTATGTGATGCTCTCACATGTTTTTAGATGTACTAAAGAAAAACAAAGCTTTTCAAGGGAAAACTGCAAGTTTTGTGGGCTTCCTGCTTCTTTCTCAGAATGTCTCCAGTCAGAGTTGTCGACAATATCGTGGTGTAAATGAGGAAAATATCTTCATCTGTTCTTATTCTCCTTAAGGGGAATGCTGTGAAATGTGTGAAGCATTGTCCATGGGGTTTCTTTTTATTATACTCTGGGATAATAAAGATATCCCTGTATTATAAGATATCTCTGTGCCACTTGCTTTTTCCTTGGTCTGTTAATTCTTCCTCCAGCTCAACCCATCTTACTATTGCTTCCATTTTAACTTGTTTATAATTCCTCTGTCAGTTACAAATTATAAATGTGTGTAAGAATCAGTATGTGTATATATTTAAGATGATCTGGACCCAAGTGTTCCATCTTTCCCCCTTCGTTCTGAAACACCGGTGAGTGAAATTAGGATGATAATTCAAACACAGAATTCTAAAGTTGATGGTGGCTTTTTTTGTGAGGGGTTGCAAGGACTTCAGTGAGGGTTAAATGTGGGCTTAATTCTGGTTTGGCCCAGAGGCAAGCTTCCTGCAGTAATCCATTGTTTTGAATATGTCAGACTCTGCAGGGGAAGGCAAGGGTTGATATGTGACACTGTGTAAGGAATACTACAGCAATAAGCTCCTGTGAGCCAGGCCAAGCATTCAGATTGCCTGTACAATCCATGTTCCAGGACATCAGGCACTGGGTACCACGGACATTGCTCTGGCTTTTCCACTCCTGTCACCTAGTCTGCCAGTGGAACTCACTGCACATCACAAGGAGGTTCTGGGCAAATATTTCAGTTTCCTTTATTTATGGTATGGGAACAGAAGCACGCTGAACACATTTCTCTTCATCTTCACGCTTAGTGTGCCTCCTCTTAGGCAAAGCTGCTGGGTTGTGCCGTAGCCTGGCAGTGGCCTTGGCTGGGTTGTGCCCTAGCCTGGCAGTGGCCTTGGCTGGGTTGTGCCCTAGCCTGGCAGTGGCCTTGGCTGGGTTGTGCCCTAGCCTGGCAGTGGCCTTGGCTGGGTTGTGCCCTAGCCTGGCAGTGGCCTTGGCTGGGTTGTGCCCTAGCCTGGCAGTGGCCTTGGCTGGGTTGTGCCCTAGCCTGGCAGTGGCCTTGGCTGGGTTGTGCCCTAGCCTGGCAGTGGCCTTGGCTGGGTTGTGCCCTAGCCTGGCAGTGGCCTTGGCTGGGTTGTGCCCTAGCCTGGCAGTGGCCTTGGCTGGGTTGTGCCCTAGCCTGGCAGTGGCCTTGGCTGGGTTGTGCCCTAGCCTGGCAGTGGCCTTGGCTGGGTTGTGCCCTAGCCTGGCAGTGGCCTTGGCTGGGTTGTGCCCTAGCCTGGCAGTGGCCTTGGCTGGGTTGTGCCCTAGCCTGGCAGTGGCCTTGGCTGGGTTGTGCCCTAGCCTGGCAGTGGCCTTGGCTGGGTTGTGCCCTAGCCTGGCAGTGGCCTTGGCTGGGTTGTGCCCTAGCCTGGCAGTGGCCTTGGCTGGGTTGTGCCCTAGCCTGGCAGTGGCCTTGGCTGGGTTGTGCCCTAGCCTGGCAGTGGCCTTGGCTGGGTTGTGCCCTAGCCTGGCAGTGGCCTTGGCTGGGTTGTGCCCTAGCCTGGCAGTGGCCTTGGCTGGGTTGTGCCCTAGCCTGGCAGTGGCCTTGGCTGGGTTGTGCCCTAGCCTGGCAGTGGCCTTGGCTGGGTTGTGCCCTAGCCTGGCAGTGGCCTTGGCTGGGTTGTGCCCTAGCCTGGCAGTGGCCTTGGCTGGGTTGTGCCCTAGCCTGGCAGTGGCCTTGGCTGGGTTGTGCCGTAGCCTGGCAGTGGCCTTGGCTGGGTTGTGCCGTAGCCTGGCCGTGGCCTCGGCTGGGTTGTGCCATTGGCAATGAGAGCCAGCGTGGCCACAGCAGCTGGGCTGGTCCTGCCCCAGACGGGTGTGGGGATGTCAGTGCACCCATAGGCGTCTCTGCTGGAAGCATAGCCCAGCTCAAGCAGCATCAGGGGAAGGCTCTGAGTGTGTGCCTGTGTCTGGAGCACTGCATTCACAGGTACGCTCTGGAAGCCATTTGTCTGTGTGCCAAAGCATGGTGAGGGCTGAGAGCAGAAGCCTGATGTGCTGCTGTAGTACAATCACAGCTTGGGAAAGCATTAATGTATTTCTGGTAGAAGCTACATTATTATGCATAATTCAAACTGCTGACTCCGTGTACTTCTGTGTATGTTGCCTTTGGAATACAAATGGTAAAATCAACAAGCTTGTAGCTTAAGTTCAAAAGACTTCACGTCATAACACAGGAAATAAAGTTCTGATTTCTTCCTTTGCCAAATTTCTGTGACTCATTCAGATTACTTGGTCTTTTACTGTCTCTATTTACTGCCTTGTAAATTAACATAAACCCACCCATTTCTTCCTTAAACTTTCTCCAGCCATTGTTGAGGCATAAAAGATAATGACTAATTTCAGATGTTCTCCCCCTAGATTGGGAAGGAATGCTGTTAACTTTGTTGTGTCATTCAGAGAAGTTACTGAGGAGACAAATGCCAAAAGTAGAGTTTGTATCATCATCTGCATATTGCATAGTTATTATTATTGCTGTGCAACAGGAAGAGATCCCCAGAAATCAAAGGCTATGTAAACTTTATGGAATAGACCTTTTGGAGGTCTGCTTTCAACATTAGGAGATTATTTTAGGTATGTAGCAACTTCATATTTTCAGTGCTAAATGGCTTTTATTTGTTTAAAATATAAAGTGGCTAAAATTAAGAATCCAGGGTGTTTTTCAAACTATTTTATTAGAAAGCAGCTTAATGCTAAATTATTATGTCTTGGACTTTTTCTGTTGAACTATAACGTTAAGGACAGATTTTTTTTAAATTTAAAACCTGGTTATGAATGTGGTTGAAAATGTTAAAGCTAAGTCAGACAATGGTAGTCTTTAGTATCAGGAATCCTCCTGTGTGCTGGCATGCTTTAAGAAAAGTTGACTTAGTTTTACACACTTCCTGTACAGAGCCATTCCTGTCCTTTTAGCAGTTTTTTTCCAAGGTGTTAAGCACTGGTGGGACTGTGCATTGGATAATGTGGTTTCCTCAGCACAGGGAGACATGGAGATACTGTAGAGTGTGCAGCCAAGGGCCAGGAAGGTGTTGAAGGAAAAGCACCATCCAGTCTGCAGGGAATGGCTGAGAGCGCTGGGCTTCTTCAGCTCAGAAGAGAAGGCTCCAGGGCATCTCATCAGGATAAATAGTTGTAGGGAGGGTACAGAGGAGACAACTTGGCCACCTTTTCTGCCTGGTGCCAGAGCCCCTGGGCACAAAACAAAGCAGGGGAGTTTTCCTCTGAACATCAAGAAACTCTTTTTTGCAGTGAGGGTGACTGGGCACCAGCGGAGGTGGGCCAGAGAGGCATGGCATCCACTAAGTCACAGCCAGATCTGAGAGCAAGCCTGGGACAGCACCAAGTACCCTCCACAGGCATCAGAGCGTAACTTCAGGAGTTCCCTTCCAACCTCAGGCTGTGATGATGTTAATGATTCCTGAACAGGGGCATCACAGGACCAAATCAGTTATGCTTTGAAGGTTTGAGCTCTGACTCTCTGCCATAGCTCTACTAAATTGATGCATTAGTGTAGGAAATTGTGACCTAGCCACTACCCATAGCTAAAATGGTACTAGGGCTGGGAATGTCTAGTTAAGTTGGTTCACTTCTGTGAGTTACATTGTGTATTTATGGGCAAACACTTCTAATGATGCTTATCAGACAAAAAATGAAATTTTTTTGTGTGAAGAGGGCTGGTGTCAGGGGAATTCAAGGAACTTCTGTTTGGAGGTCTGCAAGCTTTTCATTAACTTGTGAGAATTCTAACTTGTTCTTCTTGCTGCTATAAATTGTATGCACTCTTTAGGCCTATGAAGAATAATTGTAAGAGTTGAACAATCCAATGTGCAATCAAAATCTAAAATCCCACCTGTGTTACACTATTTTACATTTTTCTACTCAATGGGATCTTTTTTTAGTTTATTTAGAAAGGCTTTCGTTGTATCTGTCTGGTCTCTGACTTCACAATGTTGTTGAACACTGCATTCCTTAATAGATACAAGGAAATAGCACTGCTCAAGGTTTTCCAAACAACACATGTATTTTAATGTCATTCATTAACCAGTCCTGTGAGACATTAAAAGGCCACTTATCATTTTCCCAGCACTACTTCTCTCAGCAGGCCTCTGAGAAACTTGAATTTGCTTTAACTATGGCTCTGCAGAGCAGTCTGTGGTGTTTGTTCTTGGTGGGGGACAGGTTACTACATGAAGACTACAACCTTAAGTGTTTGTGAACATAGGAAATAATATGCATTAATCATGCAAAATAATAGGAAATTATACGTATTATTGTTCTGATCAGAAAACCCCCAGGAGATGCTGTTTTGTAGTTAATGAAGATCATGGTTTAGTTTTTCTTAAGGCAGTTACTGTCTGAGGAGTATTGTGGTAGTGCTGCCTTAGGTGCCTGGCTTCATGATTTCATTCTCATATTGCTTCTTATGTAGTAGGTTTTTCTCTGTTACGTGTTACAAATTTGGGAGGCCCAAGAACGGAATTGTTTACATGGAGTCCTTCATACTTGCACAGATCCCAAACTGATGGTGATTTAATCCCTTCTGGAAAGGGACATAGCACTATGTCATCCCAATATCATGGGAAAAAAGGGGGTTTCTCTTCTGTTTTTTTGACCTTAGGAAATGATTAGTGGGAAGTCATTCAGCTGATCTAATAAAATTTTTCTGTGTAACAGCTGTGAAGTGGCAGCCCTGAAGATTTCCAAATGAATGTAAATACAGATGAGATGTTTAGCAGCTTCCTCAAAATTTGTTCACTTGGAGAGGCACACTTTGTGGGACAATGAACAAAACAGAGAGATTAACTACCTGAAGTTCTTAGCTTCTCCTTGTTTCTGAGCTTGCCAGGAGGATTCCAGTGCAAACTGAAGTGAATGATGGCTGTGAGAGTCAAGCAACTTCAACCATTGGCTGCTTTGGTAGTGATGACATGTCAGCTATGCTATGGGGAAATCATTATTTATGAAGAGAATTTATGACAGCAAAACTGGGATCATAAGAGGTGAGACTTTGGGATTTTATCAGTTTTCCTTATTACAAAGAATTGCCCTTCTTTCAGGATATTTAGGAGCAGCCTACCTGGTTTTAGTTTAGTCATGTTCAACGCATACAAGACCACAAGCACATTTGGTCTAGACACAGCTGAAGCACTGATTTTAGCAGCAGATCATCAGAGGGAAAGGTGTTAAATAATCTTGAAGATTTTGGTTTCTTTAGGCTTAAGCTGTGTGATTTTTCACAGCTCTGTGTCTCTAGGCTTGCATTAACTATTGTGAATTTTGTGGTACAGAGAAGCATCTAAGAATGTTGATATTAAGGTTTTCTCTCCTTCTATAGATAGATTTCAGTACTGTAGTCTCAAATACTCTGGATCCACTAAAGGAAAATCAGTAAAATCATTTGTGTAATGGAATGACTGTTAAATTTAAAAATATTTGTCAGATGAGCTTAAAACAAAATAAGAAATACCTATTTCTCCCCAGCAAATTAATTTCTTATGTGAGGTCTTTATGATCTGGTCTCCTTGTAATTAAAGTATTACAGATGTTCAGGGAAAACTTAGGTAGCATGCCCACATACCTCTTAAAAGAGTAACAGGCTTGTGGGATGGTAATTTGGCAGTAAAAATACCAGCCTGGGAATAAAGCTAAATGTGATGAGGAGTTGTCCCAATGGCTAAAAAAAAATTTAGTTTAGCATCTTTTTATTCTAAGCCATAATTTTAGTGATTTTTAACTTTCTCATCTGCTCAGTCAATTTGACTGTTTAAGGACACTTAGTGTTCACCACAACTTCTGACACCTGATGGTCATCTTGACTATTGGGAAAGCTCTGTTCCTCCCTCCAGAAAAACAAAAAAAGAGACAAGCCATATCTGTTCACCTTAGCAAGGTTTCTAAAGCTCTCCCTGTAAGTATTAGTATTTCCTTCCCTGCTCAGGATTTAGAGCTGTTGGAGGGAAGAAAATCCATACTGTGGCTTCCAAGGTATAACCTGAACTTAACTGTTCATAAACTGGAATTGCATGGGTGCTGCCCACTACACAGCAGTGCAAGTCCCTAGTGGATGTTCTCTAACCTCTTGCATTTCATTGTTAAACTGTACCCTCCTTTTCAGGTCTAGTTCTCAGAGTTATCTGAAATAATGCTATCTCAATATCTGCTTTAAAGATGGGAATGTAGATATTGATAATAAAAAGGTGATGTTAAATCCACACACATTGTTAAAAGTTTTGGTATTGCCCCAGGTTAGTGGCACAGAGCCTTCCTGTGCTCCTGCTTTGCTATGAAGTAAATTAGATTCTTAGATTTCAATATAGTTAAGGAGAAAAGTTTAATGTGCTCTTAGCTTGAGCTGTTTTGCTGTTAGACCTGTAACTACCACTACTTTTTTAAGTTGTTGTTCTCTGATATGGTCCTGAAAAGATTTTTAAAGAGTGTAGCTCTGATGAGCAGGGCAGTCACGCATAGTAGCGGAAGCCCCACTTAAACATGGGATTCTTCTGAATAATGAACCTGCACTTTGCATTTTTCCCCATGCAAACAGAAAGTACTGTTTGTGCAATAGAACTAATTTCATTTTCTGTTATTGCTGTTGGGAAGTATGACTGTGTCCCCTCTATACAAGTCCCACAGTGGCCAAGGAGGTGCTAATGGCTTGCTGAGAGTCCCAGGCTGTTGGCGAGTACCCCTTTTAGGCATAGTTTTGTGGGAAAGAGATGCAGAATGAAATAAAAAATTAAGCAGGGACGACAATCACCTTCTACCTTTCCCTGTCCATGGAGAACGATCAGATTTGGGTTTATCTTCTGTGAACAGGGTCTGTTGTCAAAACGGAGGTGAATCCTGCTGGGACCACAAGCTGCTTTTAAAACTGGTAAGCATTAGAATATTGTGGTACAAAGCTTGGCTTTCCCTGAGTGCTGTCTCGCACTTGCCCTCAGGGACAAGGCAAGGCTGATTCCAAAGGTACAACAGTGAAGAAGGTGAGGCTGAGGAAAAAACCGGCTTCATTTCTTATGCGTGAGCAAATGGGGCTCGTAATACACTCTGCCGTCTGTATGGAGCAGCAAGCGACACCCGGGGCTCCAGGGCATGGAAACTGCAGTCTGGGGAGTTCCTGCATCCGCCTGAGCTGCCGGCACCAACTGAGAGCAAGGACTTGCCTCTGAGCTGCCCAGGGAGTTCCACATGCGGGGAGAAACGGGCGTGAGACTCGGGGGATGTTTGGAGGCACTGCTGGGGCACCCCTGCTATGGGCACATCAAAGACAGCCCCGTCCTAAAAGGGAGTTTTATTCCACAGAGGAAGCCATGTGTTTAGCTTAATTGCAGCCAATTTTTATGATGATGGGGAAAGAATCAAGTTTATAACCACAGGGCAGAAAGTGATGGGTTTTAGTGATGCAGTGCTTTAGGCAGGTGGCCTGTACAGCTATAGGAAGGCATTTTGTGTTTGATGAACTGCATAGATTTAATTGTGGACTTTTTCCTTGGGGTTTGAGGAATTGAATGGGGTGGTTTTGGGAGGTTATGTGTAAGGGTAAGAAAAAGGGCAAGATAACCTTAAAGGTGACTCATTGCGACAACAAAACTGTTTCTACTTTGTTAGTTTCGTGTTGTTTTGGTTTTGGTTTTTTTTCTGGTACTTGCTGAGTTTGAGATGTTTGCATTCCCAGCAGTGTTAGTGCTCAGAAATTGGGCAGAGATGTTATTACACCTGAGATGCAAGATGTCTTTTAATGAGTAATTTATTGTACAATTTACAGTTATTAGCAGAGATGACTCTATCAGTTAAAAGCCAAAATACAGCTCCTGGTTTTCTGTGTGGCAGCTCTGAGTCTCTGATCTCATACTAGACTTTTAGTTTTACTGATGAGCTTAGTTATTTCTGTGTTCACCCAAAACAGCTTTCTGAATGGCAAAATAATTTCTGAATGGCATTGAGTGACAACAAAATGCAGAAGTGTTATATTATTTTTCTACAGTCACAGGTGTCTACCATGTTCAGTTTTGGGGAACTTCAGTCTCCAACCAGAATTCAGTTCATAGTGACAGAGGTACTGTGCCATATGCAAATATTACTTGTGTTGGTACAAGGGGAGGGAGGCAGGTGTTAGCTCTTGTTTGGAAGAGTAGCCAGAGGAACATCACAGATCTAGGTGATTGCATCACAGAATGTATACCCTGTGTGTGGTGTACTGTATTTTATTACTGGTTAGTTTGGGGAAATAAAGAAAGAAGAGCTTTCTGTGGAATATCTTCAATATCATATGTGAGAAATTGCTGTCTGATCCCAGACAGAAGTACTAAAAATGCCTCATATTCCCTCTGTTGTGAGTTGGTCAGCTTCTGAGCAGTGGTCCTTAATTTATGGTCCAGAAATTTTCCTTACTATAGCAGTTACTATAAAACCAGTGTAGGTCAAGTTGCTAGGAAATGAGAGGTACAGCTGCATTCTGGTTCCAAGCAGCAGCAGTAATGTGCAGGATAGTGAAAAAATGATGCATTTTGGATTTGGAAGTCCTGGTTGTTTCCAAAGGGTCCACACTGAAACAACAAATACATCCCTTCTGAAAGCTCAGTCAGGCATGCACTGGGAACTGCTGTCACAGCAAGAAGAGCCTAATTTGAACAGCCTGAGTAGCACAATTGCTCACAGCATTGCAGCAGCCTCGAGGTCACTCCTCAAGGTCTCACAGCACCATTTGGTGCAGTTGGGCTTTTTCTTCCAAGGAGTTATGATGTGTATGCAAGCTCTTCTGTATTGTTGGTATTAATAGCAATTGGAAAACTTAGTTTTCAGAAAAACTATTTGCACAGAAATGCAATTCCTCCTTCACTGGAGTGTGTATCAGTGCTTCCAGTGCACAGAGAGTCTGGCTGCGGGAGCAGGGAGGAGGACTGATGGTTTTAAACTGATAAAAGGATAATTTTAGGTTAGATGTGAGGAAGAACTTTTTTATTATGAAGGTGATGAGACAGGGTGCCTAGAGAAGCTGTCAATGCCCCATCCCTGGAAGTGATCAAGGCCATGTTGGATGGGGCTTGGGGCAGCCTGGTCTGGTGAAAGATGTCCCTGCACACAACAGGGGGTTGAAATGAGATGATCTTGAAAGGTCCCTTCCAACCCAAACCATTCTGTGGTTCCGAGGACCTCAAGTTGTTCTAGCCAGCCTCTGGGCTGCCTTGCTGCAATTGGATTTTCTCTCTTTTAATTACAAGCTTTGCCATGGTGTCCAGTGTCAGGTACTTGGGAGAGGTCGAGATCGTGATTAACGCGTAATTTGTATCTATCAGCAGCAATCACTGACATAATTGCATTTAATTATTTCTGCAATCATGTGGTATTTAAGGACTTAGCATGTCGCAAGGTAACAATTAAATGGAAGTTGTTCTTCCTGTAATTAAATAGCCAGTATTACACTATTAAGTAGAATTTGAACTCTAAAATAGAAGCATTTCTTCTCAACTGTGTTTTTGTATCTTAGCAAAGCAGTATCTGGGTTCTGGGAGTGTCTGAAAACGCAAATGAGAGCAATAACTAATTTGTTTTGCTAAATAACTAATCAGTTTTAGAGAAGCGAAGGTATGATGTTTGTCTTCATTTCATTTTTCAGCAAAAGATGTTATTTGAAGAGTAAGCATACTTAGTTCACATTTAGGAGACTTGAAGGCTTGAGGCAATATGATCAAGTTGTTAGTATACCAAGTACTTAATCAATGTAAATGGTTTAAAAAATTTAATTATTTTTACTAGCTGCTTGGTTTATTTTTTTCTGCACCATGTTTCATAGGCTTGCATCTTCTTAATGTTATCATTGCCGTAATAGCAGACACAGTTCTTGTTTCCTAAAAATAAGTGGTCATTGCAGAGCTAATACTGTTCTGTGCTCCCATGCAAATTTTGTTTCCATAACTCCCAATCCGTATGGGGATGTCCAGCTGAAAGTTAAATGGCTGTGAAACTGAGAAAAAGTGACATCTTCTCAGGTTTTCTTGCTGTTAAACACAATGTTTGACATGTTGATAAAAAGTGATGCCCTGTGTTGTCTACTTTCTGTTCTGGCAGTGGAAGAAGCAAGTAAAGGAGGCCCAAAGATCTTGCTGCACTGTAAATGCTTCACAGCAAACATGTGTTAGCTGCACTTTTAAGATCTAATCTGTTCCAGCCCAACTCAGATGGAATAGAGGCTGCTGAGGAATAGGAGTTAACATTGTAGTTAAAAATAACAGCTTGTTATTTTTACTACTTTTGCCTCTTGGATAGGAAAATGACTGTCATTCCAAAGGGGCTGTGTTGGTAATATTCTATACACAAGTACTTGTCTGTCTGTACACAAAATATTGGAGATAATACATAGTATAAAACACGGCTTGCAGGTTCTAAAAGGAAGCTAGGATGGGAGTGAAGGTGGAAAGCTTCTATTTCTGTAAGGAAAAGCATAATCTACTGGGCATCACACATTTAGAACCAGACAACCATAGATAAAATTATGCAATCTTTATTTATTGAATTGATAAGTTACTTGAGCTGTAATGGAAGCCCACTTGTGTTCTTCTGACTCATATTTAATCCAGGCTAATTCATGGTCTCTAACTGTGTAGAGGCCATAGCAACAGTTGAAATTGTGCAAGTGTCTTCTGGCAACAATGCTATTATACCATAAGCATGCACTGCACCCAGCTCCTGTGTGCTCAGCATCAGCCCAGAATTCCTAGCCAGAGCCTCTGTTGCTGATAGAGCCCCTGTGTAATGGGGAGGTGAATGTTCTCAGCTGTAACCACAATTCATGATGATTTCCCAGCGCTGTTTATAACTGTGCCCTTAAAAATGGTTAGTGGCCAGGACCCAAGAGCTGTTCTTCATGGTTCATGATCAGTCAAGGGGAAATTGGGGTCCCAAGATGAAACTTGTGTAGTGAATGGCCCTGGAAAAGGAAACCTGCAGATAGAAGTGGGTAAGGAAAGCTGCATGTTTGTCCCCATAGAAATTGGGGATGAGATTTGCTGTTATTTGTGGGGGGTTACCTGAGGTAAGCTATCTGGTGTGGGGCTTTTCTGGCTCTTGCTGTCATTCTACTCTGATTTGACAAACAGATTTCTGATCAATCCTATCTCAGATTGTCCTTTTCTGCCTTTTATTCCTGTTGCAACTTTGACCAGCATAGTCCAAAAATAGCTTATTAGCTGAAGAACTGTTATGTATAGAATGATGTACTTAGTCCCTGGAACTTGCAGAATCTATTTTTTACAGCACTGTGTATGAATACATTTCAAATTACTGATACAAAATCAGTTGGTCTTTTTTTCCCTGTTGTATTTATCACAACCATGTAATTATGGAAGAAGAGTTTCATGAAGTGTGGCATGTCAGCAGTACTACTTTATTAGGAGTAAAAATGTGTCAAGCTCTGAATAATATGAATTAAATAGGAGATGAATTCTGCAAGAAGCTGGTCCATCCTGATAGTCCCTGATGCAGTTCTCTCTGTCTAATCATTTGAGTGATGCTTGTGATTCAAGCTCTAAGTATAGGCTGGGATTTTGGTTTCTGCTCCTTAGATGATGATGGGAACATCTGAGTAACAGGACGTGCTGGTAGAACGGGATATTTCTTCATTCCTCCTCCCTGCCATCCCCCAACTACACCTCCCCAAAAAGGACACCCCAAAATCCATGTCAAGCATAGAAGTAGAGGGTGAGGCTATGGAAACAGTACCATTGACAATCCCTGGGCTATGTTCCTGCATATCCTGCTGGGTGTCCTTGGGTTGGGCCTTCTTGTGTCCTTTGGGAGTAAATCCTCACTGGAAGTCAGTGTGCTCCATGCACCACAGCTGGTCTGTAGCCACGGGACCTGATAGAGGAAGAGCTGAGCACTCCTTGTTTCACTGCTTTGTGAAAAGCACCTTCTGCTAAGCAGTTTTATTTCAGAGAAGGTGGTGCCTCTCTACCACAGTTTTACTTTGAAAGAGACAAACCTACACAGAACAAATTTTGGTTGCAATTGTGTGAGAAATTTGTTTCAACAGTTTTTTCTGAATGCTCTAGAGGAGAAGAAAGAATCAATAGGCTACTTCATTTACATTTGGAAATATCATAAAAACCATGGGTATAATTGTTTTATTTAGTTTTAACACCTTCCCACTTTAATTCAGGTGGGGGGGGGGGGGGGGGACATGGACGCAGCAGGCGGGACGCGGGCCGGGCGGGGGGGGGGAAAGGCAAAAGACTGAGTTTCTTGAAAAGCTCCAAAGCTAAGAGGAGAAAAATAAATGAGTGTACTCCTATTTTGGTTAAATCCACCCCATGTCAAGAGTTCCAGCAAGGCAAATTTGCTCCATGTAGTTGATTTCAGTGTAATTTTTGAGACTCCTGTGTGATGAGTGTTGAGGCTCCTTTGTGTGGCAGGGTTAATTCCTCTCTCCAGAAGTTCAGGATTTAAAATCTATGCTAAGTGCAAGTAGCCTAGAACAAAGTGCTTTGGTTCTGTGCTGGATTTTCTTTTTTGTCTGACAACAAAGAAACACATTCATTTTATGGAATGCATTTCTCTAACAGTTCTGGAAAAGCTCATTGTTTATTCATGAAGGAAGGTAAGGCTTGGATTAACCAGGCCATTCTTATTTCTAATTTATTTTCTAAAAGGGATGACTCTTGTCTTAGCAAATAGGAAGACTCCTAGGGAAAATGTCTGTGGCTTGCAGAAGGGAAAACAAATGGGAGATGCAAAGTGGGTATCTGTTTAGAGGAATTTTAATTATCAGAGCAGGTTGTATTTTTCAATTTTTCTTATTTTTTGATCACTGGCATCAATACTATTTGCATTTTAATTTTATTAAATGGTGATGGGTGAAGAGATGAAAATTATACAGCAGGGGCTGTTGGTGTGCTTTACCACTGTCCATTGGGAGAGCTGGTTCTGAACCTCTCCTATAGAAACGTGATCCTGAGGTTGCACAAAGCTGCATGCTTTCAGTAAGTCAGACACACTGATTGCCCTGTGCAGGAGGGAAGAGGTGTATGCAGGAGATGCCATGGCCTCCAAGCTGCCTGGCACACTGCAGTCTGCTGTTTCCTGAGCTGTGACTGTGATGGATGCACACATTGCCTTTGGATTTGCCCCTGATGTTATTTATGTGGCAACTGACTTAGCCTTTTTTTTACAAGTTGCTTACCTTGTGCGTTGCCCTTAAAAAATTAAAAGGCCTATTAGATAGTTTAAATAATTCAGTTGAAGAAATTAAAGGGCCAGAATTTTTTCTCATTCTAAAATAAAACACCAAACTAAAGCAAATTTTGGCTCCCCAGCATTTAATCCTGACAAGGTTCTAGTACACAGTGACAAAATTTTCCATTCTCAATTATTAAAATGCAGTTAAGCAGCAATTCACAACCATTGCAGATCACCATCTACTGCTTGTAACTTGTTTATAAGAGAATGCTAAGGCTTCAAGGTTAATGGAAATGTAGCCAATAAATGCTGATTTATTTGATTGTATTTTTAAGGCAGCACTGAAGCAGTTTCTTATTGACATTGTTAGTGCAGCTGCCTCTGTTTTGATTTGGAGTTATTGTTCAGTGTAGCTGAGAGAGTGAACTGAGACACTGGCAGTGTGGGAGCGTGCTCAGAGACAGAGATATCAAGTGAGTTATTTGAGCTGCTCATCAATTGTTAATTGTCTACTGATCCTTAAACCAGATACCTAAACTGAAAAGACCACTTTCAGCAACAGATGCAAATTATATGGATCCTGTAGGTGTGCGGGCCCTACAACATAAGTGGGGTGCTAAATTTTTTATTACGTATTGTAGCTTTCATATCTGGGCTGTTCTAATGTGGGCCTCCAAACCTAAAGTTGCTCTGAACTCATTTGTGATGGGAAGGTAACACCTGAACTAAAGCTGGATTAACAGCTGCATGTTGGCCAGTTGTCCATAAATACGTGGATTTGGATTTGCCCTGTCAAATGCACTTCCTCAAGTGCATATCCACAAGTTTCTTCTTGGAGACAAGGATAGGCCAGGATTTGGGGACCTCATGTGTTTTCCATAAAATGGGAATTTTAGGTACATTTTCAGCCGTGTTGTTATTAATGCCTCAAAGCAACCAAATGCAGGTGTTGTTCATGGTTACCAGTAATGTGGTTGAGGTGTTTTGGTGGAGTTATTTGAGTGAAACATGATACAGATGATGTATTTCATGTTCAAACTCCCTGGAACATCACCTGTTTACTTTCAGTTCTATGGGATAATGTGCTTGTGTTCTGAGTCTGCTGTGCCAAGTTGGAGCAGTCCTTGATTTATGTCCCTGCATGCTTTCCACAGATATTGTGTGGAAAGAGGAGAGAAGCACTGCTGAGAACAAGTCACTTGATTGTTAATTTTTTTTTTATGGCAGGATCCAAAACAAGATTTGCCTTTTTTATATTAAATAAAGATGTATGTATTTGTACCTCAGAGGTTTTTGGCAGAACTGTGACAGTTTGGGAGAAGAGTGGGAATCAAGAGAACAGCAGCTTGAAGGCTATGATCTTTCAAGCCACTCGAGTAGTCAGAATCAGTCTCAGAATTCTCTTGCTGCAAAGGCTGCTGGCCCTTCCTAAGGTAAAGACATCAAAATAAAGATCCTCTCTCTATTTTTTCCTATTCCAGTCTCACAAATCAAAGTCAAAAATCCAAGTCAAAAAACCTGGCCCTGGAACCTCACCTGTCCCACCGTAGTTACTCTGTTGTGTGAGCCCCTGGTTTGGTGTTGGTGCTGCTGTTTGCATTACATGGATAATCTGGGAGCACAGTGTTAGATTTGCCATCCTTGTGGATGCAGCTGTGCTTTTTGCCATGTCACAGCACAAGCTGCTCTTCCCTGGTAACCTGACGGAAAAGCTGCCTTTCTTCAGGGTACCTTAAAAGTGTACACAAATAAATGAGGAAGGACTGTGCCCTGATTAATTCCACTTGATGGACAAAATAGCACTGTGACTACAATTGGACTGATTTTGTTGGTTTGGGGCTTTTTTTGAGTGAGTCCTTTTGTTGGGATGCATGATTTGGAGTTTTTTGACCATTTGTTTGGGACATGTTTTGAGAAGCCCTGGATGAAACACTTGCAGTGCATCTCCCACAGCCCATGTGATCTGCCTTTTTTGATCTTTAGTTAAAGTGAATTTGTTACTTTGAAAGCTAGGAGCTGATATCTATTCACTCCAGCCTTTGGTTGATAACATTTTTCAGAAGTTAGCACTCTTCTCTATCCCATGTAGTATAGTAAATTCTATTATCTGTTTTTCTGTTACATAGTTCTGTGTTTAACTGAAATCCAAAAGCCTTCTCTAGTGTGTGATGTTTTCCAGTGCCTGAGATAGCAAATGCTTCAGCTTTGTATTCTACATTGCTTTTTCATTCCTGCATGATGAATTCACCTATTTTACTGTTTTTCAATTCAGTATATCCACAAGTTTCTTCTTGGAGACAAAACTCGAAAGGATAATTAGGAATTTCATTTCTGTCCACATGTTTGAAGACAGAACATTTACCTAGTAAGGTGTAATTGCATTTCTGCTTCAGTTTGCATTTTGTCTTACAGGATCAGCTGTATTTTATCTTGGCTGAATATATTTTAAAATCCTTTCAGTATAGCCTAAAACTCAACCAAGATTTCCTCCTGGCTGTGGTGCCATTCATCTGGTGGTGCTGAGGAGAGAGTGCAGAAACAGCACAAGCTACAACTGTCCTGTTCCCTTTTAGCTGGGATTTCCTGCACCAGAAATCTTCCCTGTGGGGTACCCAGTCGTGTCTTGGCGTGCTTTACCACCCAATACACTTGGCCACAACTTGGTGCTTGATTTCCCAAACAAGACTTTTTCATCAGCTGTTTCTGGTTGTGCATCTTGTCCTGGTTTATCACTCTGTAATACCTGTGTTTAGTCAGCACATGCCTCTGCAGCTCTTCTCTTTTCCAATGACAACTGGAGAGCTTTTGCTGCTTTATAGAAGGTATGATATCAGGTAAGCCCTCCTTGTTTGGGTCATTGCCATTTCCATCTTCAGTCATAAGTGGAACCTTCAATATCAAACTTATTTATCTGTACAGCAAGCAAGATGGACTGGGTAGAAGATTCACTAGATTTGATTTTTCTTGGGTTTCAGTGAAAAGTAGCAGTCAATGCCTACTATGTCTTTTCTTTAGCCTTCCAAACTTACTCTGTGCAGACTGCACTGTCCCTTCTTTGATGCTTTTGCATTATCTCTGTTCCTTAGGATATTGAGTTTCTTGCCTTGCTATAATAGGCAAATATTTCCCACACATACAGATTATTAGGTATGCAGACATTTTTCACAACCGTCAAGCTGATGTCCCTGTGACAGTAGTAGTTTTTGCAGTAGTTTCCTAAGAGCCCCTTAAAATATGGCTGTTGCTTGTTCTTATCAACAAAAGCTGGGAAGCTGGCACTTATCCCTCTTCAAAAGAAACAATCTGTTAATTGCCTTCTCTTCTCCTTTGATCTTCATGGCAAATTTTTCTTAACATTGCAGGACTTCTCTGAATTCTGAAATGAAAGGAGGTGTCTCATAATTGGTCTTAATGCTCTGCATAATTCTTGTTCCCAAAGAAACCAGTTCATAGCTCAGCTGAGCAAATGTGTTTAAAAACACAATCTGGGTCATCTAAACAATAAAGCAACTGGAAGTCAGCCTCTAGTTTTCCTTCAAAAGCACAATTTAGCAAGTGGAAGCAGACTTCAGCCTGTGAATTTGGGTATGAGAGCTTTTTAGCACATTTAGTGGTGTGTCCTGTTCTGGTTGTACCCTCAGTAGTGAGGATATGGGCTCCACCCAGATGCTGTCGACCTCCCTCCTTGCTTTGGCAATACAGATGAAGTCACAGAATTGCTGACAGATGGATTTCCTATCACTCATCTGGGCTGAAGAGACACTGAATCAACATCTCAGGGCTACGGCGCTGCAAAAAGCTGCATCTTCCAGAACAGCACCTTTGTCCTTCAGCATTCTTTGAAGTGCCTTTGGGAAAAGGTAGCTGAGCATTAAAGTAGCACAGAGATCCATATCCTCCACTGAAGGGGAGAAACAGATTGAACATCAAATGATACAGCATTGTTTTCTTTTATTCTTTCCTTTTCCCTTTCAAACTTAGCTTTTTTTTTTTTTTTTTTTTTTTTTTTTTTGACATGACTGTGTTGTTGTGTTGTATGTTCTGCTTGGTGTGCTGTAACTTAAAGCTATGTGTGAGCAGGTCCCTTCCCTATGGCAACTGCAGTAATACACAATCCAGTGCAGATGTCATTCATCACTGCAAATAAAAGCATGACAGCTTACATCTCAGAAGCTGATCCTCTTAAATCCTTTTCTGGTCTGAGCCCATGTGTTGAATCTCACCTACAGCTGTTTTCCAGAGGAGTTTGATTGAAAGCCTTTTCATTTGTAACCTGCTGCAAATGACATGTTACAAATGTGAACTTAAATACAGGAAGGAAAAGACAGAAGCTAACAGAGTATTTCATGGAAGGGCCTTGTTGCAGGTGAAAGCAGTTTTGCATTACTGTGAGTGGTAACACTGCTATGTGGTGCTTCTTTAGGAACACAGAGTGCAGGTGTGACAGGTAAGCATGTCTTTTGGACAATTCCTGAGTGACAGGCAATGAATGTGCGTAACAGTGGAGCAGAAGTGGATGCAGCTTCCTTTGTGGATGACAATCCTCTCTGGTGAGCAAGCACAGCAGCAGTTCCTACTACGTGGGTACTGCTGAGGGAGAGGTAGCAATGGCATTCTTGTGTGCTTGTTTCATCTGTGTGCTTCATGTATGAAATGAATGCCGTAAGAAGCACTTGAGTTTGTCTCACACTGGGTTTGCAAGGGTTCCGTTTGTGATAAATGGGAAAAGGAGCACTGTGGAGGTGGGAAGTGAGGAATGCAGCACTCTAGATCAGTGAGGTGTGTACCTAACCCTGCAGACAGATCAACTTCTTGTGCTGTTCCCCTAGACCAAGCATTTTCTTGTTGTTACAAACAATGCAGCTCCTCTCCAAAAAGAGTTATTTTCTTATAGCTCCTTTCTTTGCAATCCTTTAATGCACTAAAAATTGTGGAATACATAGGATACTGTAATTAACAAACTTGTATGTTGATAGTATTTACCTAAACATTTTTAAGTAGTTAGATATGTCCCATTCCAGTGGAATTACTGTATTCCCTCTGGTGTGAGCACTGGCACAGCTTTGTGGCACTGAGTAGCTTTTCTTCCCCCTATGACAGTCTGCATTTATTTGCTACTCTTTTCCTAATGGGATTCAGTCTGTAAATCAGGCTTGAAGCAGTGGAGTTGAGGTAAGGAGGACAGAAGTGTTATTTGCTATTTAGGCATCAGTCATACAAGTTATGAGTTACTTAAATGCCTATTGCTGTAGTACATTCTTCTTTCTTGTGTGTATCCATGAGAGACAGAGAATTGTGAACAGAGATTAAATTACTTTATAGCTGGGCTGTATTTTGTTGCTAATGGGCACAAAGTTGTCAATGTGATGTGCATGACTGAAGCCCAGTTTCTATTATGAAATGAGCCAATGGAACAGATGAGATGCTGGTATTTATTGGTGGTGTTCTGTTCTCTTAGGGTAACATTTTAAATTTCCCAGCCAACAACTTCATTTACTTCAATGGGCAAAGGTTAAATATAGGCTGTATCTGATTTTAAGGACTAGGTAATGCAATTTTTTTCTTTTCTTAAATCTTGAAGGGCTTTAAGATTACCTTGAGGTTTGCCCCTCTTATTTTATTACACTGCCTTGAGACAATTCTTTTGCTACATATCTACACATTCCTGTGCACCCCCTCACTAATTTTTACAGAACTCTAATCTACTGTCAGAGGGACCAGTGTGGTTTATGTGGCTCTATTGTTTGGATTTTAATTTCTTTTTTTTTCCTGCAGTGAGCCACAATAATAGATTGGCTCTAGTAATTAGGCTACCAAACTTCCATGGTTGTGTCTTGCATTTTTGTCTGGCTTGCTTACAAAACATATTTGGCACAGGTGAAGGGGCACAGTTGATGTTTTTTTCCAGCTGTGAGTGCAGGCAAAAGGCAGGTTTGGACTTGCAGCCAGTAGGCTTGGTGCTGCCACTTTATGGATCGTTTTTCCCTATAATAGGGAAAAAGAAGAACCAACATGATGGTAACTTGCTAGTTCTGTTTGCAGAGTAATTTTCAAGAAAGGCTGTGCTTGTTATTTCTGTAGTGTGAGTCAGTGGCATAGAAATGGATTAACTCCAAGTCATGAAATAACTTTGGGGTGAATTAGTTCACTTCTCCTGCCTGGTTCCTTTGCTCTTACTGGGGTTAGTTTTTCATTAAGATTATCAACATTTGGTTCAAGATCAAATTGTAGACTTTTGCCCCGGGAAATTCAATAGACGCATGTATCATGTGACCTTTTGTTTCTGCTGTTTTCATCACAATAATATTGGGGAAAAGGCTTCAAGAGGCCATCAGGGGATAGACAAACAAAATTCAGCTTGGAGATTGAAAGGGACTGTAGAGTTGAAAGATCACTGATGGATTGGATTTGATTTCACAGAGCAGGAAAGTAAAGTTGAAGCTGTGAGCCTGTAGAACATGTTGTGAGTGTTGCAATGGGAAGAGAAAGGTAAGTGGTAACCATAGTGATGGTGAGGCTGCCTTTAACATGGTGACTGACCTCTGCTAAGGCTGATAGAACAGTCCTCACTCACTTGCCTTTGGAAGCAGCTTAGGAACACCTCCTTTTGGTCTGTTGAGCCCTACCTTGGACACACCTGATATGGAGAGTCCTGTGTGCCTGGGACAGAACTGGCAGGGCCCCATTGAGAACAGCCAACTCAGGAAGTAGTTTTCATTATTAAATGGGAAGAACATGAGAAGAGGAATAGCCTTGGTAGGGATGCAAAATGCCTGCTGCTCCCATCTCAGGGCAGATGATACCTAGCTGGGATGATCCCAGAGCAGCAGGGGAGCATAAATATAAAAAGGCTGATAGGTTTGCTTGTAGACAAATACTAAGTTCATTGAAAGAAGAGTTAGAGGCACTTCCATAAGCACTTGGCTTGACAATTCATGGGGATCTGAGACTTTTTGTAATGAGCATTTCTTACTTCATGGAACGATGTCTTGTCATTGGGTTCCAAGAGCACTTGTGCTGTGGATGTGGGTTGCTTTCAGACTTGCCAACCAGCTCACGAGCTACAGCTTGCCTCTGGAGAGCAGAGGTGCAATAGTACTGGTTTTATTCTGTAGGAATACAGGTGCATTTAAAAATCTTTCAGAAGGAAGTTATCCAAGCGCTTGTGTTCTGATGAAAAATTTTTTTTTTCAAATTCACACTAGTATGATAAGTGTTTTAGAGAAAAAGAACCCAATGACAGGATACATCAGGTATTGTTAAAAATGCACTAGCAGCAGAAATGCAAGAAATTCTGTGAAATTATGTTAGGTGAAGTGGGTGAGAATCAGGATGGTGGCTTTTTAGGGAATGAGGAGTGTGCATTTATTTTGTTCTTAAGGAGCAATGAAAAAAAGGAGTGTGTTTAAGGGTGAGTTCTTTATGACTTTGGTGAATTTGGTTTGAAATCAAGCATGACATGTCTGGTTATTGGCACCTGTGCTGTTATACCCACTGCAAACCTGTGACCTGTATGGGTCTCCTCCATGCCCTGCTGTTCTGTCCTGTCATGAGGAGTCTTCTCTGGTGCTTGGCACAGTATTTCCCAAAATAACTTCTGCAACTTGCAATTCTTCCCTGGTATTTTAATGTGTCAGTTAGATTTATATTTTTAGGGATGTTCACCAAAGCCATGCCAGCTCCTATCTCTAACATCAGCACTGAGGAATGCACTTCTGGGTGCTGCTTTCAGTAGAACAGGAAATGTGAGTCCTTAATGAGGAGAGGCAAAGCCTTCCAGCTCCATGTCAGGTGGTTCTTCCTTCACTTTGGGCTTGTGCCAGGATGGCTGCTTGATCACTTAGGTGAATGCTGTAACTTAAGCTCCTTTTCAGTTCAATATCAGTCAAACATTAAATGTTTTGACTGTCTTTTTGCGTTCTCTGTGCTTGGCTGTTGAAAAATGTCCTGTTGTGGTTTCTCTCTGGTGCTGATTTATACTGTTCAGCACCAGTTGGATTTCAAAATAATTGTTTCATAAAATTGTTTTCTTAAGCTATGTTCAAGTAAACTCTGTAATCCTTTATCAAAGATGGTGCAGGTGTTTTGTGTAGCAAGAACAAGGCTATAGGTGTATGAAAAGTCTAAATATTTTTGTCCTGAATAATGTTATCACAAATATACGTAGATCAAAAGTATTAATTACTGAAGAAAGTGGTGGTGCCATCTGTTGTTATAACTGCTTTGCACTGTAAAATCCTGTCTTAGAACATGTTATAGCATTTTCTCTCTTGAGCTTGAATAGAGATTTTTTTTGTGTTTTTTCAGAGTTATAATGACATAATTTTGGATATGATATGAAGGCCACTTGAAAAGAGGGATCCAGAAAAAGTACCCTGCTTTGCCAAAGCGCAAGAGCTGTAAGTGTATGAAAAATCTAAATATTTTTGTCCTGAGTAATGTTATCACAAATATACATAGATCATAAGTATTAATTACTGAAGAAAGTGGTGGTGCCATCTGTTTTTATAAAGGACAAGTACCCTGCTTTGCCAAAGTGCAAGTATAAAACGCTGAGAATCAGTCAAGCTGTACTACCTTTGTTTTGGAAAACATGAATTTGGCATTTGATAGTGGAATAGTTTAACGAAAAAAATTCATGTCCAACTTGAGATTTTTTGCCATGTAGATATAAAAGTGCTCAAGTAGAGGCTTGGAGAGTGTGGAAGTTGAATCAGAAAAAGTACCCTGCTTTGCCAAAGCGCAAGTATAAAACGCTGAGAATCAGTCAAGCTGTACTACCTTTGTTTTGGAAAACATGAATTTGGCATTTGATAGTGGAATAGTTTTACGAAAAAAATACATGTCCATCTTGAGATTTTTTGCCATGTAGATGTAAAAGTGCTCAAGCAGAGGCTTGGAGAGTGTGGAAGTTGAATTCTGGCAGCACTGGGTGCTGTATTCACCACACCTAGGACTGCAGTCACTAAGAAACCCTTTCCTGCAATTGGATCCCCTGATAGGCAGAGGTGATTGTGGCACTGATTGTTTCTGGAACACAGATCCCCTGGAATCAGTTTCTGCCTGTAAATGAAGACTCTGCTGTGCCTTATGCAGACAAGGGAACAAAATGAACTTCACTGCTCTATTATTCATCTCTGGCTTTGTAAAACATTCCTTTAACTAGTTTGTGGCAGTAATACTTGTTTGCTCTCAGGTAGGTACCTGTTCTGCTCTCTCATTAGTATACTGAGGAAAGTGGTTCCAAGAAAATGAGGCAGCTGATGAGGGAAAAAAAAAAGATAGAAGAACTTGAAGGGGCTGTGATATTTCCCTGTTATTATCAGTGTTGTTCCTTTTCTTACTGATAAATTGGCACAATTATAATCAGGAAACTAGTGCCAAAAGCTTTCTCTTCCAAATGGAGAAACAAGAAGGCAATTATGGAGTGAGCCTGTCACAGGGATTTGTTGCTGCTTCTGAGGGAAGGTTTTATTGCACATGGTTTAACTAAGGAAAATCTTCTCTATAGGGTGTGTCACAGCATATAATGGGTGACACTTAATGATTGTTCTTGTTGCTGCTCTCCTGCCTGCAGCTCTGGTGCTGTTCCCTACAGGCCTGTGTGCTGTGATGTTCCAAATCCCAACTAATCCAGTAACAAGTCAAGTTCCTGAATATGCATGGTTTAAGATTTGTCTGTATTAACTACCTGGGGACTTTCTGTTCCAAAGTTGGTACAATGAACAGAAAATAATCTCCTTGAAATGATGAGGATCCTCCAGACACTTCCCATGTAAGCACAGTAATTGTATCCCATCGTGGTTTCACTAGACAAAACTAGTAGGAATAATCAAGTTGGCATGTTAGAAATTCCAAGTAGGAATGAGGTGCTGTGTTTTTAACTGTGGCTGAAGTTTACCACTGAAATATTACATGGAAGCTTTTTTTTTCTTCTGAGGTTGGTGTTTGTGTCAATGTATAAGATACAAAAGTATTGTAGTTCTCTTGTATGAGTTTTTTTATAGCATTTGGGAGGTTATACTGCACCTTTGCTCCTGACATGTGAAAGACAAGAGGGGACAGCAAGAATTGAAAATTAGATTAAGAACTATGTCCAGTAGACTCAGATGCCAAGAATTAAGGAGCATTAGGAGCTAGCCACATCCACAACTGAGGCATGCACTTAGCCAGGAAAGCAGTTTCCAATTGTGCTGGTCTGGTGAGAAGTTACAGTGTAGGGACTATGACCTCTTGAGCTACTTTGATTGCCTTTGAATTAAAGACAATTTTATTAAAAACAACACAGAAAATGGTGTAATGACTTGGGCAAATGCAAGAAGTGCTGCAAGACATTCCCAAGGACACGAGAATGAAATCTGTGAGTCAGAACGGTGGAGTGGTGGATAAAGGTAGTGCCAGGGCACATATTTACACTGTTACTGACAGTGTTGGCTTTATACAATGTCATCACCTGGAAACATATATATACATACACAATTTAAAAGCTTTTTTTTAGCTACCAAAATAAGTGGAATTGTTCCTCTGAGCGGTATGTGGCTCTTTTGTGCGCCTGTATTACCACCCTCCATGGTGTTCTGTTACACTATTGTATCCCGTTGAACTTGCTGGAATGCATTATGCAAATCTGTGACCGCTCCTTGAGTATCAGCAAGGGAGATCTCGGAAAAGCAAGATCTGCAGCCGAGCACTGCCACAGTCCGACCCCTGAGAGCGAGCACGGGGCTGGGCTGCTGGCCTACCCTCGGCAGTGCAGAGCAACCCGAGTGTGCTGCCTCCGATGGTCTGAACAGCAGCTCTCAGTGACCAAAAGAGGGAATTCTCTGGAAATGTTTAGTAGAGTATTGTAACGCACATTGGAGAGGGCACTTGTGAATGGGGGAAATGAACCAATGCTTGGCGTTTACAGGTGGGCAGATCACCATTCTTCTGTTTGTAAAGCTGCACCCAAGCTGATGTGCCTGGTTTTGGGTGTGTGTCACAGCTAGGGATGTGGTAGCTGGGTGTTTTTTGCAAGGCACAGATTCATTTGATATTAGGTGAACACGGCTCCTGATTGAGCCATGAGCTTACTGAGCTATGACATGTCATTTATCACAGGGTATTGCACTTACCACACTTCTCTTGTGTGCCAGATATTCCAGTCATGTCTGAATGCTCTGGCTAGGAGAAGTCAAACCTTGTGGTTGCTGTTGCTGCAGCACATGAGTGTTTAGATTTGATTGTCATCAAACCCTGTTGTGGAGTTGCAGCTGCTGCCCTCATTGATGTCATGGTGAGAGAATTTGCCAAGGAAATTCTGCATCATGCATCTCCACACAGACCCGTGCCTATCATGTAGGGTGTGAAATCACATCCCAGCACAGAGGTTATGGATTCCCAGCCTGGAATGGGGATAATATTTGAAGATAGCCCTTCCTGTTCCTGTGCGGTGATCCAAGATCTCAGTACTCTCAGTACAGTCATGGGAGATGGGACCTATGGCATTTGTCATTGATAACACATCAGCTTGGTAACAAGGATTTGGGGTAATAGTTTAGCTACTCTGGACACTGAAAAGATGATGAAAAGCCCCTGTCATGCAGGAGTATGTTGTATAAAAAGAAGTTGCATGTATGCTCCTTAAGCCTTGTGAGTAATTTGTTTAATTTTTAATTATTGTGGCATGTTAGTTAATCCCTAAGAAGCACTGATTAAAAAAAAAAAATTATCTACTTGAATTGAAGAGAAATAGCAGCCATGGGTTTATGTGAATATGGCCAGTTCCAGCCATAAGCCATTCACAGGGAAAGTGTATTTCATTACGACTTTGTTCATTGCTCAGCTTGAACTCCTTCTTGCTTCTTGCAGCACGTCCTGTTTGCAGAGATTTTTACGAAATCTAAAGTACAGTGCCAGAATTGATGATGGTGAAACTCCAGAAGTTTGTGTGTTGTAAGTTTGTGCGTCAAAATCAGCACGGAGGTGAGAAAACATGGGAAAGGGATAAACACCTAAAGATCGGCTGGCAAGGCTGCAGCTAAATTGTATTCATGTGCTTAGGCCAACAAAAATGTGGGGCAACTCTCTATATCCTGTAATTGTACAGCAGTCTGAGCCTTCAGAGCTGTCTCGGATCACGAACAAGGTGCTGCGTTCAGCAAGGAGATTTGTTGCAAGTTCTTTTCTTCCCAGCTCATTAACTGTGATCGGCAATTGCGGCAAGTCGGTGAATCACACCCCGTGGTGCCCAGCCAAAACCAGCGTGAGCAGGGGAGCCGAACGCAAAGGCGCTGACACACTCCATGCCCTCTGTGGATCAGATCCCGTCATTTGCAGCAGCAGTCGGGGCTGCTGCGCCGAGAGGGTGCCTGGGCTGGTGACAAAAGCCTGCTGGAATCGCTCTTGCTGTAGGGGTGTTCCTCTGCGCGGGTCACTGAGCAGCCGTAGTGCCAAGGAGACCCTGCCCGCTCGAACGGAGTGGCACGATTTGTGTTCTTACCGGGTGCTCACGGGGTAGCCTAAGCACTCTGATCCTGCTGGGATGTAAATGAAGTGCTCGGGAGCAATCACTGATTTTCTGTCTGTGTGTTATCTCTTTCCACCCGTTCTGGAGAAGGCTTGTTGTATAAAGGACGGGACTCTGTGGCGTTTACATTGCACTCCTGTCCTCTTTCTGCAGAAAGCATTTCCTTGAGCACAAAGCAGCGCTTGCACTTAATGTGAAATGACAGGGATAGCCCGTGCTGGGTTCGGTGTACAAACAGCTCCGAGGTCCCGCGGGACGTTCGGTTCTGCAGAGCTTGCGGGGTTGCCGCAGCATCTCAACAGTCACGTGTGGTTCTAGCTCTGGAAGTTGGTTAGTGCTTTCAATAACAAAATTACCAAATTAAATAACTTTGGGGAAACGTGGTGAAATTATTCTTTCTATCAAGTGGATTTCTATTTCTGCAGAAAGCCCCAGTCTTTGAATTTAGGCTCCCGTGACCTATTTGAGACTGTAACCAGCCGACTGTGGATGTACAGAAATTATTTTCTCTGCTTTTTATGCTTCCATGCCCTGTATGATTCTATCCCTAGGAACCAGAAATGGGTCCTGAATTCCTGAATGTTTTGGGAGCTCTGGCCAGGATCTCCAATACCATCCAGACTCAGGCGTGCGTATACACGCACACACACAGAGGCTTCTACTGAGATGCTTGTCATTCTTCTGCAGTTCATTGCAGTAGGCTGCAGACGATGCTGACTCTCAGAAGCCTGAAGAATGTCCTAGCAACACACATTCCCTCCCAGCCAGTGGGAGTGGGCTTTTAGAGGAATGTAGGTGGACCTCCCCTGCTGCCTTACCCTCCAAAGAGCACAATGTCTGCTTTGGAGACAACTTGCATAATCAGGCAGCTTTGTTTTTATGAAGGGAGTGTTTTTTCTCTTCAGTGCTTGATAGTTTCCTTGAAGACCATGAACTTGTATGCTTTTAGGTATCTTGACAGACTTATGGATCCATAAGTCACAAGTGTTGGACAGTGTTCTCTGGTGCAGTTCAAAATGTCCTTTAGTAGCTATAGTTGCCAGAAACAGCTGCCTATTGCAGCAAGTGAGCTGAAGGCATTTGTTTTAACTTGGAAATAAAAAAGGGGGAAGAGAAGGGAATAAAGAAAGAATTGATTGTAGTTGTAAAAGGGAAGCTCAAAGCTAGTCAGTAGTAACCATTTGTGAAAGGCTTCTGCTTATTAAAACAAATGTTAAATATAGTGGAGGTTTAGCTAATTGCTTAGTTCCACCATACAAAAAAAATGAGTGGGTGTTCTGGAAAACAGCTCTCCGCTAGTGTCCAGAGTGGAGCAAATGAACTCAAAAAAATGTGTGTAGGCCACATGGTCATCTGAGGATTTGTTTTGGTTTTCTTAGTCCTTCTATGTTGCTTTGTTGTCTGCATAATGTGATAAGCTGTTCTTCTGTCAGCAGGGTGGAATATTCTGAACCACTGATTTAATGAAGATTTTTATTAGATTCCATTTGCTTCTCAAAGATTAGAGAATTAAGAAATGAAGTGATAAGCACAGTAAGGGAGCTGAAATGGGTAAATGGGGTGGGGGGGGAGAGGCAAAGGGGACGAGATAAATATTCCTGTCTATTTCCCTGGGAAAATCTTAATCTTGGCAGTCGGTGCATATCCAGTCCTCCAACAAGTGGAAAGGACACCTGCCTCTGCAGACCTCACTATGGTGCAGTAGAGCTGTTTGTTTCTGCAGCTGCACAGTTCCTGCGTTGCTGGAAATCACCTTTGCTGTCACCCTGGCTGGGTGACATGGAGCCAGTAGTGTCTGTCCTCTGCTTTCCTTTATGAGCCTGCTTATCAAGTTTATTACTTCTGTCCCTTGACTGAGGTTGCCTGTGCCTTAAAAACCCACAAGAAATAGGGGCAGAAAGAAGTACTGGATGTTCATTATTTGTTTAGGGACCCTGACTAGTGGCACCCAGGACCCAGTAGTGTCATACTGAGTTGTGGTTTCTGTTCTGTCATTCATACTCTGATACTCTCCTGCATTTTCAAACAAGGGCCAAGGCTTCACTAGCAGTGATTTAGTCTGGGTTCTGAGACAGCTGCTCTTAAACTAATTACAACGGGAACAAATTCCATATGAAAATCAAGTATTTGTTCTGATCTTTAGCATCTTGTACCATTTAGCTCACCAGTCAGTAAGATCATCAGCTGCTTCATGAAAAGAAAGCCCATGTAACTTGCATAGCAAGCCCCATATTAAAATGTATATTAGGAAAATAAGTACAGGCGTGCTGACACAAGAGCAAACAGTGGGTTGCAGTAAAACACCAGTTTGTAATTGCTGTCTCTCCCAGTTGGGATGTCAGTTTTACTGCAAACACTTGTGAAAATGCCAAGCAATACTTTTAGATTTAAGTAGGGAGTGGCTGAATCAAACCCAGCTATAATCCATGATCAACATTCACATAAAAGTTAAAATCATGATGTAATAGCACTGGTACTCTGTCTTTTAATTTGTTTTTTTATGGGCTGCAACCTCCAGTGGTGAGTGGCTCTGGGGAGAGGTTCGGGTGTATCAGCCTTTGTCCACAGGGGTTCTGTGTAGCAAACTCCCATGTTCCAGCTGCCAGCTCATCCAGACCTCACACTTGCCTCCAAGGGTTCTTTCTTCCATTATCTTGCATGTCTACAGAGCTGTTCATTTGTTTGTTTTGCCCAGCACAGAATAAATTATGAGGTCATATTGCAACACCAAGTCAGGATGCTCTCAGGGTGTGCATCCAGCATCCGGGATCTGCAAGCCCTCCCAAATTCCTTATCTAAATGGTGTCATAGAAAAGGAATGACAGGCTTCAAAAATGTTGTTAACTCAGCAAAACAAATTACCATGTGTTTAATGTTCTGTATGTTATTGACTAAGAGAGCTTCCAATGCGCATTTAACCTGGATGTTTTTTCCTTTTGGAAGAAAGCTGCTGGAAGTGCCAGAAATGTGTACATGCACCATGGGTGTGCTCAGGTGATGCAGACCAACAAGTCATGGGTGAGGTGTCAGGAGATCTTGGGTGTTTGCAGATGTTGGAGCAGACCCCCATGTGTCATGGAGCAGCCTGAGGGAATGGGGACAACTGTGTCCACCCATGAATAAATGTTGATTTATGTACGTGTGGGAAAAGGGTAGAAGGACCCAATGGAGTAACATGATCCACGTGAGTGTTACAAAATTGGCAATAAACCATCCCAAAAGTGTTCTATGACGGAGGAAAGGTTCTGGCCTGCAGCTGTATGTCAGGGAATAGTCATTCCTGAACCCACTACTGGCCAAGGCAGATTAGATCCTGAACTGTTAATGAAAAATCCTGAAAACATGCGGAAACCGGTTTTATCTAGTGTTTTCTTTGTCATATATTTAAGTGCTTGTTTTGAATACCTTTTCCTGTGTTTCCAGAAAGAGGAATGTATGACTATCTCACTAATCTCCAGTAACACTGTTGAATATATGCCAGTTTACACAGAATAGGCTTCAATTCACAGAATTGAAGAATAGGCTTGAACATAAACCTCAGACATCTGTGGGTTTGGTTGAAGTACAACTCTGTCTTACATACAAGGGTGGGTGATTGTTGTCTCAAATGCACAGGCACTCCTCACTCATGACTTTTGGAGTTATAGCAAAAATTATGTTGATATAGTAGCTTTACTGCTTTCTCTGCTTAGTGATTTCACAGTGAAGAAACAAATATAGAAATCTTTGTGTTCCTTTAATACATGAAGGTGCAATTTCCCAGATAATCTGGAACAATGGGTATAATTATACCATTTTAGACATGGGAGAAGTTCTGGACTAAAAGGAATATTTATATTTTTGCAAATATTAGGGTTTTCCTTACTATAATTTCTGGACAGGCTTTTAAATAATACAAGTTTTGATTGGTCAGTTTATCAGAACTGTTTAAATGCTTGACATGTGTAAACCAATGTTTCAGAGCACTTTGTTTTCTGGCATTAAAATCCCTATGTAAACTCCTTCTCTGTAATTAATGGAAAATCACTTCTAATTGTCCTATGTTGTTATTATTTTTTACAGCCTTTTGTACAACCCCATTACTCAGGTTACTCATGAAGATCTGGATTCAGCTGCCCTGCCCTGATTTCAGTTTTCAGTTCTGACATGGGATGCCTCCTTTTACAGCTCCCTGTGAACAGTCAGGTATGTACGAGTTGTTGCTGAGTAGGCTTGTCTGGTACAAAGTATACATTCTGGTATTTACCAAGTCACAAATGTCAACATCACAAATATTCTACGCCCCCGTGCTGCGGAAAAAAAAATGGTTCTTTGTGAGGAGAACTGGTTCTGTCTTACCATCTGTTTCTTGGAATGTTTTAGGTATTCTGTAATTCAGAAAAAATTGAGCTAGTCAAAATACTTGAGGATAATAAAAGACTTCTAGTAAACTAAAGTTTTGTTCTTAGAAGTAGTAGGGATAATTAACTTCAAAGGAGTACAGAATGAGGTTCTGGCTCCTTTGTACGCTGATTAGGTAAGAGAGGTGTGTCCTTCAGGTTAACTCTGAGTGCAAGTGAAGCTCTCATGACAGCACATGTAAAAAATGCATCAGAATTCTTAGTCACAGTTGCTTTTAGGTAGCAACTGAATATGCTGGACACTTAAAAGAGGTTTCCCAGGATTTGTTGAGGGTAAGTAACTCACAATTATCTGTTGTTATAGAATACCGCAGCTCAGAGCAGCGTGGGCCAACCAATTAGAAAAACTTGTTGAAGACAACATAAAACATGACCTTCACACACTTCAGCGTTTATGGGGTCTAATCTTTTAACCTATCAATGCTATCATCTGAAAAATTGTGCTTTTGTATGCCTGTCAACACTTGGTGCATTTGTTTTATAAACACTTCTATATTTACAGTTTCATTTGAATGTGCATTGGTGCTCTTGTCAATACAACAGCTTCAGAAAAATACAGCTCATCTAATTTTCCTGATCGATCTGGTAGTTGACCAGATGGCAAAGAAAAGGGAAAGAAATCTTGAATGAACGACATGGAAACAATCCTGGCTTTTGTTTCTGGAGTTGTTTTTGTGCTGTGGTGGTGTTCTTTGGGGGGATCCACAAATGTGGAGAGAAGAATTAGGTTACCAGTTAACACAGGTAAACTGGACTAAGGCTCTTGGAGAGATACAGTAGTAAGGATGCAACACAGAATTGAGTCCTTGTGGACATGTTCATTAAGGCATTTGGCATTTTAGATTATATTAAACTGTCTTGTGACTAGAATCTTCTAGTGTAACAGTGGAGAATATATTAGTAATTGAGTAGAAAAGGAAACAAGATTAGGAAATAGTTTCTATTATTTGAGTACTATTTTATCACTTTCAGTGCTCCATTAAATAGTTGATGTATCCCTTGAAAGTAAAAAGCTGTGAGAATCTGATAGTTATCTGCTTAAAAAAATAAAATCAAGCTCTTTGTGGGAGCATGCTTTGACATGCAGTAAACAGCATTTCATTAACATTTGTTAAGCAGGGGCTGTGTTTGGTACAGCAATCAGAAGCCAAGGTAATCATTTGTGTTGCAGTGACACCCACAAATGGCCCCTGGACCCTGGTGTGCAGGCTTGTGTGCATGAGAGAGCTGGTCCCTGCCTCCAGGTACCTCCCAGCTAATTGCCAGTGATGCACTGGAGGTGGGGAAGGTGAGATGGAGGATAAGGATAATTGACAGCACCATCCAGCTGGGTTACCCTGGTGCCAAGCCTGCAATTACCAGCAGTGTTGGCAAACACAGGCCCAGCGAGGTCTGTCCCACCACCCACCAAGCAGGGCCCCATGCAAAGGCCACCAGCTGACCAAGGAGGAGTTCGGTGCTCCTCCAAGATCGCTGTTTCTCCAGCAGTTGTCAGGGAGGAGATCCTGTGTCATGACTCCTGGGTAGGTAGGGCTGTACTGCTGAACAGGAGATCTGATGGCAGCTCAGAAGTGGCACTCAAAGGTCTGCAGTGAGATTCCTGCCATGCAGCTGGGAGAGAGGCAAGTCTTGGAGTGAGGAAGGAAGAGCACTCTGAGGCTGGAACTTCAATTAGAACTCCAGAGAATTAGAGTGGAAAATGCTACTTGAAATTAGTACTGTTCAGGAATGTCCATATACATAAAGCCTTGCTTTCCCACATTTAATTTTTTTCTCCTCATCTTGTTGGATATATGACCTTTTTAAATCAGCAGGCATAAGTTAATGGGGCTGCTTTTATAATGATTATTCATTTCTACTTAGGCAAAGAGATCTACAACAAAGCCAAGGAAGTTGAAAGGAAGGCTGCTGCTGCATGCCCCTGGTACTGGTCTGGTTCTTGTGGTTTAGTGGCAGAAAAGGGATTTGTCATTTCCTGATAACCAAATAAGTGCAGTTACCTGATATCTTGGAGGCATTTCCCATATTCTGCTTTACAGTCTTCCTTGGGAGAATAAGCTTCCCTACTGCACACTTTACTCCTTGTCTTTTCTGCATGTACTCTTGAGTAGTCCTGCTGAAATTGAGTGAAACTTCCATTTTAACACGTTTTTCTCCTCCCTCAGTAGATGTAAGGTAGCATCACAATCTCCATTCAGCTTTCTACGGGAACCCTGGCTCTGAGTTGTGCCTTCAGGCTGATAAAAGCAGAGGCTGTTTTGTGCTGTCATTGCCAAAAATGAAGATGCATGGCAAGGCCAGAAAGCACCTCTCACTGTTGAAGCTTAATTAACTCTCCTGTATCAGTGACAACTGCTAGTTTGGGACATGCCTGTGACAGTCACTGCCACCATATTCTTAGAGCTGCCACTGATTTAAATGCAGTGTGAGCAGCTGTTTGGGTGAATGCAGACAGGGGTGGTGTCTGAGGTATTTAGAGAATCCAGGCTGCGGGTCCCGATGCTGCTCACAGCAGGAGCTACAGAACCTGTGGCTAAGGCATCTACAGCTCGTGGAGGACCTCTAGAGAGCCAAAGCAGTAAATGGTCATTCCTTGCTGTTCTGCGTTCCTGCAGCAGTGGGCCAGCACGCACGGGAGTGTCCCTGTAAGAAATCCATAGGTACTCAAAGGCTTCGTATTTACATGAGAGTTGAGTCTTCTTGTGGCAACCTGGCCTTTACAGTTCATGGCTTTACAAGAACTTTCAGGTTTTTCTGTAATTATGGAAGTTTCTGAGCACATAGGTAATAATTTTCTTTGATGTAGTGATTATCCGAGAGTTTGGATGCTGATGTTTGAAACCCTTCTTCATATATGACTAAAATGTACAATCTTGTCAGTAAATACCTGATTTTGGTCAAGTTGCAACTCATAGTAGCCATTCTCATCTAAGTGCAGGTATCATTTAGTAACTTGCCAGTCTTTCTTGCAGCCTTGGGGTTTAAGAAGGATTTATTTGTGCAGAATGCCCAGGAGTAGGAGCTGCTGCTTTGCATAGTGGATCAGGAATGTTTATAGTCAAGTTCCTTCTCAGTCTTAAACATGCCTATTCCAACTCCTTCATTTTACAGTAGGGGCACTGGTTACACATAAATGCTTTTTATTGCCTTTTTAAAAAATTATTCTGCTGTTTTATTCTTGTTTTCTCATTCATGATGAGTAAAAATATACTTTGAGCTGAACTGATTCCAGGTGGGGAGAATACTTAACAGAATTGCTCACTAACAGTGTTCTGTTTAACCAGGCAGCTGCAATATCTGTGTCCTTATGTTCCTGTGTTTGGGTGGTTTTATTCAAAGAAACAAGCACTTGCTCAGTGAGTTTTTTGCTAAAAACTGTTTGTGCTAATACTTTGACTTGGGGATAAACAGATTAAATAGTAAAATGTTTAAAATCATAAGGACTTTTTAAGAGGCTTTGACATGGTAAGTTAATTTCTCAAGTAGATTAGCATTGCTTGAATCACCTGTTACTGTGACATCTGAGAACCAGCACTTACTATCCTATAAAATTATGGCCTTCAAATCCAGAATAAAATTCATCAAAAGCCCTTATTAGGAAAAATCTTTCTGTTTTCTTTCACAACACCTGCTTGAAATGTCAGTTGAGCATCCCTGTGCTGAGAAGTCCCAAAAGTAGATTGATTAACTGTTCCTTGGATATAGTGAGGTTATCAAGAGAACCACAAAATTTCAGTACTTTGTCATGATGGGAAATTTGTAATTAGCCTGTTTACTTACCTTGAGTCAAATTAATCCAAATATTGGGAATGCATGTGATGCAAAAGGGCTGCTAGAAACAAATAGAGGACCTAAAAGAAAGCATTGTTTTGCTCCCTTGTACCAAGACTATAAATTGATTAGAAATTGTTGGCTTTCCCATAATAAATTAATCCTTGGGAAGATGTCTCAATAAAGAACTGTTGATCTTATTGACACTTACTAGGCTATTTTGTGAGGAACCCTCATATCTTTTGGCACCTTCCAAGCCTTACTCAAATCACATATTGAAAAGGCTGCAGGTATTTTCATGTCTACGCTAACATTTTGTAACTCTCTCTGGAGCCACGTGTCATTCTTTCAAAGAGAGCCAAATTAGTACATCTTGGAAGGAAAACCTGTTTCAATAACTATTTCATATTTGAATGGTTTATATTCAGCCTGTCCTATTATTGATGTACTTCCATAGCTCTTCCACCTGGAGATGTCAGTGTTCTACAGTTATTGAGATGAAAATAAATAAATAGGTGATTAAAGCCTGGAAATTATTCTTGTCACAATAAGTACCTAATACTCTTGTAGGAGTATGTTGCCATGAAAGAAATCTACTATTTCTAAGTGAGTTTTCTTTGATTGCACTTCTTACATGCTTTTCATGATTGTTTAGAAGATTTGAGTTCAGCTCTAGAAAGCAGAACTGAAGATGTTTTGTATTGGGTAAGTATCTTTGATAATCTGAAATAATATAAAAGAAGAGGAAGCTTAGAAGCAAATATGGGCAATGATGTAAATATTTTTACTTGCAATGCAGAGTACAAATTATGGAATTTTTGTTCTTGGGCATTCAGTCTTGTAAAAGAAGAAAAAGTGGTGTGTAATTTGTTTGTAGACATCACAGCTGTTCAGAGTCACAGAAAAGGCAAAGGTAGGGTCACTGTGGGCCAGTCCAGGGTCAGTCCTGCTAAACGAAAGGAGTTTTGGTTCCCAAATTCTGTGTGCAGGCTCTTTGGTTTTCTGAGGAGACATAGCAAAGACTTGGTGTCAAAATGTGCAGCAGCTCGTTGTGACCAAGCACATAATCTGGCTTTGATGTCACGAGGAGATCAAACAGCGAGGCGAGCATGAGCTTCCATGCCATTGGGCTGAAAGCTGGACACTACAGGTGCGGTCACGGGAGCGAAAGTCGATCTGAGGTCTCGGGGGGACTCCCACCTTCTCCGTCAAAATGCGCGGTGCCTTTTTTCTCATGAGGACAAGAACGGGCGGAATTGGGCGTTTTCTTTCTGCCCTGGTTTAGAGCAAGGCCGTGGGGCCAATCCGGCTGCACTTGCAGGGAGTGCCCACAAGGCGGCACTCGGGCAACGCGGGTAGAGGCAAAGCCTCGTTACCCTGCTGGAGATTCGGGGAGCTTGGGAAAGGGAAAGGGAATGTTCATCGAGAAATGTAGGATTTAAATCTTATTTATTCACCAAAATACAATTTCTTCATGTAAAATTATTTTCTTATATAAATCAAGTTATGTAATGATCAACATTATAACATACCGTTACATAGCTAAAGGATTAAAAAAATGCTAAACTCTAGAAGATCCTCAGAATACTTTTATTAGAAGACTATTATGTTTTTACCTGTACCAGAACTGGCTGTCTGCTTTATCTTCTGTACTCTGATGAAACTTTGTGGAAGTTCAATAGAAAATTTCATGTCTTGAATAATTTCAGATTTCCTAATTTCCAGCCTAAACTTATCAAGGATCAGTTTATGATTATTTCTTCTTGCATCTGCATGGTTTTACACAGTCTGCCTGTAGTGAATTTGTGAGAAAGGGGTCTTGTCTCTTCTTAGCTTGACTCTGAAAATCAATACCAGCTGCAGCCCATTTCAAGTTCCCCTTCCTTTAGCTTCCCATGACAGGAAAAAGGCACGGCCAGCTCCTGGTTTGCTGCTGGACAAGTTGGCAGAACCATAGTCAATGTATCACTGACCTCAGAGCAGCTCTGTCAGGTACAAGTAAGGAATTAAAGGTGGCAGCTGTGTAACAGGAATCAAAATTGCAGGGCTGAAAGTGAGAGAAAATAGACATCTGCTCATCAAATACAAGCTGCTTCTGAAATCTGTTGGAAGAAAAGATGGCATCCCATTCCTCAAGTGCTTCAAGTATGTGGCACTTTGGAGCCTTATGGTTTAGCTGGAATTTCCCAAGGTAACACCAGATATGTTGTGCTTCCTTCACAAAATGTAGTTGGTTTAAATATTTTATGGGGCTCAGCCATAAGATCATCCCTGGCAGGTGTAGGAGGCATTTAATTTTTCTCCCTGGTGTTTTAGTACCAAATCTCATAAATGCGTGGGGTAGGAAGGTGAGACTGAGCAAAGTGAGCTGCTGGTTTAGGATAGTGCTTTGACTTAGCACAGCTTTACTGCTCTGGTCTGAGACCAGGCTCTACTGGTGCTTCAACATTTCTGCCATATCTCTGGATTTACACACAGAAAATACTGAACAAGGGTGTCCAGAATGAGTGTGTGGAGTTGATGGAATAAGAACACAAGATGCAAGTTTGTCAGTGTCAGTGTGCCTCAATAGCAACTCTGATTCAAGCACATGAAAGAAAATGGGACTTCCTTTTTCCACCCTTTCAGTTCAAAGGCTGTTGGAATAACCTTTTAATTCCATTTCTTTTATTCCTCTTCCATTTATATTAAGTAACTGAAGTGGGAGAAAGTGAATACAATTCATCCTTCAAGTGAAGAAAACTCAGCGACAGTGCCAATGAAGTTGAGTCATGTAAAGCTCATAAGTTGGCTAAATATTTTATTGCTTTATTCTTCTCTGTAGTCAGTGTTCATATCTCTAGTAACATACAAAGCACTCAAAAGTTGGTCATGTTTCCCGGTGGAAGAAAACCTGTTTAGGAAAGGGGGTAAAAAGAGGAACCAGGCAGCTGCTTACTTGTTTTAAATAATGAGCTTGACTGCCTATTTGTGATAATTAGATCTACATGAGGTTGTACCTGACTGAACTGTTAGACTTTGAAAGAGGATGAAGTCCCAGTTCAAGATGAAAAGCCAAAAAGTATGGAGTATTTGTAGCAACTGCATCCCTGGTAGTGTTTTGTTTGACTGCATGACATCCTAGGCAATCTCAGCTGTTTGTCAGGGTGTATGGATTCAGCCCTGTAGGGCTGAGCAGTGCTGAGGTAGGAATTATTTCTGAAACTTGACAAAGATAGCTCACTTCTGACTTGACTTTTGAGGAGGAATTCCTAAAAGAAAGTTAGCCATTATGGGTTGCCTCTGGCTTCTCAGCCTGAAGAGGCTGAGGGTTTTAATGTCTAGGTAAAAATCAGTGAGTCTTCCCACATAAATAATCTTGCCTTTTCTTTATCTCAGGTGTGGAAAGCTCAGAGTAGTCATCAGAGAAGACTGTGGGTGTTACTGAAAGTTGTAACTTGCCCAGCACCCACAAACATGACTGGTCTTTATCCCAGTAAGAGTTCTGTGGCCATGCAGATGAAATAGGATTGTTGATATATGTGCCAAAATCCTGCAGCAGCATAACAGAAGCTCTGAAAAAGGATGATTAATACTAATTCTTAATTATTTGGATTCAGTTTTTGGGATGTAGGGAGATCTTTTGCCACAGGAAGATTCATAAATGTCATTGCATTATGACAATTTATTCCACTGCTATGGAGTGGCCTTAATTTACCAGTCCCTTTGATCCTAGCACACAGGATCTGCTTCTGAAAATTATTATTTCTTACACAATGAATTTGTTTTCTCTCTGCTCCCCAGCTGGGCTGGATGCAGTCCCATCCCCTTTGTTTTCTGGACTGGGAGTTGGTTTCTAAATGCCAGTGGCACATCCTAGAGCCTTTAATCTTCCCCTGCTACCTCAGTGCCTAGCAAAGAGTCCATCAGTGTGCAGCCAGCATCACTTGCTTAGTCAGATGTGTCTGGGACAAGGCAGAGTGTGCCAGGAAAGCTCATCAAGAATTTGTGTCATGTCAAAGCTGAGGGATGAGGTTAGTCTCTGTTAGTCAGCAAAGATTCTGGGAAAATCCATCTTCCCACAGCATCCTCAAGCCTTAATTAGAGATCAGATTCATTCTCAAACAAGTCAGGATGCTGTCAAGTTTAGGAAAAGTCAAATTCATCTCTTATTTTTGTTTATCTCCTACTTTCAGTCTCTATCATTAGCTGTCATGAGTTCTGTAATACCTCATGTGAAACTTGACGTTCTTAATTAAAACCTACAAATACTGATTTTACTTAGAGAAGAAATCTGTGTAAAATAGATTGTGTTTAATCATTGTCTGGGCTGGAAAAGGCAGGTGGCTCACCTGGGGAGCTTTCTTTGCACCAAAGCCTCGGGACAGGACAGGAGATAGAGCTGGCCCAACTTCTCAGTGGAGAAAAAACCATGATGACTCGCTAAAACAAAAATGCAACCAATTATCAGCATGCTGTCCTGGGAAACCTGCTTTTGAGGCTTTCTCAGCACTCTGTGTATAAAAAAATAATTAGGAAATGGAGTTTTTATGGCAGAAGTTGTTGGCAATTGGCATGGAATGCTGGTTTTTAATTTCTGATGTTGAGAGTCACCTCCTTGGCAAAGCATTCCTCACGCAATAGGAACTGTGTGGAGTGGGTCGTGTGTAAAAGCATACAGGGGATGTACGAGTCATCCCCGAGACACGTTTGGTTTATGAGCAGGAGCAAATTGAAAACACTGATTGGAACATCTGGAGGCAGTGCTGTTAGATGACTCTTTGCAGGAAGGCACAAGCCAGAATTGCTGATGTTGCAATTTTAGGACTTTTTGCAGGCAGCCAGGAGCTTGCCAAGAGCTGAAGCCTCACGAACATTCCTGTCACTGCTTGCAGCACTGAGGTGAAAGAGCAGCCAGCAGAGCTGGACACCTCATTGTCAGTCCCAGCTCAGCTCTATTCACCAGCCCCCTGAAGTGCTCACAGAGCTTGCTGGCAAAATTCATTCTTAATAGGAATGTTCTTGGTCTACAGCAGAGCCACTTGAAGTTGTTCCTGATGGTGTTACTGTGATGTGTGAAATCCAGGAGGGCTTTTCAAGTGCTCAGCGTGAGGAGAGCTGGCACAATAGTCACAGGCTCAGACACAAAGGGTGTGTGCAGGCAGGGCTGCAACATGAGGACTCTGCTGTCCTCGAAGCATATCTGGCTCCTGGAGAAGTCAGCCTGTGGAATTCAAGCACCGGTGTTTGCCCAGTCATTTGCTATGTCTGGCTGAAGTGGGAAAAGTTCTTCATAGTCATGATATTGTAATTTCTTTAATTAGAGGGGCAGATTGAAAAAAGCATGAAGTGTGCACAGCATGAAATAATAGCTGAGGCAAATCTGATAGTTTTATGTACTCTTTTATGAAGGAGTTTGAAGTATGGGAATTTGGAATGGTTCTTTTCTGTAATGGTTTCAGACTTGATGTGATGACAACCATGTGCTGCTCCAGGGTGAACATGATCCAATGCAGTTCATATACACTAAACTCATGAAGATAGTCTGTCTTAAAAGGGCTTATCATCCTTTATTACTGTATCTGCCTGCAAGAGCTGCTCCAACAGATGTGTAGTGAGAAATGAAAGGCACAATGGCAGAGGCTGAGAAAGAATTTCGTGATTGCATTGGCAATAATTGGCATTTCCATTGGTGCTGTGGTGTGTACTCTTAATTGAAATGGGAAAGGCCTGTGCTTACAGCTCTGCTGCCATTTAGGCACAGCAGAGTTGAGTGTTCAAATGCAACTGAAGTATTTTAAGCAAGCCACTTATCAAACAGTAGTATTTTGTACAAACAGATATTGGAGCAGGAAATTAAGGAAAAATGAGACTTTGTAGTAACTTATGGAAGAGTTTGACTTAGGTTCTCAGTGTATATTCTGTTTTATGTAACATTAAAAAATTCTGTCAGGTTTCTTCAGTAGGGCTTGTTTGGGACTGAAATGAACTGTCTCAAGTAGTTCATCCTGATCCTCTACTGCCTTTTAACTCTTCTGTGTAGTCCTACCCTGAAGCTGTATACATTAGGCAGCTGTGGAAAAAAAATCTTGTTTTGCCTATGTTAGATTTTATTTTTCCCCCAGAAAATGCAGCGTTCACATTACTTTCTTTATGAAAGTGATATTTTTAAATGCCCAAGAAGATGTTTATCTGTGAACACTGTGTGCAGGAGTGGCAACGGTGGTGGCTTTCAGCGTGGGGAAAATGAGGATTTTTGGTTTTGTGCACTCTGTGTTCAAAGCTGCCCATAATACTGATGGTACTGATGCCAATGCCTTTGGCAGCTGACTGTTCACTGTCTGCATTTGGTCCTGAGGGAGGTCTGCATTTAATGGACCTCTGCTAGTCCTTTAGGCAGTCTAGTGAAGCCAGTTAATCATTTTCTGAACAGAAACCAAATCAGAATTTTCCAGCTGTAGAGTTAATTAGAACAACTAAAAAGTCAGGATCTTGTAATTACTGCTTGGAATATAGCTCTTTTCTGAGCTGAGGTGGTTTCTTTCCTCAGAGGCTCTTGACAAGTTGCCTTTTCTACAGCATCATATTCCATGAGTGTTTTTTCACCCTGACAAAACTGCACCCTTGACTCAACTTTAAAAAGTCACCATTTCTGCACAAAGGCCTTTGAAAGAGCTGAAATTCATTGTGTTCTTTGTGTCACTGCCTCTCAGACCTTACTTAATTGTGGCTATTTATTGGGAATTATATAAAGGGGGAGGAGGAATTGCTTATTTCTATTGAGTTTAAAAGCAAAGCACAATGATAACAACCCTTCAAATAACATGGCCTATGTGGCAACTCAACAGAGAAACACAGGTTATAGGGAATAATTAGCCTTTTTTTTCTTTTTTATGCACCATATTTATTATTATCATATCTTGATCTATCAGTACTTAATCTCATCTGCTGCCAAGAGATTTTGCTCCTGAAGTGGATCTCTCTAGAAAGAAGGATGGGTTTCCAGTGAAACTGTGCAAGGAACACTGCAGGTTTAATGCTGAGAAAGATGCCTGGTTTTTATTTTTCAAGAACACTTATGTCAGCCTTAACTTTTCAAACTTAGCAAATTTATTTGCTGTAGTGTTAATAAATCTGACAAAATATGCCTTGAACATGTCTTAAGGACAGAGGACAAGGAGTGAGAAACCCTAAGAGACAATATTTCAGGGTGAATTCTTCTGGCAGGTAATTCTAGGTTGGTGCACACAAGGTTTTCTGCTGTTTACCAGCAGGAAAACAATCCTCTTTATGAACTTTTTACCTGGCAGCTCCAGCAAAACACCTGGGCATCATTTCAGTGACTAGTTCCTGGTAGACTTAAGCTCCTGTACCCAGTTTAATGTGCTCAGTGTATCCCTTTCACACAGAATGTAGACTGTACACAGCGTGTTTAATCTGATGTGGTTTTGAAAGAATTAATTAAACCTTTCATTTCTTATTATTCAAACAGTAATTAATTTCAAATTAGCGTGCCAGAAAGCTGAAATGTGTTGGGAGAACTGGGTGGTTTGTTTCCATTTAGCTCTACTTCCATCCACATATGTCAGCATCACTCCACTTGAGCATGGATGTAGAGAGCAGATAGAAATTGGGCAATCTTTTATTTCAAGTTGAATGGTCCCCTACAGTAGCAGTGGATCTGCTCTGTTTTCCACTGTAATTGCTTCTGGAGGTTAGAGCAAAACAAACCTGAAAACCACAGGAATTGGAGGTTGTTGGGTGAAGCCTGATGATATATGATCCATAAGGGCCAATATTGCCAGTGTCCCTTGCCCAAATGCACATCTGTGCCGTGTGAAGTAAGATAGAATAGACATTAGAAAGTTGTTTTCCAAGTTCTTGCTTGTGCCTTTTGAAAATTGTTTGGTTTTGTGTTCTTCAGCTGTTTCTTTGCCTCATGCTGAGAGCACTGCAAGTCTTCAATTTGTATTTCAGCACTGCAGACCGAGGAGGGCAGGAGGGTGTAGCTACCCCAAAAAGGAGGAAAAAAATTTAAAAACAGACAAGCATGCTTTCTGTTTGCTGAACCTTTTTTATATATCAGGGATCAGATTAGAAAAAAACCCAAAACACTGAAGCTAACAGGACTAACTCTAATAATCTTACTGGGTTTTGAACTAGACTTTAGTCCCTGCCCTCGCCTTAATGAGTAGGGGAAAAATTGGTGGTTTTTGAAAGTGCTGCCAGCAGATGTCTCACACATTTCCTTAAGAAAGCAGATTAATCATTTAGCTCACTTTGATCACACAGCTCTGAGAAACTGAAAGTTCATGAAATGGTTTTCATTATGTTATGGACAAATCTTCAGTAGCTGCAGCATTAATTATTTTTAGACCTTTCCTGAGACAGGGTTTACACAGTAATCAAACCAGAACAAAATTTCAAGGGTTCTTCTGGTGTTTTCATGCTCAATGTGAAACTTAATGTACCTACAAATGTCCAACTCCTCACACTAAAATGAATTTATATTTCAGGTTTCTCGTTTTTTATTTACTCTTCTGCCCTCCACACTGCTCATGCAAAGGGACTCTAAAATGGCCTGGAAATCAAGATTTATCACAAATGTAAAGAGTTTGGCAGAGTACCACTGATGCAAATGAGGTTGGCTGTGTTCTTCCATAATAACTGCTTGCATTAATTATCCTTTCTGGTAGTAAAGGAGCACTCTGAATTACACTGTATTTTACACAGCTTGGCATTATACAGAGAATGCTGCTAAAAGCCTCAGAGGGCCAGTTGTGCTGTGCCACATTACATTTCAGAGCCATTTTTGGAGGTCCAGTGCTTGGCTGTGTGTCTGAGGTCTGTGCAGGCTGAGAGCTGCTGAGCTCTCTTAGCTGTGGAACCAGTGGAGGATTAATAATATTTGTGCTCCCTGAAAAGTTCTTAGCAGCCTGATTAGTCTGATTGTAGGGCTGGAACGTGGCAGGAACAATAGACCAGGAAAGTAGAAGTGTTGTGTCTGTTCATTTGAGATATGAGTGATTGTGTAAAATTGAGAGCCACCTCCATTTTCTACAGAAACAAGGGAGATCTGTCCCCAGACAGAGAAAAAGTTCCCTGGTGCTTTTTGCTCTTGGAGTTGCAGGAGAATGGCTGCTGTTGTTCTGCATTCAGACCCAATGAGCTCCTGAATACCTGGGAAAACAGCCTATGTAACACAACCCACCTGTCCTTATTCACAGGAATGCTGGGCCACAATAACAGGCATGGCTCTGAATATATTACATCTGCTTAATATTCTGTGTCAAGGGAGGAAATCCATCCCCAGCAGTCTGAGGGGCATGTTTTTAGATAGGCAGGGGGATGCTGTTGAGGCATTTCACAACTGGCTAATCTTTTAGCTGTCTGATTTTGTACATCAAAAATTGAGTCAAGCGTTTCTCAAAATTTAGGGCCTGGATCAGAGACAGAAATAAAAGACATGGGAAAGGTAATAAAAGTAGGCATAACAAATACAAGTACACAACTCCACTCTTTTGCCTGTGTTTTATATGCCCTTCTGTCCATCTTCTGCTGTGTTTATTTGTGCTGTAAATTCAGTGTGTTGAGCTTGATAAGTAATGGCAATTTAACCCAAATCAGGTGTTTTGGAGGTGAATGGACTATAAGCCATCATTTTCTGCTAAGCAGACATGCTCTTATAAAGGACAAACTGTCTAACCAGATCAAAAAACCTGAAAAGAGTAGTAAGAAAACCAGTAATAATTGAGACAGTGTGTCCCATATTCCCAGGGCAACAGAGAGCAGAATAAACTAAATAGGTTCAGTCTTTACTTCTCAGACTTCCACAAAAATCCTGGGGGCTTGTATCATCCTTGTCTTGTAAGGCTAATTTTGCATGTGCCACCAACGTAATAAAGCAGAAGGGGAGCATATTTTTAGGGCCCAGGACTTTGATACTGAGCTTTAAAACCTTAGCCTTTGGTAAATATGGGATTCTGGATGGGTGTGTGCTCAGCTGCCTTGAAGTGTGAACTTTTGTGGGAGTAGCACTATCAACAGTTTGGAAATTATTTGTCCTTGGGTTTATGGGGTGGCTGGATTGAAATATTATACAGAGACAGAGGAATAATATGCAACTCAGAGCCTCTGCTTTATTATCAGCAATATTGTATGCAAATGGGAACAGCATCTTCAAAACATATTCAAGTCTATTTTCCAAATACTATGGAGTTCTCTTTCCCTAGTTCTGCAATTTTACATGATTGTTTAAAGAGCAGCTCACATGAAGCTGGGTCTGCTGTATGAATACAAGCAGAGCACTCCAGCTGTTTCCCCTGTGGCTGATGCTGTCACAGGTTGAGACATGGACTCACTGCTGCAGCTCTAAACCAAACCCAAGGAGGAAGTGTGGAGTGCATTGGTTAAACCAAACTCAAGGAAGTATGGAGGGCACTGGTTAAACCAAACCCAAGGAAGTGCGGAGGGTACTGGTTAAACCAAACCCAAGGAGGAAGTGTGGAGTGCATTGGTTAAACCAAACTCAAGGAAGTATGGAGGGCACTGGTTAAACCAAACCCAAGGAAGTGCGGAGTGTATTGGTTAAACCAAACCCAACGAGGAAGTGCGGAGTGTATTGGTTAAACCAAACCCAAGGAAGTGCAGAGTGCATTGGTTAAACCAAACCCAAGGAGGAAGTGTGGAGTGCATTGGTTAAACCAAACCCAAGGAAGTATGGAGTGTATTGGTTAAACCAAACCCAAGAATATGTGGAATGCATTGGTGGCCCACTATGGCCCCTGGAGTCATATTGTGCCATCATGAGTGTTATGCCCCTGCATTTTGTGGTTTGACCTCTGGGCCATTGCTAAGGTGCCCGGGAGCTGCTGTCCCCATGGCCATGCTGTCCTTCATGTGAGGAGAGCAATGCCTGTGGAGCACACCTAGAATTCCTTGTGTCTGGTGTGATTCCAAATCAATTCCCTCCAGGAAAAGGACTTTGGCATAAACTGAGACTCAGGTTGATGTGTAGAAGTCAAATATTTGCCTTATATTCCTACTACTGCTTACCATTCTGCTAGCAGTTGCACGTTTTATTTGGGCTTCGATGAAACGTAAACATTTGGCCTCAAGTAACTTGATCCATGGAAATTTGTTGGAATGCTTACTAACTTTGGGAAAACGTGCTGAAATCTCCCAAGCCAAGAGAGATTCTTATGGCAACACAGAGGATATAGTGGCAGAATGACCCACAGGCACGAACGTTTCAGTCATGTCTCCAGGAGCTCCGCTTCCCTGAGGAAGTGTTTGACAGTTTGTGGCTGACTGGAATATTTCAGAAGTGATCAGAAAGCTGGATTTTTTGACAGGATTTGGCCATGTCCATGAGTACGTGACATGAGTATGGCTTGGCACGCTGCATTTTCCTTGAACACGTGGCCGTGTTGCTCGGAGACTTGCTGTTCTCAGACAACCCAGATTTCCCCGAGCAGGGGGCATCACACCGCTGTGCTGCTCCCTGGCTTCAGATTGCTCTTCCAGTTAAACTGTTCTTTGAGTCAGCCTTTTAGCACTGAAAAACTAGCTAATTTCTATCCACTTATAAAACTAGGCAATTTGGTGTTGGATCTGGCCTTGTGAAATGCCATTTCGAAGTAATGTCCTTGTAAATCAATCGAGGTTTGTTGTTGGAGCTGCTGGAGCAAGTTGAGGGAGCGGCCCTGAGGGTTGCAGATTCTCTTCTGTGAGGAAAGGCTGAGAGAGATGGAGGGGATCAGCCTGGAGAGAGAAGGCTCTGGGGAGTCCTGAGAGCTCCTTCCTGTGCCTGAAGTGTTGCAACTGGAAGTGCTGTCCTTGCTTGCCCAGCCTCCTGAGCTCCTTCTGGCTCTGAAGGCAGGCAGACAAAACCAGGCAGGCTCACAATAAATGCAGCAGACAGTCTACGCTATAAATCAAAAGAAATTCAACAGTTCTGTCAGGCAGCATCCCACTCCAGCTAATGATACTTCATTATGTTCTGGGAAAGAGATGGGGCTCTGATAGGTCTAATTAGAAGAAAAGGAAATGTAATTTCTAGGTCTCTCTTTCACTGTATTCCTGCACAGATGTTTTCAGGGTGGTTTCCAGGTAACTCCTGAAATCATAATAGAATAGTTGGAGATGGATTACGTGCATTCAGTCATTATCCATTGTTTATGTAGCAATGGGGGCTTGTACTGTCCTATACTACGCAAACATGATTAGAAGATATACCATGGGAAGAGATGAAGTCATATCCTTCACAAAACATAAATAAGCTGAAAAGTTGTCCTTTATGTGAGTATAGATCTTGTCTTTACCTTTCACATCTGTCCAGAGGCAGCGTTCTGCTGTAAAAATGCAGTTCTTATTGAGCTACAGTGTCTAAGGCCAATTCAGTTAAGTAAACTCTCTCAGCATTATGAGTTCTTGTGCTTACAGCTCCAATTCAAAATCCCTGCCTGCCTTGATTTGAAAGTCTGTAATGGAAATTATTTCACTAGGTGAAATGGAAAGCAAAGGATCTGAATAATATAAAGCTCATAATAAAAATGCGCTGAAGTGTTCTGACAAGATCTTTAAAGGCAAAAATACTGTTAGGTTGGGAAGGCCATTAATGTAGTACAGAATCATAAGCATCTTTTAGGCTTCTGTTTCTTTTGTAGGCTTTCCATTACCTGAGCATATTTTCAGCTCGAAATTGTAATTTTAAAAACACCAAGCACTTCAGTTTTGCTATTACATATACTTTGCTTTCTCAATCTTCTCTGAATGTTTTGTTACTACAATGGCAAGATCTGTAGAGCTTCTCACTTAGAAAGTCCAATCAAAATATATTTTAACAAATGTAATAGAGGTTTACCTCTGGGGACTTCTTCCTGCCTATGGAACTGGATGAGCTTTAAGGTTGTTTCCAGTTCAAATCATTTTGTGACTTACAGACTTTGTTTTTCAGCTCTCAGTACAGTCCGTGGATGTGCCCATGGTTGGCAGTAAGGAATCTACGTGTGGTTGTCTTGTCCAGCTGCCTTTCATTAGGAATTCTCCTGATTAAATCCTGCACTGAGCCCTTCATTTCAGTCATGGTAGGAGATTTAGCTGCTCATGTATTTTCTGTCTAGTTGCAATCCTCTCTACTTCCCTTGGGTGTCACAATTAAAACTGACAGTCTTTGGAATGCAATAATGTGTCTATGGGTCACTTTAAAACTGCCTGCTTGTGTTTTAAAATACCTCTGCTGGGATGAGAATTGGCATGACTGTATTCTGCTTTATTTCCATAATTAAACTCCAGATAGTAGGTAGCATTTATTGACTAAATTGTATTTTACCTCTCTGCTTTCCTGTGGCCTGCAGCGGCAACCTTGGAATTTGTGTTGACTATTAAGCAAAGATGCATTTTTGTTTGTTCTCATATAACAAATGATATAAGGCTGTAGCTCTTTTCCTGTGCAATTGTTAGCAATGTTTTTTTTAATATTTGGAAATATGGTGAGTGATAGATTTAATAAAATTAAACTGGGTCCAGAAACTTGTGTTCGTTCTAAAGTTTTTTTAATATTTGGAAATTAATAAAATTAAACCGGGTCCAGAAACTTGTGTTCGTTCTAAACTGGCTAAGGCAATAAAAATATAAGCCTGCTTTTAAAACCATTTAGAAATGTTAAAAGCAACTGAATTATTAAAAACCTGGTCATTTTGCCTAAAAGTAGGTAAAGCTATAACTATAACACCAAAAATGTTTAAAAATTTAGATGTTACAAATTAAGCCTAATATGTGGCATAAATATTTTTAAATAACTTTTAAAATTTATATACATCAGTGAAGGTGTACAAGACCACAGAAGGTATAACAAGAACTCTATCCCATTAACACCTACTTGAAAATTCTTTTATAATTACTAATAGGCATAACATTAGTCTGTAGGATATGAAAAGATTTCAAAAGCCTACAGGCAGACTAAGAAAGCTGAAAAATGTTTTTCTGCTGCACATAGTTGTAATTATCTTTCCAGAGTGTAACAGAGAAAAATTACTTCACTGACTCTTATCAATAAATGCTAACATAGATGTATTTTAAAAATTCCAGAGACCATTAATCTAAGAATTCACTGAAGCCTGAGAAAGAAGACTAAAAATCAATCTCCAAGAATTTTCAGAGAAATATCAAGTTCTGGCTGCTGGAACATCCTGGTTCAGGTATGTGGAACGCACACAATTAGGGATGGCCCTGTCTGATATCCTGCCAGTGAAGAGAATTGGCAGTGAGGAGGTATCTGCCATTTATCTCACCCTTTCACACCAGTCAGCCTTTCAGATTTTAACAGTTTTTACTTTTATTCTAACATTTCAAACTATGCTAAGTTAAAAATCTGCAACAAATACATTCAAAGCATTTTATGTAACAACTAAGGATCCACTAAGTGGAATTGGGAGCATTGTCATTAAGCAGGAAAAAAAGGGAGGACAGCATAGGAGGGAAATCAGAAACAAATACGCCTTCTGATCCTCCTGGGATGTGTTGTGTTCTCAGAAGAATCCAAGATTTGAATTTGTTTGCAGAATTTTCTAGAATCTTTCAGAATACTAAATTCAGGCAAAATATTTTTTTCCCTTTAAAAATAATTTGGGATTATTGTCTTCTTTTTATTTTGGTGAGAGTATGCTGCCAGCACACTTGCTGTCTCTTCCTCAGTGAGTGATTTTGTCAGCATGTTTCTTTTTATACCATTTATTTGCAAACAAAATACTTTACAGCTTTGCTTTTGGGCTCCTCATGTTTTTGTTAGCCATGGGATGTCGTGGGACAAATTCAACTGTGCTGGATCCATCAGCAAATACTCAGCTTTCAATTCATTGTTGAATCTTCAGTAGTTGGGGTCAGCTCTTTTGCCTAATCTCTATTTGAGGCTTTTATGCTACCATTCCCTGAGAATGACAGGAATTCTTAAGGGATTTATTGGTATCAGCCAGCTGCTGCTGTCTGCTGCTAATGCTGTGATCTGTCAGGTACAGTAATTCATTGAATTGTCATGCTTTCTGGGTTTCGAGGGGCTGTCCATAAAAATAAAAATCAAATCTTGTGATTTCTCAACTCTTTGGTTGCTGGACCCTCTAGTAAGGGCGTGTGGTGCCCTTGTGAGTGAGACAAGCAGAGCTCTCTGACAGGAGAGAGGCTGTGGAGGTCTCAGCCAGATGCACTGCTGACTGCCAGGAGTGTGCTGACACTACGCCCAGGAGTTTACACAAATATCTTGCTATAAATGTAAGCTATAATCTTGGATGTATTTCTCCCTATCAAACAATATGAAACATCTGTCAGATAAATCATAGGCTGTTACATTCAATCTTCAAAGTGGTTTCTAAAGTGCTGCAGGACTTTTTGTGCTAAAGATACAATATTCCACACTAAGAAGTACAACATCTAAAATGTAGAAGTTTTCATGGAACATATATGCATGTGTATGTATATACCCAGAGTGTCAATGGTTTTTAACACGGATGTGAGAAACTACCAGAGATAACCAAAGCCACATAAACTAAAAATGAGCTTTGAGATGTCTACCCCAATTTGTAATGATGCCTTTTTACAGTCTTTTGGGTAATGCTACAAAAAATTGGGAATACTCTGTATATTTTTACATGGCACAGCAGTGCAGTTTGCCCAGTGAGTTAATGAGCTTGTGGTGAGACCTTTGTGGCACAGCTCTGGGACATCAAAGGCTTTTGTCGCACGATGGGGAGAGAGCTAGAAACAGTTCAAGATGAAAGAATGATGAAAGGGTAGGTGCTCAAAGCTTGCCAAAACAAAGAGAAATCCAGTTGGTTGCTTCTTGTGTTAAAAAAGGACCATTAAGTCAAATGGTACATTAGGAGCTCCTCAACTTATTCCTCAGCAGAAATTTCATTAAGCTAAACAAACTGCTCTTAAAAGCCCTTTGCACAGGATCAGAGGTCTCAAGATACAACATTTTAAATTAACGATACTAAAACTATGGAAGATTTTCTTTTATGGATTGTTGCAGTGTTCAAAAGCTACCTATTAAAAATTAATAATATTGAAAAGAAAAAGAAATCCAAGTCTTCCCTGCTGGATCATGCTTTTTAATATCCTGGGTTAATGGTAAGTTCCTAAGTGGCACTAAGCAGGAGTTTCAAGTGCTGTAAGTACTGCTCTTATCCGCCCAAAATCAAATGAGATGTGAACTTTTAAACTCTATAAAGTAAGGTTGTTCTGAGGCTTGTGCTATGAGCTGAGGAGCTGGGTGACCTGGATCACTTATTACCTCTGACTCCTTGAAAACCTGGGCTGTGTTTTTGAGGCCTGCAGAGACCCAGGCTGACTCACTTGGTGCTGGGGTTTTTGGCCATGCTGTGTTTACTGTGAGTGACCTCCAGGTACTGCGTGCTGGGTAGTTCTGGGGAACTGTGGCATTCCCAGTCTGGAAGTGGTTCATGTCAGGCAGGTTTGTAGCTCAGGAAGACCAAACTGTTCCATCTGCAGCAGAGTCTGTACACAGACATTTGGCTTCTCTGCCTGTCTTGCTCTCCACATACAGCTATTAAGGATAATTATGCTTTCCCACTGCTGAATTTTATAGATAAGCACATTAGTTGGGAAGTACAGGGGAAAGGAAATCATAAACCTTCATTTATTAATTTGCTAAAACATATCCAAGGAGATTATGCAAAATATATATGCATTTCTGAAAGCTTAAGGGCTTTTTAATTAATTCATCTAATCTCTTAGCAAAAGAGAACTAATTTATTATTTAGTATTTTTGTGGAACATCTCTGTTTAGTGATGTTGCAAGGGCAAAGGATAGAGAATGCTGTTTCCATTCAAGGACACCCATTTAAAAAGAGGTTTTTAAAACACTTCTCTGTTGTTTTCAGCTCAGTGATATTTAAGGTTAGAACCTACAAGGCACAGAAAAGCAGCTATTCATACCACAGGGAAATTTTGAACTTCTAGGCCTGATCTTGCTGATGTCAGTGGTAATGCTGCTGACTTCAGTGGGAGCAGGTATTTGTTCTAAAAGCATCTGTAGCATGCCAGCTTTATGTAGGTGAGTTGTCCTAGCCAGTTTAAGATTTATCTGTAAGAAATACTTGGATTTGGCTTACAGGAGGTGGCCTATAGCAGCCATACTCCTGAGGCCATGGCTTGCCTGTGTGTTCCAGCAGCAAGCACTCTGATTGAAGCTGAAGTTGCTGCTAAAAAGTGGAAACATTTCAAAATGGATCCAGGACAGAAATAGCATTTGTCAATCCTGCTTTTCAAATGAGAGAAATCATACCTTAAAATAATATTTTGCTGGGCTATGCAGTGAGTTTTCTTTGAAGGAAATGCTGCCAGTTCTCACTTTGCTGTCAGTCACCCACAAGGTAGTAGCAGCTTTGAGTGTCAGAACTCAATCTGAGAAATTTAATTGCTCTTTCTGTACCACTCTTTCTCTTCTCTGGTCTCTTCCAGCAGGAAGTCCCAACTCTGAACCCAAAAAGTCAAAGTATTTGTTAGAGGTTCTGCTTTTTCCCAGTGTTTATAAATTTTAGTAACATCTCATGTAAATCTGTAGTTCTGGACAGAGAATGAGGCAGTATAGAAGGAAATACATGCTATATTTTGGTTTGCTGATGCATGCTTTTATCTGTTTTTTCTTGGCTTTCAGCTTTATCTTTGCTCTCACATATGTCAGTCCCATTAATCTTTCCTCAACGAGTGCACTGACAGAAGGCTTTTTCAGCAGGGCCTGCCTATTTCTACCAGTGTGGATTGATTAGGTCAGTAAGAACTCACCTACAATGTACACCAGGCAGCTGGCTCGTGCTGCAAGTGCTCTTTGAGAGCACTCTGAGAGCTGCAAGTGCTCTTGGGTGAGCAATGCACTCCAAAGCATATACAGGCGTGTCATTTCCAACAGTGTCAGTCTCATCTCACTGTCAAGTGCTGCAGAAAATACCAGACACATTCACCCATCAAAATCAAGCAGGAGCAAACCTTGCAAACAGGAGCAAACAGTGTTCCTACTGTAAGTTGTCACTAACTGTGTGCTGAAATTGATTCCAAGTTTGCAAGATCTGGGAGGTCAGTCTGTGCAGTATTTGGTGCAGAGACATAACCCTGTTCAGACGATGCACAAGGGTTATGCCAGTAAATACCATTCCTGCTCTTAGGATATCATCAGTGGCACTATCAGATAGGTAAGGCCTGCCTGTGAATCCTTGAACACCTTTTCAAGAGATGTCTAGAAAGGGTGAAGGTGTTTTCCCACTGATTTATAGATTCATGTTTGTTTAGGTGGATTTTTGGTTATTTTTATGTACACGCACGAGGATTCAGTTGAGATAAAATTTGTGGGATGATCTTGTGGTACGTGTAGCACAGCTTTTTTAATTAAAAAGAAGACCTGCAGTTCTTACTCAGCTGAGCATTCCCTTTCATTGCTGCTTGTGTGTAGACAGAGAAACTCCTCATGTTGGAAACAAAAAGGAGTTACCTCTATAAAATCAAGGTTGAGCACTTTGCTGCTCAGTCTTTTAGGCCTGAAAGCAGAAACTTTGCTGAAGTAGGTTAATCAAGGTGAATAAAAGCTGCCTTTGAAGGCATCACCCTGGATAATTCTCCAGCTTAGCTGTCTCTGGAATAGTTAGTATTAAGAAAAAAATATTTATCAACTACATTGCACAGTAGAACTTGGGAAAACTTTCCAGCCCACTCTTGGGAAAAGAAACAACGTTTGTAGGTGAAAATACCAGCAAGCCTTAGTTCCTTTAGCAAGCAACATGAAATCATCATGCTTACAGTATCCCTTTTCTTTTCCACTCAAGCTGAGTCATACATAATTGACTGTCTGCAGTGTATAGAAAGTGTGTTCAAGTCTGTGTGACATTTTATTGAAAATATTCTAAAGAAGTTTTGAAACTGAAAACATTAGAAAACTTGAGAAATAATCAGGAATATAAAAGCAGAGCTGAAAAGCACAAAATTGGTGAGGTATTTTAGAAGGTTTTTTTCTAGGAAGTTAATACATGTAAAATGCTGTCAGTATAATGTATTATTATTATTATGCAATGTTTTGTTGCAGTTAGTAAGAACAGGTAAGTGTGGTACTGGAGGAATGAATCCAATGAATCCTGCAATACCATCTCAGACAGGAGCTCTGATTCTGTTGTTTTCATGTGCTAAAGGTAGGTCTTTGAGAAACACTCATTTAGCTGTAATGTCAGATATTTCAGCTGGGATACCTATTTTTCTGCAAGGTCTGTCTCCAGCCTAGGCTCCTGGCTGAAAGAAATGCTACTGCATGGTTTTCTGCCCAAGAGATCCAGACACATCCCAAGGTTTCAAAATAACACAATAACCAAAGTGAGTATTCCAACACTTCATTTCAGCAGTTTTGAAACCTGTGAGGGCCTCATGCCAATGGCATAAATCATTGGCTGCTATAAATTGATAAAACTCCATTAAAACTGAATGATTCATAGACAAACCAAAAATTAATTCAATCCAATGTAAATTTTCCTTGTGATAAAAAAAATCTAAATTTTAACTTCCAAGTTCTAATGACCTCAGAGAGAATTGCAGCTGGCATTTATTGTATTTCTGATAAATTACTCCTCTCAAACATATACAAGTGCTGATGTGTGTTTTGCTTAGGCTAATATTTCATCAGCTGTCAAAGTGACCAGAGTTCCTGTAGGAAATTTTAGTAGTAAGTGAACCAAGCTGTGGCTTCTGATATTGTCCCAACCTTCAGTACATCTAACTCATGAATGCTTGCCATTGGTTTGCAGATGTGAAATCATGACTGGGTTGTTAACTTCATGTTTGCATGTGGCAGTGCTTATCAGATCCAAAATCCACTGAAATAATATGTTGGATCTGTTAAGCTGGCAGAGCAAAGAAATTTAGATTGCATCAAAATTTAACTGCAGGATGAGAACCAGCATTGCAGAATCCCAGCGCCGTGAGGGCACAATGGGTTGGACGCCGTTGAAATTTGTTGAAACAAAAACTCAGGCAAAGGGAATGGAATAAGGGGAAATTTTTTTGCAATCAGAAGATTTTGAATTTATCAGAAATTGTATTTTGAATTTATCAGACTTGCAGCCTTCAGTATGAAATATAATCTAGGATGTTTATTTTATTATTTGACTAAGTCTTAGTTTTGAAATGTTAAATCATGCTAACAAAAACAGTGATATGTTTGCAGTGGTTTTACTCAGACTGAGAATTTCCAAATTATTCCAATAGTGCATGGGAGTTTGACTTGTAACAGTTTGAGATTTCCAACGTTCTGCACACACAAGAAATGAAAAAAACAATCTTTCTGAATTGTTCAGAGGTAACAAAATTATTTCTCTTCCCACTCAAGTGTGGTATATGAAAGCCAGGATTCATCTGTGTGGGATCTCCATCACATCTACTTTATTGCAATAGGAGTAGCAGTGGAGTTGAGCTCTCAACCTTTCCAGAAATGCAATAAGGGATGTTTTAAAATCTCTTGGCTGCCCAGGGTTGAATCTGTTCCTACTGGTTAGAAACAATTCAAGTGCACACTGGAAATGAGAGGAGGCAAATATAGAAGGAGAAAAACATGGAAGCATCGGATCTCTGGCAACAAAGCCTGTAGTGTACTAGCAGTAACTGAAATTTTGCTAGGCAAACAAATAACCAGTGAGAAACAGCAATAAGTTGATTTAGAATATAGGAAAATTAGGCTGGAGGCTTGAATTTAATTTGTGGCTGAACTGTTGAATTATATGGGAGTTGGATGATTTATTGGGATTTCGATTTCAATTCAGTTCCTTCTCTCACCATTAATGGTGTATGTTTAGGTTGTTGCTGTGGAAGAATTATTTCTTAATATGTGTTTTCCTGCAGAGGGACAAGTACAAGGAGTCTTGAGCTCAGTGTAGGATTTCTGGGGACTCTGGAGATCCATGGAAAGCAAGACAACTTTAAGATTTCCATTTCTGTCAAGTTTATTTTCTTCTGCAGCTTCACCTTTGGTTCCTAAATATTTCCTGTCTCTTCCTGTGGTAATCTTACTTTTCCTGGAAGCTCCTGAGTGAAGGGCATTCAGCTGCTCCTGTATCTGATGAAATTGAGAGGTTAAAAAATATCTATACCAAAGTAAAATATAAGTGTAATATTTATATGCATTTATATTTATAGAGAGAGTGACTCTTTTTAAACACTTTTACAGCCAAAACCGATGGGAACTGAAACTTGAAATACTGCTTGGAAATTGCTCTCACCAAGAAGAAAGGCTGTTGAGTTCTCTGGAGAAAATTGGTTTCCATTGGATTGAGTTATGAGCATTCCAAATTGAGTATTGAGAATGCTCTGGGTTTTGCAGGAGCTTTTCAAATGGGCTCATAAATTGAGCAGATAAGGATGGCTGGTGCAGAGAGTGGTGCAAAGAGCTCCTTAAAGGAACTCCTGACTCAGGAAAAGTTTCATGGCTCCAGCAGTTCTGGCACTGAGTTACAAGTCAGTGAATGGAGAGCATTTAATTTACTTGTGGTCAAGCTTTAAGCAGACAGCAACCAGCTAACTCACTTTTAAAAGTGAATTTTCCCCTCTGTTGGAGTATATTCAGCAGAAATTGTTAACTAATGGGGTTTTTAGCTCAATTTGCTTCTTTAATCCAGCTTAATACTTAAAACAACCTTGAGATATTGCAGGTACGTGGGCACTGCCCTTGGAATCTCTGTTTTCCACCTCTGTGGGATCACTTGAGCTTTTTCTGCCCCTGGTCCCTTTTGCTGGAGGTCAGAGGTGTGTCACAGGAGCCCAAAGGGAAGCTTTTGCCTGTGCTGTAGGGATGGCTGTCCCTGGGGGCAGGAGCCTGGGTTCTGACCCTGCCATCCCTAGGGAATGGGTAAAAACTCCTCTCAGCTCTCTTACTTGACTTGAAACTTCCTTTCTAGTGCTCTGTCCCTAAAAGGTTTCCTTGACAGGCACAGGGGTTGTCTTTCAAAGGGAAAGCATGGAACTCTCAGCATTGGGATGAGGAGAGATGTGAAGCTAAGTACACACAGGGACAGGCCAGGAACTGCCAATCCCAAGGGTGTAAGGAAAAACCTTCTCAGCTTCCTCTCCACAGATAAATATCAGGGCTTTTCCTGGACTGAACCCTTTTCTTCCTTTGCTTTCCACTACAGAAAGCAATCTTTAATTATTTTATAAATGACAAGATAGATTCACTCTGACAGCTGTCTGTTCTTTCCTGAGCTACAGACATGGAGAATTTTTTTTCTGTGCTTCAGCTGCTTCAGTTTTAAATCTGATATAAACACACCCCAGGATACAGTCAACACAACCAGGCTAAAATCAATTTGTCTCTGTATTTATTGCCTGTACTCTGATATAAAACCCCTGTCTAACTCTGATGTAAAAGCATTAAGTGAAATCCTAATCTTAATACGGTCACAGGTTAAAGTTCTTTAATGACATGAAGCGAATTAGTTATTTGCCATATTAGCAATGTAAGTCAAGAAGATTCATGAGGCAATAATGAAACAACATAAATTACCCTCTCACTGAGTCATAGGAATAAGTTCCTATTTGGTGCAAATAATTGAGCAGGGTTGATTATTAACCACTGTGATTTCTTGTCTTAAAAAGGAAAAGCAATTTTGTGGTACAAGCAGGAAAGAAAAAATTCTAAGCAAAAGAGTTTTGGTTCTTTTTTCTCTGGATTTCAAGGGATCCAAATAGAAAGATTTTTATTTTGGACAAGCAGGTATTGTGTTTTTCCAGACAGTTCACAGGAACAACAAACTCTAACAAGTACAACCTTGAATTTGACAAATCTTTCATGAATGTCATTATTATCTGCCATTTTCTTTAGTAGTCAAATACACCCACCTTCAGCACCTTCTGTTCTACATGAATTTGTTCTGTCTGATGAAGGCAGAATGCCTTCAATCAAAAGAGATCTTCAGCTTGTTTCAAAGGCAGAATGCAGCCCAAAGAGAAATAAATATATTCTGATTTTAAACTCCTGAATAATTTCTGATTAAATTAATAAATGGAGAAGTATAGGAGAAACAATATGAAGCATTTGTTTAAGCATTGAGAGACAAGAGCCAGTCAAGTGTCTGCTAAAATAAAAGTGACTGGAGTACCAGAGTGCTTTGAATTATAAAAACCATTATTAAATAGCCAAATTGACTACCTATGTCAGCTGAAGTGTGGGTGTGGCCCTGTGAGGTGGAGATTACACTTAAGTCTCATGTTTTAGGCCAAGCTGCTTCACTTTCCTATTTCACTAAACAACACTGCTTTGCTTAGTTAGTGTGATTTGGTTTTTTGGTAGTAACTCGTGTAATGCAAGTGCTGGTGCAGCTCACTTCAAGGGCAGCAAGGAATGGTGCAACAATTCATGCCCAGCTTGCAGTCAGGTTTGTTGTTGTAATTTCAGTATCAACTGCCTTACTCTAGTATTCTTTCAAATGCTCCAAAAACAGATTTTAAAGACTGCTGGAATTTGCTGATGCTTTTTAGCCTTTTTCACCTTCTATTCCTCACAAATAGCTCATCTCAGTACCAGGCTCTGTGCTGGGTTGGGTTGTTTGTCTTTGCACTTTTCCAATCTCAGGGATGTTCTTGTTCTTCAGAATCACAGAATAATCTTTACTGCAATGTGTTTATCACAAATATGAATCTGCTACCTTCAACTCAGAAACATTTGGTGAGTGAAGTGCAAATAGAGAAATATGTGATATTAGAAAAATATCAGTGCCTGTTTGAGGTGTGAAAATCACCAGGGAAGTGTCATGTTTTGCCTGCTGATTTCTCTTTGGAGTGAAATAGCAAGAAAACCCACAGGCCAAGAATCAGGGTTGCATTTTTCCACAGGTACCAGCTTAACAAGATGTTGTTGCTGATGCTATAAAAATTATGCAGGGTGTCTCCTTTTTTAATAAATGTGAGTTCCTGGCCAGCTGTGATCCCTGACAAAGCAAACTGTTTCATGGCTGTTTGTTACACAGACCTTGGAAAGCTACAAGATTCTTAGTCCACCTTGTTATCCTATAGCTGTGTTTTTCTCTTGCTCTTCAGCCAGTTGCAGCAGTTCCTTGTGAGACTGATTCATTTCTCCTGGCCAGTTCACAACTCCCTGTGCCCAAGGATTGGCAGGTGAAGAGCTGAGATTTCTGAATAAGATTGCCTCCTAAGGAGTGTCCTTGTTTCTCCCTCTGTCATCTGAAGAGTCTGCCCAGCATTTCAGTGCACATCTGAAGATAAAAACATCAAAACGCACAAGATTCTATCCCACAAGAACTTTTGCTCATTGTGCAGAGAGAACCAAACTTCAGCCTTCACTGTTGGGCTTCTGGTACTGACACAAATACGTTGATGGGTTCCAAGGTTTTAGAGGTCATTCTGTGACCTGTGATGCTCAGCTGGCTCTGGAGCAGATATTAACCCAGACCTTGAGGCTTAACTATCTCATCATTTCACGATGATGTAAACATCCTCCTCTCCTACACAGATATTCTAAATTTGTTAAATAATCATACAAGTCAGCTCACATGGTATCCATTATTCTTACTGACTTCAAACCCCCTTCTTTGTGCAGTAGCTCAGTTGTTTTAATTCATACCCCTATCCTGCCACTTCATTTAAGTTTTCCATCATTTGAACATCATATTCAGTTCCCCAGCAAACACCACAGCCATCCTGCAAGCAGTCCAGGCCTGACAGTGGCCTTTCAAAAGGTATCATTACTATTTGTTCTTTATGTATTCACTACTCAGAAAGGTGCCACCATGTACATGAGCAAACAGGAAAACTGTCACAGTTATGCTCTTCCTTTTAACCACAGGGTCTCAGCTGAATGTGCCACCTTAGCCTGCACCAGTAAAGGTGTTGAGTGCGAGCAGAAAATAGAAGGTTTAGATGGACTTAGAGGGTTTTGATGGCAGAAGCCTCTTGGATATTCTAAACTGATGTCTTGCTTATTTTAGTATAGATTTTGTCCAGTGGTTCCTGGCCTGAGTACTGCCTTCTGCTGGGTGAGGAAGCTAGCAGTCATCCACTGCTGGAATTTACATGTGTGTGGTATCACTTTAAATCTAGCCCAAAATTCCATTTTCTCTTATTTCTCTTTTTTGTATATGTGAGAAGTAAGTCCATTTTTTCAGGGGCAGATAAATGCAGGAAGCAGGTGTTCTGAAAGTACAAAAGCATTCCATTTGGCTTCCTACATTCAATTCCCACTGCATAACAGCAGGGAGTTATGCTGCAGGGTGATAGGGATCTCTGCAAACCAAGGGTGCTTTGCAGAAAAACGGTGGGAATTCTTGTCTTGAATGAAATGAAGCTGAGTTTCATTTTCTCTATCTTGCAAGGTGGTGTTGCACCGAGTGTGGGGTTTTTTTCTTGTTGCTAACAGGGTAAATTGAAATATGATTAATTAATCATGTAATTTCTATCCAGGGCATTACATATTAATATATTAGAGTGAACTAAATTCAGGAGGGAGTTGTGAAGTTGTAGTGAATTTTCCTGCACCTACATCTAAATGGCTGGACTGACAGCTAGATAGGAATCTTTGCTGCATCCCAGCTTGGAGAATTTCTCGGTGTCTTTCCCACAGAACAAGACACACTGAAACAATCCCTGTGTATGCCTGGTACCTCCAGCTCTCTTGAGGTTTTTGGTGCTAACATTAATCTACACTACCTTCAGGCAAATATGCAAAGCAGGACTTTGAAATGTAGATATTAGGAACAGTTTAGTTAGGTAAAAAATTGCTCATGGGTACAAATGAGTAGATTGGGAAATTGATCTATTAAGAGTAAAAAAACTTTGAAGGAACAAAAAATGAGAACCACCATGACTTCTTTCTAACCCATGACAAATTTAATAATTGCTTCAGTAAAATCTTACTTTGAATGTGCCTCAAATGAACAAAAAGAGTTCTGTATAAAACATTGACCTGGAGGAGTAGGCACACAGTTATGGTGAGTGTGCATTGCCCAGCATGAGTTCATTAACCCCGAGTGATTCCAGGAGAGGCTGTTCCTGAGCATTTGCAGCTGGGGCAGGACCTTCAGGGACTCATTCCCAGCTCCCTGGCTTCTGATGCAGAATACTCAAGACACTTGATCTGACACATATTTAAATCAAGGAGGAGCTTTCCATATGAAGCATATCAAATCCCACCTGATTTATATTAAATGCTTATTTGGCATGTTTTCTCGTTTTACCCAAGAGCCATTTCTGGGTGAGGGCCAGACAGGAAAGCAGGTTCTGTAGAACACTGATTAAAGATGAGGGCATCATGCAGAGGCTCCACATCAGGCAAATGCATTCAGGTAGAATTTTGAATAAATCAGTATGGGGAGGCTGTGGGAAAAGCAAAGTTTCGTGTACAGAGCTCCTGTATCAGCTGCTTGACATCCTCAGTCTGCACAGACCCTGATTCATGGTTAGGGCAAAATAACTCTGAGGTTTTACATGACTGCTAACACATGACATTAAAACATGTGTATGATCTGATGGAGACAAAGACTGCTGCTTGTCTCTCTGCACCCTCAGTACTGAGGGTTTATAGATATAAAAGAAGTGAGGGGTTTGCACAGATACTGAATTCTGTGATGTGGTAACAATGCTATGAGGGATGAAAGCCATCAGAGGCTGCCAGACTGGGACAAGAAATAAGTGAGGCTTTCTTAGAATCTTTGTTTCTCCTCTATTATAGTTGCAGGACACAGATCATAAAACGCTTTAGGAGCTGGCAATTTAAATTTTGGAGCTGCGCAAAACCAGAGTTTCTTTCAGGGGAAGTTTTAGAAGTTTTGAAGTCTGGTCACACTGGGGAGTGGAACAAAATATACTAGCATTTCAGAATCCTTTACCAAGATAAAATGTTTGGTATTTTAAACACAAAATCACTTCATCTTTGCAGTGACATGTTTTAACTGTTGTGCTTTCTCCTGAAACAAAAGAAGATAAACCCATACATTATCACAGTTTTTGACTTGAATAGATTGGCATATTCAGATAAAACGTGCTTCCAGTGCTGCTTTTCCAACAAGCTGTATGAGTTGACATTTCCTTTTCAGATGGCTTCACCCGCCCTGGTGACGTTATTCATATCTAAGCATGAATGAGCTCTAATGTATCACAACACTTTGCTGTTGTGGGCTCGGGGCCCAGGTTTCCTTTGGGGATATCAGAGTCAGTTTTCTCTGGTGAAGGCCTGGCAAGTTTGCCAAGCTGGGTTTTCCAGAGGGGTCAGAACTTCATCCCCAGAAGGAGGTTGTTCAGGGTGTCAGGCCCAAGAGCCATGGAAAGACTGCAGTGGCCTTGGACCACGTGTGTGGAAGTGTGACATCTGTGTCTGCATTTCTTGATGGGATTCCAGGCCAGTTCTGGCCGGTCTTGGTGTGAATTCCAGCCCAAAGCACCCAGCAGCAGAGGGGCTCATTTGGCTCCCAGCCTTTCCTTTCCCTGATCCTTGCACAGAGCAATGTGTATCTTTGGCTCTGGTCTCCATTCCCCTTAGACCAGGCAGAGGCCAGCTGGAAGCACAAGGAGAAACTATAATAGAACTCAGCTAGCAGGATTTTATGTTGTTATTAAACAGCTGTCCAAACACCATGTCAGAGTTGCTTAGAAGAATTCTTTCTCTCAGGTTATAATGTACATTTCTTAAGCAGGATGATAATCTCACATCTTTATTTAAGGCCAGATTTACTTTGAAATACTATAGTTCTTTATAGTTGAGAAGGATTTGCATGGCTGTAAATGGCAAGTAAATTTGGGTCATTGTGTGGCTTGTGATGCTTTGTTTGGTAAATATTGGCAAAAAGGTGTAAGTCCTGTAAAAATTTACTTCATACCACTGCAAAATGTTAATTGTCCTTTACAATGGGTTTTTTTGAGAAATATTTTCTCAAGCATTTGCATGATGCTGGTTTTGTATTCGTGTATTATAAAAGAGAAAAGTTTGTGGTTTTGCATTTGATCAAATTATTGATTAAAAATTCCCTGTTTTCCCTTTTGGAAGACACAAAAAAAGAATAGTGGGTCAGACTCTAGTCACAGCTTGTATGTATTAAGCATAACACGTCTGCTTTACCTTTTCAACTTGTTTCTAAAAAGATACTGTAGAAAAATAGGGAGTTTTGCCAAATGTAGATGAGCAGAAGATTCATATCAGGATGGATGGATTAAAGGTAAATGGTGAGCTGGGCGAAAAAAGCCCTATATAAATGAATTGTACTTTGAGTTTCACATTTGTAGTTATCTTTAAACAGAGAGATTAAAAGCAGGAGTGTGAAATTCCAAATGGTGAAGAATAATGCTAAAGTTTTACCCACCAGTTGCACACAGCTCTGCACCAATTACTCCTCCTCAGCTTGAATTTCCCCCTTCTCTGATTAAATGTCAGCGCCACTGTCAGCAAAAATGAAAGAGAGCATTGCAGTCTGGTAGGGAGGCATTTTTATTCTTTATTTTTTGCTTTTAGTACAACTTAGACTGAATCTCTTTTCTGACTATGATAATTAATTCTCATTCTAAGAAGGGAGGGGTCACAAAATAGAGAAAAGGCCAGAACCACCACACAGATGGACACAGGAACCCAAGGGTAGCTGAGTTTACAAATACACACTTAATTCTCAGAGATATTCTTAACAGGAGCTGGCTGAGTTGGTTACCCCCAAAAGTTGCACCCAGGATGATATCTATGGGCATCAGAGCTGGTTTTCTCTTCTCAGTGTGCTGAATATTGCCAGACCAGTTTCACCTTGGAAAGCAAACAGATAAATGCCCCCCGTCAAGAATGGGCAGGCTGGCACAATTGTACAGTGTTGTGACAGGTGGAAGCCACTGAGATTAGCTGCACAGCTTGGGGAAAGTAGACTTCTAGAGCAAAATCTTTTTTACACTAAAAGGAAAATCTAATGTGTATTTTTAGTAGGAAGAGAAGCACTTTTTGCAAAGTCTGCTCTTCCCCTCTCTGCTATTCTGTGTGTATTTTTGTCAAGTTTTCATACTTTGGTGATTGCCAGGAGTAGAAACATTATCTAGAGTATCTGCTAGTATAAATAATTGAGTTCTATGAACTTCTGCCTTTTACATCCACAGAGAATCTGGTCCATTTTTTGAAGATACATATGGGCACATTGAAGTGACTAGTCTTTAAAGAATGTTCTGTACAACCATTGCCCACCCTTCCACTGCTGGGCTGCCCATTTGTACTCCTAAGCCTGGTTTTCAGTTTATTTTGGAATAATAAGTAAACAGAATGGATTTGCACATTCAATCTTCCTGCCCTCTTCCAGCTGCAAAGATTTTGCTTACTTCTTTTTGAGCTATGATTTAATTGTTAGGATATTTTTTTTTAATTCATATCCTTTTTACAATCCGGTTCCCAGCTGCAAATTCCCAACATTATATCCAGCATTTTCACCATGTGTTTAAAATCAAGAGCCATCCTTTCCCACCGCTTTGGAGAACAGATCACTCCCAACTCCACCAATAAGACTGTGGGGAAAGACTTGCTAAATACCACCAGGCACAGAGGGGAAAAGGCAGCAGTCATGAAGATTCTCCTGTTTCTTCTCTCCAGCAGTGCTTCCTCACTGCAGCTGAGCATGGTAGGGAGTTATTCCCACAGGGCTGTGCTTTCAACAGAGTCAAAATTTACATTCTGCTAGCCCTTCTCCTTCCCACATGTGCACACAGAACAGAGATTATTTTATCTCTTGAATCTTGCAATATAGACATTAGCAACTTGTCTGAACAAGTACAAAGAGGACATTTCTTGGCATGCAATGCTTTTCCATGTTGGAAAAGTGAAAAATCACTGCATTTACTTACAGCTTCCCTCTCTCTTCAGCATATGGACACTACTCAAAGAGCTGGAGTCAAAAATCCCATTTGGAAGGTACTGAGAGAGCTGAGGGATGGCTGATGTCAGTGGGAGAGGTGGTTAATTGCTGCCTGGGTAGTGAAGGCTCACAGGGCTGGGATGGCTAAAGTACTCCCAGCCTCCTATGTCAGAGCTCCAGCAGCTGTGGTTTGTACTCCTGAGAGCCTCACATAGCAGGGCTTCAGGAGTCCTGGAGGACAGCAGCCCCAGGCACCAGAACTTTCCTCCTGCAGAGTCCTTGGCCAGGACTGTCAGCCAGATCACAACCTATCCATGGGCCATGGAGCTCCAGCAGCCCCTTTGGTCTACTTACTGCTATTCCCAGGAATTTAGATCATCCAGTCAGCTCCATGCCTTGCATGGCAACTCCTCTGTTTGCAGGAGAGCCCCAGGCTGGCCACTGGAATATGCAGCAAACTTCTCTTGTTCTTTGGAGTCCTGGTTTTGCATGCCAAAATCACAGGATCTTTCCAGCCCCCAAGCATTGCAGCAGACACCTCAGGCTTTTAGGCACTGTGTGCTTAATGCTTTTGCAGCCCTTGATTAAGTGAAATAAATTTCATCATTCACCTTTGAAAAGATCTATCCCACTTTTCTTTCAGAATCTGTCTGCTGGCTGCTGACAAATTCCAGATGTGGCAGCTCTGATCCTGAATCAGAGACGCCCCTGCTGAATTGCTGTCAGGAGCCACCTGCAGCACTTGCTGTCTTGACATTTCTTGCACTCTTGGCAAACTTTATTTCTTTCCCAGCTGCACTTGGGGCCATGAAAAAGAATTCCTTGTGTCCATGCTGAAGTGCATAACTCTAGAGCAGAACCAGCCATTCCCCAGCGTTCCAGACTGGTGGCACATTGCGGGAACTGCCCTCACAGTTGTGATCCACAGAGACATTTCATTTAAAATTGGATTGTTGGGAAAAGCACTCTTGGAAAGGGCCAATACACACCTTTGGAAGTCCCTTCCCAGTGTTGGGCAAGAGCTGGCCAGATTTATGGACTGTCGATCAAACTTTTTATTCCTCAGGTACAGGCTGTGAAGAGCAGAGGTGAGCTGAGTTTCTGGGAACACTTTTAAAAGTACAGAGGCTTCAAGTACCCTTGGAGCAATGCTGTAGGTGACTCACTGGCAGTGTCTGTGTGAGGCATATTTTCAGGAGCTTGTCAGAGGTATCTATAAGGGAGAACAGGCTTTATTTGCAGCTATAAAGAAATAATGGTCTTATCAGCAGGACACCGGTATATTTACTTCACAGTAAGTAATATCTGGAAAAAGCTAATCTTCACATGCCATAAAGCAGGAAAGAGCAATAGCTTATTTATAACACACTCACATTCTTCTGCAGAGCTAAAAAATCTATTATTGAAATAGCATTTTGCAGGTTTTGTGAAATGAGGGCTTAAAAATTATTTCAGCAAGTAAAAACACTCAAGTCGGTCTTTCTGTAGTAGGAACAATTCTTCCAAGTCTTTGTGGTTATATCAATATGTCATCTGGACCAAGAATTAGTATCTCATAAAATAGTAATTAACAAGAAAAGGAGGGCAGCTGTGGATTGATTTGAGCAAGAATACCTGTTATACCTCTCCAGCCTCTCTGCCATCTCAAATTATGACCGAACAAATTCAGCCGTGGTGTAAAATCAATGATTTTCATGAGGCTGAATTAGAATTTGAAGTGTGGAGAGTAGAAGTGATCTGTTACTCTTTCTCAGCTAAAAGAAACTGATGAGCGATGTTGATGTCCAGAATATGGCAATGGTTTTCTGGGTTTCAGAAACTTAACAACTGTAATTCCTAAAGCTCTTTGCCCAGTGTGACGTTCATCTAGGGAACAGTATGCTAGTCCTCATCTCCTGTTAAACAGGATACACCAATTTGGGTCTACAGCTTAGTAAAGCAGGGCAAATTCACTATGAGTTGAGAATCTGGCCCAAAGTGTGCTGAAGAGACCTAAGGGTGTCCCAGACAGCTGGGCTACTGCAGCTGGGATGTGTAGTTGGAAAGGTATAACTGCATCTTTAACAGCACCTTTACAACCATTTATAAAGTTGTCTGAGTCAGTCAGTTCATCTGGAAGAGTCAACCAGCCATGTGCTTCTGGGGAGAAGACAGATGTTGCCTCTGTAATCTGTAATCTATATGTGGGGTGTTGTTCTGAAAGTAATGCACCAGCAAAACGTGGAAAAAATAACATTACATTGCCTTCTGCTTTTCCCTAAGTTGTCCAAAGAGTATACATCATCACCAGTTGAAGGTTGTCTGAAGTATACACCTTGCCTTGGAGTTTCGTGTCTTTATAAAGAAATGCAGGGACTTCAGTGTTTGGTCACTGTCATGCCAAAACCCTGGGCAGCAATTCTGCTCCTCATTACTGGGCATGCACTTGGCAGTAAGGATGTTAGTCTGGCTGGCAGGAATGAGATTTGCTTTCCCTTGAAGCTCTAGAAAAGGAGAACTAAGTGACGGCTCCTCCTTCACTTGGTCATTATGCCATGCCTTGATAAGATCTGCTGAAGGTGGATTCTTTTCATCTCTGTGCTTTGGGTGTGTCCTCTCAGCCAGTTCTGTCTTGCAAAGGGTAGGGCCCTGCTTTCTAAGTAACCTGGTGGAATATCCAAGGGTACTGCAGAGGAGAGCACAATTCACCGTGTCAAAGAACGTGAAGAGAGATTATTAATGATCCTCAAGCAGTGGCCATGTGTTATCGGAGGTCAGTGGTACACTGATCCCTGAGCACCACAGAGACTGCTACACTGCAAAGTGTTCAGTCTTCTTTATAGACCTGTTCCTGCAACCTATGTTTGCATTGCAGTGGAAGAAAATTGCATTTAAATCACAAAAAGAGAGTACACAGTACATTCTGAGTAGATAGTTTGGTGGCTACAAGGGTGCATGTGAACCTCATTAAATACTTGGTTTGCAAACTTAAATTTCTACCAAGGTACTCAAGTTTTCTGCCAGTGTCATTTTTTATTGAAGTGATTTATTGAGAATAAATCACTTCCCTAATTTCCCAAAAGACCAGCAATACTTTCCAGCATGCATAGTTAGTAAAAAGATTTGGGTTATCTGAAAGCAGGACAAGACATTTTGAAAGCCAAGGAGTAGTCCCAAGAAAATAGCAGCCTTTTGACTCCTGTCAGGGGCTCCATCCATCAACAGCGTCCAAACGGGTAAAAATAGCACATCTTTCCACCAAAGTTCTGCACGGGGGAGGCAAGGCAAGGGAACGGGAGCCGTGCAGGAGCTGAGGCAGCTCCGGCCACTGGAGGGCTCCTGGATTTTCCTGGCTGCCTGCAGGCCGGGCAGGTCTCTGTGCCTGGCTCAGGAGGCTCTCACAGGGCTGGCGGGGTCCTGGAGAACAAGCAGCCAGGAAAATAGACTTCAGCTCAGTCGTGTTAACACTTCCTCTACCTGCACTCCAAAATCAGCTTTTCAGTCCTGAAGATTCCTGTTCTCCTTTCTTCATCTTGACTTCCTTTTACTGAGCTGGGAACTGTAACATCCGCAGCTGCTCTGCTCCCGCTTTGCTGAGAGGATTGCTCTGCCAGCCTGGGGAAAGGCATCTGGTTTGGGAAACCTTTGTTGTCATGTAAACAGCCCTGAGTGCTTTTTTTCATTCTTTACCAACAAAGATTAGAATTGCTTCCTTGGCTCTACAGTGAATAACTATGTATGAAGGGATTAGCAAAGTGACTTATATTCAATGTTTTGGAAACAGAATGTGAAGTGAAATGCTGGCAACAGAGACTTTTCAAGAACTTTTGGCTGCCCCCTCTTTCCCAGTTAGGGCATCTTACATAAAGAATCCTTGTGTGTGACGCTGCCAGGAGCAGATCTGTGCAGGCTCAGCAAAAGAACAGAGCTGTGTGGCAGGAATTCTTTTCCAGTGCCCCTCACACAATGCCTGGGAAAGTCCAGTGGTATTAATGTATCTTTAAAAGCCCTTTCCTGGCACATCTTTTAAGGAAAAGAGTCGGGAACTGAGCTGCAGTCTCTGAGCAGAGACATGACAGGTATGTGGCTAATGAGATACAAGCTGTATACATGTAATTAAAAAGAAAAGCACACAGAGGATATTACGGTCTTGGAAACTATTGAATATTGAAATAACATGCATTTCCTAAATCTGATTGAGGCAGTCTTCTAGGGTTACAAATTTGCATTACTTGCCCCTAGACGCTTTAGCTCAGGGTCAGCTGTGTCACACAGTGCAGAGAATGACAATAGAAATGCATTTACACAGAATTTCACTGTCCACTTAGGAGATAATTACATGTGAAGCCGCGTCTGAAGAACCAGTAAGGCAACACTGACTGCTCAGAGAAACACTATGACACAGATGCATTAGAAACTCCATTACCACAGGCTGTCTAAATAAACCTGCACAGGTTTTCACTTGCTGCTTTTACTTAATCCTTACAGAATCTGCTAATTGAGGTCTCAGCATTGAGTGGGTGCTTGTGTTTAACTGAGGTTCTCATTTGAACTCGACATCTTCTTGTGGATCTCTTGCTCACATTTTGCAAAGGGCTTGTCATGTGGGATTTGTCAGTGCTTTCCCAAAAGGCTGAGGGAAGAATGTGATGTGTTCTGCAATTTATGTCCTTTCTTGACTGTAATCAGGAAGATTATTCTAACAGCAATCTTCTTCTGCTGAAGCTGTTGTCTTAGAGGATGACTGTACATGCTCTCTGTAACCTTTCATCCCCCAGGATGTTATTATTCTTCATGTTATAAATATCAGGATAATGACTCAATGGTCTATTAGGCTTTCTTAAATGTTCTGAAGCACAGTGTGGTCAGAAGCTGTTTTGAAGTTACACTTCACTGGTTTTTAAAAATCTACTAAAGCTGACATTGAGTCTTAAATGCTTCACAGAGGCACCAGAGATGCAGCTGATGAAAATCACAAGATCTAAGTTTACATGGAGATCTCACTCTTTTTCCCTGTGAACAGCAAAATCACAGGCTCAGAGAGCACCTCCTGATAGAGGAGACAGGCCAACATCTTCATTGCTTTTCTGCCCAGGTTCATTTTCCAGAGTAGACACTGATTTCTCATTGCTCATATGTTCATTTCTTCTGGTTTTGAGATTACCCAAATTCTAAACAGACATCTTTGTGTAAAAACACAATAGGAGTCGATTCTGCAAGGAGAAGGTCCAAGGGCAAATGTATGGAAAAACCTGTGCACCTGAGATCTGTCCAGTTTTGGACACCAAGTTCTGAAACACACTAAAATACTTCTGCTTTTCTGCTACAGTGCTCTGAGAAAACCTGAATCTGGAACTGGTGTTTCGTACATAAATATTCACCTTGAAAACGGGTCTGTAAAAGGCTCCCTCTTTACAGCAAACTGTTGGTGCTTCATTTCAGTAGGAGTCCTTAGCCCTGCTTCCATAAATTGTTTAGCATAACATTCAAGTGATCTTTCCAGGATCTGAAAGAATCCAAATTGGATTTGGAATGAAAGAACATGTGCAAAAAGATAACAGAAAACAGGTACTTCCAGCTCCTTTTAAAGAGATGCTCTGCAGTGGTGACTGGTAAAGTTTTCTCCTTGAAAACCTATTCCAACAATGAAGGAACTTGCTGCCATAAAGTGACTCAGACATTTAAGCATAGGTGGTATTTCAGTGAAGACAAACAACCCCTGCATAAAAAATGGCAGATGTAAAAGGATTTGCATCCTAAAGACATTTTGATAATCCTGGGGATGTATGTTTAGCGAGGGCTGCAGCAGGAATAGCAGAGTTTGGGCAAAGAGTGGTTAAAACTATGTGTTCCCACAAGCTGATTGTGTAACTCTGAGAAATCACTTACCTCTTCTTGGATTTTTTCTCTAGTCAGTGATCTGTGCCTGGGGAAAAGGAAAAAGCATTGTAAGCCTTCATTCATAAATATTAGTCAAGCACTTTCCACTCCCTGGTCTGTTGATGCTGCAATTGTGAAAGGAGAATATTAGAGGATTTTCTCTTTTTCAGTGCTGACCAACAGGTTTTGGGCTGGGCCTGAGATTTTCCACGGTGGAAAGCAGGACTGCGAAGCAGTTCAGAACTGAGGTGCAGAGCTAAACAATGAGAGCTTTTGGAAGAGATTAATGTTGTGTTATGAATGCTGTCCAGGCTAGAAAGTGATGGCAGTGGCTGGGGGTGACTCAGCAGTGGGTGGTTCCTTGGGTTTCCAGCCGTGGTGTCACCTGTTCAGCTTGCAGCCACTACATCTCACCAAGAATTTTTTTGGTTTCCATCAACACCCCCGAATGTTGAAACTCTGCATTTTCTTGCTGATGGATATAGTGATATTTAATGTGAACTCTGTGCCTTTACCCCTTTGGCAGAGGAACCACTTGAACTATTGAGGAGGTGTCAGTAGAAAATTTGTGAGGCGTTTATTTGAGCCTCTAGCATCTGAGTGTTTCCTGAGCCACAGTGCAGGGCTTACACTGCTGAGAGGGAAATGGAGTTTGCCTGCTGGAAATAAATTAATGGAATGTCTATGAAACAGGAGAATTCCTCCTGTTGTACTTTTCCCATTCCACTCCTCCTCTTGCTCTGGGTCATTTATTATTGCTGCCATGCTTTATTGAAGAGGGTATTTCACAGAGGGAAATCCTTAATGAAATAAAAAAACTCACTTAGGAGAGTGCAGTGTTGCAATATTTATACTGAATATGAAGTGAATGGACTATAATAAGTGCAAATAATAAAATAAAATTATATAATTCCTGTGAGAAATGCTTTAAACAGTACAATGTTAAACATGTAGCTCCGTGGTATAAAGGAATGTGCCATGAAATCAGAGAATCACAAGGCTGGAAGCAACTTCAAGAGATCTTTTAGTCCATTCCCTTTCCCCCACAACAGTGTATCAAATGTATTTGTCATTCTTGACACAGCTGTCAGGCTTTTTCTTAATTTTCCAGTACTGATGTTCCAAAACCTCCTGAACCAATCTTGCTGTTGCAAGGTTTTTTGTAATATGAAGATTTTCCTAAATCTTCCTTGATCCAATTCAATCCTTTTTTCCTTGTCTTATCTAACATATACATGAAGAAAGAGAAACACTCTCTTCCATTTCACAGCACTTACTTCTATTAGGTGGGCAGGAAGGCACTAACATTTGCATAATCCTAATCCAGCATTTATTATTTCCTTTGGGCCATGTCTTCCAGGCCTGTTACAATTTCTGCTGATTTCCTTTGAACTTTATCCAATTGTTCCAAGTTTTTACTGGAACATAGCATCCAAGGTGATCATAATGTTCTAATGCAGGCTTAATCAGTGTTAGCTGGAAAGATTTTTTAATGTGTCTCATGAACACTGTGATAAATTCAAGGATAACTTGTGTTGTCTTTGTGATCCCAGGTCTCAGTGTTCTGCAAGTAAATTGAATTGGCATAATTGCTCCCTCACAAATTCATGCTGGTATTTTATTCCTTTCTGTCCCTTGAACAGAGTCCCTCCTTATCCATTCTGAGATTTGGGGTTCTTTTCCCTCACAAAGTATGCTGTTCATTTTTGTTTGGAAGTTCTGTTTATTCTGCTTTTTTATTTAGCCCTGTATTAAATAGCACTGCTGTTTCTTTGTGTCAGTGTAGGGGAAAAAGAACATGCAGACTTCTGTATGTACCCTGACAAAAATGCTGGGTGGCCTTCCAGAGCTTTTAAATGTAAACCAGAGAATGATAGAATTAAGGCTGATATGATGTAGAGGCTTTTTAAAGGAGAGCTTATTCCTTGTGTGCAGTGGGAGTTACAAACGAGTGGAATCTCACGTTCACATGAGAGCCTCATGGCCCACAGAACTGGCACATCAATCTCCAAGAGCAGTTTCCCTCCCCTTGCCCATTCCACACCCAAATCAGAGATGGTATGCTTGAGAACTAGCAGCCTTATAAGACTGCTATTAGTGACTTGTTTCTCCTTAGACTACATTGGCTTAAATTATTTGCACTGCTTTTGTTCTGTGCTGCTTGTGTTTTGTTTCCTTACGTTTGGCAGAGCTCTCATGGCATCCTGATTCCCTGGAGCATGACTTTGGCATTGCACAAGTGCTGCTGTTGGCTGACCTGGCTTCAGATTTTAGAGCAATGCGGGGGTCTCCTTCATGGAGATGATAACATGCAATGTGTGTCATCAGATCTCTAAAATCAGTGTAGTTTGCTGTGTTATGCTCATGAAAAGATCTGAAGAAGGTACTTTTCAAATACACCAGCTCATTTGTGAGGGTAACAGGCATAAGTGCATGAGCTCCTGGAGAGGAGAAACACCAAACCAAATGGCTTTGCAGAGGGGGGTTGTGTCATGCAGCAGTGGGAGCTTCATTTGGGAAGTATAAAACCTTGCTGTACAATTATTATTGCTGTTTTTTAATGAAGGAATGGGACTCTTGTCGGGTTAGAACGATTTATTGCTCAGGTAAACATCAGTCTCAGAGGCCCTGAGATTTTAAAGGAGTAAGTAGTCGGCTAGAGCCTAAAGTAGTTACAAGTTCTTTGTTATAAGACAAATATATAATTTTCTAAATTAATAGAAGTTCCTACAAGGTTTATTTTGCTTTTTTAACTTATCACCTTTACTTAATTTTGTTGCACCGTGGATACTTTTGCTTGATGGGTTTTTGTTACACATCTACACATATGCTTCTGTTATCATTTCTAAACTTTTAGCTTAATCTATATAACCACACCCCTACATTATAAACCCTTCACATCTTATCAATGCAGTTCCTCACTTACTTAAGGCATTCTTACAACTTTAGAAACATAAGTTTATGATTTTTCTACTTAATGTCTGTGTACTTTATTTTTACATGAATCTAAGCTCCTTCCAAGGCTGCAGACCAAATTCTCCTTTATCTATAGAATTTTTTATCTTTCCATTTCCCACACTGTATGACCTCTGTAATCACACAGAAACTGTCACTTGATTGTGTGCATGTTCCTCTTGCCAGGTAGGCAGCTCCTGCTCAGCTCTGAGTGACAGAACATCCTGTTCTCTCTGCTCCAGCAGCACAGTACCCACATGCTCATCTGCATACCTAGATATTCATTATCATTTACAAAACAAGAACGTTTTTTCTTCTGCACAGATAGTTTTCATCAATACAAACAAAAAAGAGCTAGAGCTGTCAAAATTCGTCCTTTTGGCTGCTTCCCACACTTATGCCAAAAGAAAAAGTAAGGATTGAAAAGGCTTAAAGGTGATAATAATAATAATGAGAAATCAGAACTTTCTGAAATATTTATCATTCTTATGAGGAACCAAAAACAAGTAAGCTGATATATTCTGAATAATTTGGTGACTTCAAGCAAAAAAAGGGGAATGTAAAGAGTTGTCACAAAAATCTATGATGACAGCTACAATGAATCTGCACTAGCAAACAGTTTGAGAAAATTTGGGGATATTTTCCCTACATATGCACAGTCTTCAGAAACCATTATCATCTTTTCTTTACCCTTGATCCAAGCTGCTGCCTCGTCATTTGAGCTCTCCATAGCTAGCTAGCCTGGGTAGAGGTGGTAACACAGGAGCAAAATGTCGGCTGTTCTGTGGCCTTCTCAGTCTGACCATCCCTGGGAGTCACCCCTGGGAAGCCAGACCCTGCTCCTAATGGAAATTGCAGCCACTGCCACAGTTTACTCTGCTCCTCCTCTCACCTGCTTGCAATGGCTTGTGCTTTCACAGCCAGAGACTTTCCCACTGGTGTTTGCTTATCCAAAAAGCACATACCTGCTCCCCAGGGTGTGGATTTACTGCAATTACCATTATTAAAATCCCTTGTGTGTGTTTTTGTTGGGCTGTGCTGGCACGGTGAATGCAGCCATAACTGGCTCCCTGCCCTGCTAATTTCCTGGGGAGATCAGGAGTCAGGCTTCCCCAGAGAGGTTTTGCTCACAAAAGCAATTTCCAGGGAGCGAGAGGAGAGGTCACTACAGAACTTCCATTCTTTTACTGAGATTGAACAGTCAGTTCAAATGAGCAAAGGCAACAGGTAAACATGCAGGGACAGCCACCAGGCCAAGCCATGCTTTGGGAGCACCCACTGAGCCACAGCTGATAAAATGGGCCAAGGATATAGATTCTGGAATGAGAAATGATGGTAGGACACAGAGGTGCTATAGTGCCATCTGGAACTTTGGGAAGTTGGAGCTGTGCATATAAAATATGATTTAATGCAGCCGCATACAGTTCGGCCCATCCAGCAATGACAAACATCACTCATTGTCATTTCTACAAAATATCCCAAATTTTTTTTGAAAAGTAGTGGGTAAAACTTTGCAGCTGATTTTACCTCACAGCTATCACCATATATTTACTTACATTTAATTTCACTTTGGTTGTACATATACTCTGGGAGAAGATACATGTGTCCTGCTCCCTGTCTGGCAATTCCTAAATCACCTCAGACACAGCAGAAGTTAGAATGGTTGTGTCCAATTCTTTTTCCTGAAGACCCCAGCCTGTCAGCTTGAGTCCTTACAGTAGGCTGGTGCTGAAATAAAATCTACTTCTTACAAGTTTCATACCTAGGAACACAAGATGCAAGTTGTTTATGCAGAAACACAGTACATAAATTACAAGTTGGTGAAGAGCTATTGTAGAATGATTGATAGGACTTCAGTTAAAGATTTCTAATGACTTGCTGTTGTACATCAGGCAGTAATCAGTGGGTGGTGTAGGACCCAGGCCTAATTAATTAGCCATGAATATATGCTTAGAATTAACTGAGTAAAAAGCAAATGTTCTTTGGTATTTGGTAGTTTAGAGTTTAGTAATGAGATTGTAAATTTGAAATCAATTTTCTGTAATTTATTATCTGAAAAAGATGAAGTCACTAAAGAACACGAGTGCTTCCAGTAGTTTTAAGAAAGGAACTAGATAGTCCCTGATAGAAAATGTGTGATTCAATGTGCCATTCCTGCTATCAAAAAGACTGAGCATAACAGCTTCATAGAGCAGGGCACACACTTTAGTGGTGCTGCTGATAAAAAAAGGAGGAGCAGGAGGAGTGGGCTCCTCTGAGAGTTCTCTGTGTACCCAGCCCCAATGTGTGCCTTAGATGCTGCATCCCTAAAATGGGAACGGTGCTGTCAGATTCCCCACAGAGGATGGGAGGGTGAGCTCACCCCACACTGCTGCTGGCACTGGGAGCACAGGCGTGCACCAGCTCTCCCCAGCAGTCACAGACGTGGCCCAGAGCAGCAGAGGCGAGAAAAGGCTGGGCAAAGAGCCCCAAGGCTCCACAGCAGTGCAGCCACATGTGGGCAGCCACAACCATGAGCTTCCTGCCGGTGGTTTGCCAGTTTCCCTCCTTCTGGTGTGTGCAGACCAGCTTCCCCAGCGGCCGTGGCCGAGGTTTCCTTCTGCCTGCCGCAGGATCCTTCCAGCCTCAACAGCCATTTCTCCCCTGAGAGGACAGGGAGGCCCAGGCTGCCCAGGGAAGCTGTGGCTGCCCCATCCCTGCAATGGTCCCAGGCCAGGCTGGACAGGGCTTGGAGCAACCTGGGAGACAGGAAGGTGTCCCTGCCCATGGCAGGGAGTGGGGCTGGATGAGCTTCCATGTCCCTTCCAGCCCCACAACATACCATGATGAGCTATTCTAATGTGCATTTTCATTATAAATAAAAAGGGACAAATAGTAGCTGGTTTTAGCAGACATACAGATGTGTTAGATTTTTCCACTGTGTTTTTAGCTGTGTTTCTGGTGCAGGAATTCCCAGAGCTGGCTCATTCCCAGGGTGTCTTTCTCTGTAGCACTTACCCCACAGGACCACCTATCCAAGGCTATACGTGGCTCAGATGGGAGAGCATTTGAGACCATTTTCTGGCACTGGAAATTTCTCCTGATACCACATAGTCTGTCATCTGAAGTTAAAGGAAGTTTTTAAAGTCTTTCAAATCATTAAACTCTTTCTCTTTTAATGTCACTGTCCTTACAAGGCCTCACAAAACTTCACAATCTCCCTTACAATTTTTCTTCCTGCGCTGTTTGACTCTTCATTTTTTTCTCCCTGCCACCATTCAACACACACATGGGAGTTTTTCTTCCTGCTGCCATGCAGTGCATTCTGAGGTACATAAGATGCTGCTGCTTGCCTGTGTTAATAAAGAAAAAGCTGGTTAATATCAGTAGTATAGGGATGTTTTTAACTAAATGTTGGCTCAGAAAACAGAGTAAAAACTTCCTAGTGAAATGTCCCTTCTACAGAAATGCCCAAGCTGGATTATATCTTAAATGTCTGCCTTTTAATAATAATAATAATAATAATAATAATAATTCAGCTTGAGTCACAAACTGGAAAATAGCTAGGGCTGGAAGGAGCATGATTTCATCCAAGTTTCATGATATGAACCACATCTCAGCAAAAAACCACCTTATTTAAAAATATGAGCATGGGTATACTGAGAAGAGCAGAGAAAACCCTTTGAGAAAGGTTTCATAGATATTTATTGTAATAAAGCCAGACATTTGTTCATTGTTCATCGCTTCCAGCAATGCCTTTCTCACAATCACAAACTCCTAGTTAAAACAAATGTCTGACTGCCAGACATTCGTGGGCCATAGGTAGGCGTAATCTGCTTATTTTTGTCTGATGATATATTTAAGAACAAGGACATAACAGGGATGATTGAAAGCAAAAAGATACTCTTAAATATTTTATTGATATTTCTGGATTTCAAAATCTTTCCAAAAGTTGCAGAAGTCTTAGCCTGAGGGACAGAACCAGAAACAATATTATTTGCAATAGATGATGCAAGGAAATGCTGCCTTTTGATAACCTTGTGGCATAGTTCTACCTTGGACTATACTCTGCTCATGAATAAATAGTTGGTAAAACAAATTGGGATGTATGGATCTGACTTTTTTGTGCTTGAACTTACCCACTGGTCAGAGCAGAGCAAACATGGAGCATGATAATGTTCTTATGCAAATGTTGAGATGGTAGCAAACTGCTTCTACCACATGAACTCAGTATTTCAGCCAAAATCCCTTTCCTGTGATTTTGATTCAAACATATTATTACTCTCTTGAAAATCCTCCAGTGGTGTGGCCCAATTGCTCCAAATCCAAGCAAATCCAATTTGATACAACAAAATAAAAACTCTTAAGAACTTGTGAAAAGTGCGGTTTGCTTTTTTCTTAAGCAACTTGCCACTGTGAACATTCCAGAAGCATTCCTGTCATTAAGGTCTGGCTCTGTCTCTCAAAGCACACCCCATTTCTGCCAGTGCAAGGATCTAACTGCCTGTGGATTGACTGTGTGGTGGGCATGCACTCTGTTAATTAAATGGTGGGTCTTTCTTTTCAAAGATAAAAAGAATTGCACTTTTTGCATCTGACATGGCAGCAAGCCCTTCTGCTAAAATGGAAATTAGCCACCAGCTTCAATTTTACCCATGAGTCTTGCCACATATTTTGCCTTTCAGACCTGACAATATGTCTTGTGCTTAAATTACTCTATAAAAAACTGGGACAGTTTCTTTTTGGTGCACCAGAATCAGGAAATGACTACAGAGTGATCACATTGCTGTATGAAAATCAGAAATCTGTCTAGGTGCTCCATTTTGGCTGGGACAGCTGTGTGATGGGAAACAATCCCTGGGGTCCCAGGGCAGGAGAGGAGTCTAGATTCTTCAGGGAAGGAGAATTCCAAACCAATTGTTCAAATATGAGCCAAGCCAACATCTGATGTCTCTGCTGAAGAAACAGCCTTTGCTTTTTGGTGCCCTGAATTGGTGTGCCCTGGCCAAGAGTGAATATCTAACACTGTTCCCTCTCCAGAATACCTGCATATCCTGCCACTGAAATAAAGGAAAATACCTTTGCATAAATTATAGCTGTTCTGAACCTCTCAGCCACAGAGAGAGTAGGTACAGTAAAGAAGTGCCAGAGTAAGTAGTTGCCTCTCTGTCTCTTATAAATCAGTGGAAGCCAGAAAAGTTTTATTAAACTGGTCTGCAGGTCCATTCACCTTTTAATGTGTTGTGTGTGGGTCAGTCTGCTCTGTTTCTAAGGCAGATTTGTTTCTGATCTCAGTGAGTTTAACGCTTTCTCAAATGGCTCTTCAGGAAACAGGAGGGTCCTGAGCCTTGGTCTGGATTGTCAGCGGCACACAGGCATTTGCATTTCTCTGGGAGATTTCCCCCAAGGCAGGAACTCTGTAGGTGGCTGCTGAGCTCATCCCACTGTTCATTGCTGCTGACAGGGAAGTTCTCCTTCCTCCCCACCGTGTGCCCGCCCGTCCTCTGTATCTGGCACTGTCACATTCATCCTGTCTGATGCAGGAGAAGGTGGCAGTGTGAAAGCCACCATCTGTGGTGGCAGAAGTTCTGACTGTCCCTGCCATTTCAGAGACCTTCCCTAAAGCTCTTCAAGTAGAACATCTGAACACTTCCATTTGGCTTCATAGCAGTAGCATAAATTCCTCTTTTCTTTCTTCTTTTCTCCTTTTTTAAGCAGAGGAACAGCTTGGCTGAGCTTTCTGTTGGCTTCCCAACTGTCCACACGTTGCCCTCAGCTTTTTACCACCCAGAAAAATACAAATCCCCAAGAAGTTACACCCAGTTTGTTTTCTTCCCCTCCTTTTGTCTTTTTACAAGAACTCTGCTGGCTGCACACTGGCAGAGCTCAGGTCTGAATAGAAGAGTCTCCACCCAGCTGATGCCACAAGGGGAAGGATGGCTTTGGATTCACTTGCAGGTTCACTGTGATTTTCAAAAGACCACACTGGGCTGACAGTCTGCTTCAACTCACAGCAGTTTGGTTTTTTTTTATTAGTGTATTAACCCCCTCATTTAATTACCAGGGTACTTCTGGAATCTTACAGGGTAGTTAAAAGCTTTCCTAAGAATTTTCTGACCATTTTTTGACTTTAAGGGGTTCTGCCACATCCCTGAGCACATTTGGGCTCAAGGGAGTTGCTCAGGCATGGAACTTACAGACCTGAAATTTTAGTTCTGAAATGCAAGTGTAGTTCTTAGCACGGATTTCTTCCCAGAGGGTAGAAATAAAATCAGTTGTGATCAGGATGCAAAGAACCATAAGGCTCTGGAGCTCAGGTCTCATTCTTGGTCAGGTTTGGTGAGTGGAAGATTGAGCACAGAGGAGTCGAACACATCCAGCTCCAGGACACTCGGGCATTTCTGGCACTTGCAGGCTGTGAGCCTCTTTCAGGACTCCTTTCAAAGGTCACTCAGCTCTGCAGCTTAACTTGCCATTGCCTTTTCCACACTCCTGGAGCATGCAAGCTCTTTCTTGCTTACCCACTGCAGTGAAATGATTGTTTGCCCTGTGATACAGTTCCATGTTAGTTATCCCTAGCAATCTGTGTTCCTTCAGGCAGCTGCCATCCCCGGAGACTAAAACTATCTTTGTTCAAGAACAAAATCAATGTAATAGCCATCATGGTCCTTCCTATTTACTTGCTTTACTACACCCCTGATTCACAGGGAGTGCCTAATATTGCTCTCAATTGCATTCCTCATGTAACCTCTGTGCTCGGAATGATGACAAGCGTAACACTTACACTTTGTCATGCACCCTCCAGGAATTACATTTACATCTCTCCAATGATTTTACACAGACTGGAAGTGGTATTTGAAACAGTCTTACATTATAGGCAACAGCGAGCCAAAAAGGTCAGTGAAAGCATTTCAGGTTCATTTCATAGCAAAGTAGACAATTCATAATCCTGTTGTGCTTCACTCCTTCCCTTAACAACATATTTAAGATCTTTGTTTTGGGTTAAGCAAAGCATGGAACCTAAACCCAGAAATTATACCTAAAATCTTCCTAGGAATGAAAGTAAGTACAGCGATGTTGAGTCATTTATTTTTCAGTAGATGATCATCTTAACAAACTGATTGCTTTTGTCAGTATTTCAAAAGGTTACTAAAGCACTTGGAAGTAGCAGAGGCATACTGAAATTTGAAAAACCATATATCCTTATTTGTTCAGGAAGACAATCACCTGCTATAACTTCACAGGACATTTCTGAAGCATTTCTCTGCCATTGGAAATAAAATTTAGAAAAAACAAAACAAAACAAGTAAATCATGGCCTGGAAAATCCCCTTTAAAAGAATGTTTTATAATTGATTTAAAGTCAAGTGGGATCCATGGCTTGTGGATTTCCCATAAATTTATGTGTTTTACAAGTTGCTTTATTTTTTTTCACTTAATGTGGTATTTTTTCAGGAGTATTTCTGTATGCAGGTGCTAATCCAGCCTATAGCAACACCCACAGCACAGGAAAACAGAGTGCATTTTGCTGTTCTTAGAAAAATAGCACATACATTCAAAAGGAGTGAGAAATAAGCATTGCTATGATTAATGATCCTCAGTTCTTGGAGAGGATGTATGAGAGTGATTTTTTTCTGGCACCTCCAACAAAAAGCAGATCAGATAATTTTATTATTAACATACGTTCTTATATTTGTCTGTGCCCTCCTGCTGTGGCAAACTGTAGCTCCCTTCGGGATTCTTAAATCACAGAGAAGGAACTAAGGAAATAGAAATTAGAAGAAATAAACCCATGCTGAAAATCCTTCTGGATTCTGTTTAACTCAAAGGTGACCCTGACTTATATAAAAGGAAGGAAATTGCTTTAGGCTCATATTCTAGCTTGCACTGGAGGAATCTCTGAAGGCTTGGAGTTTTCACAGTAACTGGGTAAACATGCAGGGATCTATCTTTTGCACCTGCCAAAATGTACTGGAAATCCTGTGACAACAGGTTTTCTGGCAAAAGTCACTATTTTGCTTTCAGACATGACCAGACCTAAGAAAAGCAGAGGTGCAGAAAAATCAAAAGGAGAGGGGGAAAAAAGGCAAGACATGTTTTGAATCTGAGAGAAATTTGCTTGCTGCCTTTTGAGATAGTTCAGATTGGTTTATATTACACCTTGTCCCACTCTGAGTGGGTTTTCTATTTGTAATAAAGTCTGGCAGTCTCCCACAGCTCACTCATACTGTCAGTCCCAAGTGGTTTATTCCTCCACACTTGGCTCCAAACAAGCAGAAAAGGGATAATATGAAATACATCTCTAACCAGGTACTGAGAAAGTAAAGAGACTTTCACAATCATAATGTAAATGAATTTCCTTGAAAAAATGCAGAGTGGAAATGTGGAGAATGTCAAACAGTTGCTGGGCATTCAGGTTTTGGAGAGAAATGAGGGAGTTTCCTCACCAGGAGGGTTGGAAAAGCATTACGATGGAAGAAGAGGAGTTCTGGTCTTTAAAGCAAAGCTGTGCCCTGGTAATTTTTTAGAGAATTTCGTTTTTTTCTGTGTGACTGACACACTTGGAGAATGTGCTCTGCTCTGACTGTGTCACATAATCTCACCAAGGTAACACAGCCATGGCTGGTACTGCTCCCACTTGAAAATTTTAACTCTGAGATAGCTCACTCCGTGCCTGTGGTAACTTTCTTTCTTGTTGTTATTGTTGAAAGAGTGAAAACATTTGTGAACACTCTTGTATGTACAATTCCAGAGCCTGAATCACTACAGCATTCGTCTGGGTTTATTTTGGCACCAGTTTAAATGTTCTGGTCTACAGCATTTGTTTATTTGCTTAACTCTTGTCCTAAACTTCCAAAAGAAACCACCAATTTCCATGCAGTCACTCAGTTGCTTTTCTGAAAACCAACACCACTGGGGATTCAGGGTATACAGTAACAGGGAAAATCTCCATGCTTGCATGAATTTCTTTAAATTCCCATTGTCATCCACTGTGACAAGCAAACTCACAGACTGAAATTGAGTATCCAAAGCCAGCCAGGATGTTGCAGTGGAACAACCTAGACTTTGTTCCAGTGAACTCCCTCAAAGGAGACAGAGATGCTTTTACAATCCAAACCCCAAAAGCTTTATAAGAAATAAAAATATAAGTGATTTTGAGTAGATCTTGAGAGGAACAAGATTTTTACACACAAGCCTCTCCCTTGTACAGAGCAAAAAAGGAAGCTCAGGGTTATACCCAGCTTTCCTACAATCCTGCAGACATGGAGCTGCTCAAGTGTTGCAGCGCTCCTGTTTCTGCAAGCAGTTGCAAGAAAGCCAAGAGATGTTTGCTGAAATCCTGAGAGGAACAATTATGTCAGGGAACTGCTTTCTGCTTGCTATCACACACTGTCTTGCCCAAGAGCTGCTTGAAAGGGGGCAGTTCCTCTTTCTCTGACATTGCCAGCACCTGTTACTACTTTTCTTCAGGGCAGCTTTACTGCTTCACTGTGCTTTGGGTTCAATTTCCTTCCCAGTGCATGTCCAAGGAAGATCTGCCTCAGGGAAAAGCAAAATTCTTCTCTGCTATTTCTTGTGATGCTGGCAAACATCTGCTTTATGTGCTTTAGGATTTGATCTTATTTGCTACTCAAAAGTGCTTTCTCCAAGGTGCATCTAAAAAGCTACTGATCATTTTTATCTCTTCTTTACCTCAATTTTGCTTGAAGCCATTTGTAATTTCTGCAGCAAGAGAGGAAAATCTGATGCTGTGGTTCTCATCCCTGAAGTCAGGCTTGTGTCAGCCTTTCCATTATATAAACCCTTATTTTGAAGAGTTTCAAATTCAGCTATAAAAATTCAGTCTAGGCTGGAAACTGGCAAATTAAGTCTTTGCATGGAATGTTCCTTTTAATTAAAGTATAAAAGAACTGCATTCAATTGCCTTTATGTTTCTCAAGTCCTTGAAAGACCTGTCAGGCTACACTTAGAATGCTCTTTCTATGCTTGCAAGATCAATTTTCAGAAATAGTGAGTGCTTTTATCTCTCAGTTTGACGCAATTACTCAGCCTTAGATTTTCTGTATTTTTCTAAAGCATTTTGTTCATCAGGTTTTCATTTTCACTGTGTTGATCCACTTACAACAGTTTAAAAGTTTAAACAATTTTCTTTCCTCTTAGTAGTATATTTACACTAGGAATTTACACTTTCTTATTTACTTGCATTCCTGTGCTACTTTCTAATAAAAAATATAAAGATTCTTCCTGTTGTGCTGTTCTAGCTATGACCATTGATTCCTACAGGGAAGTGGGATAATTTAACTGACTCATTATTTTCATGGTGAAGAGTTCTTATTGCAACCTTGTTTACTGCCAGATTTTACCTAGTAATTCCTTCCACAGTAAAATGTGAAGGACAGGACAGACAATGCTGATCTTGTTGTTCTGGGGGATCAAAAATCACTGGAGGTCAGATGTTGAGGGAGGCTTTACTCTGTTCTCAGAAAAATCACTGGGGATTAATGTGGAAGAAATGGGGAAAAAGGGAACTTTGCAGTGAAATGTGATCATTGATTAGTATATATATATATATATATTCTTCTGTATTGGACTTCTGCCTTGGTTAGGTGATGCCAAGTTTGAAAAAAGTCCATAAAACATGACCTTTATTTCACTGCTCTTTTCTACACCTGAACTTGGTATCTCCATTTTAAGTGGAGATGTGTTTTGCACATGGAGTGCATGGAGTCACTTGCAGACAAAGGAGAAAAAGCCATGAAATTGCCCCTGCAAATGGGCCAGGTGCCAAAGGAGTGTAGGTTGCCATTCAGTGAGCATTTAAGCATGTGCTGAAGTTTATCCCTTTCCACTTAGATGGGCTTAACTTTAAGTATGTGCTCACATCCCTCTGAAATCACAGGGTTCAGTGCCTTGGTGAATGGAAATTCCTCAAAGCCATGGTGGGACAACTGAGAGGGATTGCATTCTGCAAGGTCAGTAAATCATATCAGTAGAGATTTCAGGAATGTAAGCTCTGTTAATACAGGTGTGTACTTGCAGTCCCCAGAGAACCCCTCTTTGCTCCATATTCACCTTTACACTATAACTGTTATAATGCCAATGCTGTTATAACTATCAGAGAGAAGACTTCACTTCTTAATTGAAAACCCTTGGTTTTTTTCCTCAGTACAATTCTATTTTTGGCCCCGAAGTTTTATATTTCTCTTCATTTGCTAATCCATATCTCCCTGGCAATATCCCTGCGTTCTACTGTACTTCAAACAATTTGGCAACCAAACGAGTGTTTGAAGCTAATTTAATTACATTAGCCTGAGAAGCCAATTAGATATTTGTAGAAGGATCTTGCTGAATGCTATTTCTTGAATAGCTGAGCAAGGCACGCTGGCCCTCAGTTACTCAGTTCCTGCCAGACTGACAATAATGTAAACTGAGTCCCTTTCTGCAGGCAGCCTCTCCACGCAAAGGATAAACAGTGGATGCGCTTTAACTCCAACAGTCTCTTGTTGTAATCATGGAAAAAGATAAACTTCCAAGAAATGTCCTCATTTAGTTGTGCTTTGCCTTCATTTTTATTTGAAGCCTCGGCAGATTGACTAATTTTTGAGATGAAAATTGGATAAATTAGAGCAAAGGATGGGAAGCCAGTTTGCTTAAATTATCTTCCAACTATTCACTCAGAAACAATGTATCAAAAACTCTTGTTTATATGAGTTAGACATAACCAGCAAGGACAGCTCTCGTGAAGGCCAAACTGATTGATTTCCTAGTTTATTTCTAGGTTTTATGCAAAGAGTTTCAAGAATGAGATTGAAGTCAGGTGTAACATCCATTCAGGCTGTCAAATCATAATGCTCTGATCCCAGGAACAGCTTTTCTCTTAGTAATTCCCACTAAATCCCACTCTAAAACCCTAAGGGATAACGACCGTTCAGCTGCTCTTCAAAATTCAACTTTAAGGAGGCTGGCTGTGAATTTTGAAGCCTATCTGTGGGTGTATATTTATGAAATCTTTTACCTCAAGCAATCATGATTCTGTTATCGAGGTAAGTCTGGGTGGCTTCAACATATTACTGTAGTTCAAATCTAAATATTGACATAGCTCTAAAAGTGCTCAGAGTCATAGCAAAATTAACAAATTAGCATTTTGGCAACCAGTATGAAACCTATGGAAGGAGAAGACCTCCATGCACTACATTAGGTACTGCTGCTCCTGTTACTGTCTGCTCCTGGAAGTTTGTCTTGGGAATGGGAGGAAAGCAGGAGCTTTGCACAAAGGCACAAAGCAAGCTAGAGGTGGATATATAAATAGCAGCGGCTTCTGGGGGTCCTTTGCTCCACTGCAGCTCTGGCGGCTGAAGCGAGAGTTTCTCATCTCGGATCTTTTGGCAATATCCTGCGAAGAGCCACCCCATTGTACTGCACGGGCTGTTGCCATGGAAACAGCAATATTTTTAGTAGTGCCTTTCAGCTGAAAATCTCCGGTTCCTAACGAACGCTGCCGGAGCCTGGCAGCACCCGCGGGGCAGGGTCAGGGCTCCGCCAGCGGCGGCGAGGAGACAGCGAGGGCTGGAGGGCTTCTCCAAACCCCCGCCTCGGGGCTCCAGCCGCCCTCCTGAGCATCTTCTCCCTGCCAGGGGGAGATCTCATACCCAAAGAGACGAGCCTGGTCTGAGGAATAATGCCTGTTACCGCTCATTACTGGGTTTTTTTAAAATTAAGAGCAATAGTAACAATGAAGTTAAATTGGGGGGGGAGGGGGTGTCTGGCTGCTTAAAGAAATGTGAAAATAGAGGAAGTATTCTAATGAGAGGGAAAAAAAAATCCTTTATGCTATGTTATTTGTGCATTGGTACTATCCTCACAGCCTTTTCTTCCTCAGAATAGCTTTTTGTTGATGTACCTCCTTTTGCTCACCAGCTCCAGGCCTGATCCAATGCATGTAATTAGTGCTTGCACAAAGCTCTGTTTCCCACTGCTCTTCATTCCCTGTATGCAATGCCTGGTGCTTTTGGTGCAGACAGGGTGCATCCCAAAATGTGTGCCAGTACAATCATTGCTGATGTGCAACTCCATCACCATTTGCTGTAGGTCATACAGCCCAACCAACCTTGGAGGAACCTGTGTTGATGTTATTTTTGGTTATCGTCACAGAGCACATTTAACTGTTAAACCAAATCCCTGCCGCCACCCTAACTTCTCTTTCCAAAAAGAGCAGCTTGAACTTCCTCAAACCTAGGAATAACTGGGCTTAGAGATCACTTGATGCTCTCAATAAAAATGATTCCTGAAAACACCCCCAAAACTCCCAACTAAGTTGGCAGCTCAGGGGCTGAAATGACTCCAAAGCGCAGCAAGAACCAGTTCCAAAGCAGCATTTTGGCTGGAACCCAAGGAATCTGTCAGCTATTGTGCAGGGAATGTGGCTGTCCTCCTGGCGCTGACTTAAAACAGAAAATTGAGGAGATACTAAGGACTGGGGAAGTGATAATTTTATCTGGAATGTCATGGCCAAATTCTGAGGACAGCATGTAAGTGTCTGTGGAGGGAGGAAAGAGACCTTCCTTCAGATGACCTCATCCAGAAGAAATCCCAGTGCCATATGTTCCTTTGGCCTGCATTTGGTACCACAAAGGCTCTGATACATGCAAGGAAGAGAGGGGGTGGCTTCTCTTTGTCAGAGGAAGAAACCTGCAACACAGGAGCTGTAAATCTGCGTCTTGGTTTGTTGGTGCTGCTTAGAATCAGCTCCAGAGGTTTCCTGAGATGTAAAAGGTAACCATTTTAGCTGGAAAAAGGGACATGTCCCATAGAAACAGCTTACTGTTCTCCAACCACAGACCATTTCATACACAGCAAGCAAAGACCAAGGCAGATTTGTCTTTTGATAAGCCTGGAAAACAGTGGCAGAACAGATTAATCCCTCGGTACTGGGAGATTTGGTTAAAGTTTTTCCACTGATTTTGCAATCACCCTTAATGAGTTATAGGAATATAATTTGTGATGTAGGCTTTTTTTTGTTCCCTCTGAGTTTAAATCCAACTACTATGAAAACAATGATAAGTGGAATTCAACTTTGGTTCCAAAATATTTCTGTAGCATGGGAAAGGCCTCTGTTCCCATTCACTTTCTGAAATGAAATGGCTTATTCAGAAGCAGTGCTGCTGAGGGGCTTCCACCCAGAACACATCAACACTTAATTAAATTATGGCACTATCTGAGGAAAGAGGTGCAGCAATTTCAGCGGCTGACAGCTGGATTTGCACACATGGATTTCTCCAAGGTGAGCCCCCGGTTTCACAATGCCCGGAGTCTGGCAGCACTTGGATTTCGTGGCACGCTGCCCTGGGCGCCGCAGCTCAGCGCTCCCAGCTTGTGCCAACGCAAGCTCATTTGTCTGCAGGCTCTTCTCCTGTCATCCAGCTGCGCTCATGCTACTTAAATATCCTGATCTCTCTCCTCGAAGGCTTCCCAGAGACGCTTCCCAGCGCGGCCTTTCGCAGTGTCCCGGGAAAGGCGCCCCGCACTCACAACCGCGCTCCAGGAGGAAAGCTGGGAGCCGCTGCCAGCCCCTCCAGGGGCACACAGACCCGGGGCGGGCGCTCCCCGCCGCTGAGTGGGGCCATCCCCGCCCGGGCTGTGGCCATGCCGCTCTAGGAGACAGCGTGAGGGCTGCCGGGCTTGATGGAGGCGGATTGAGCCGGATGGAGGCGCCGGGCCTGGCCCGCCTCGCGGCCTGGGCCTCATGGCGCCCCTGGGGTTGTGGGAGGGCGCCCCCGTAGCGCCCTCAGGGCCTGGTAGTGACCTGCCGGTGGAGCCCGGCAATGGCTGAGGTGTGGAATTCCGGGCTCTTCCCAGGAGCCCTCTTCCCGTGCGGTGTGCTCCTGGAAGGTGGCAGGATCGCGTGTGCCCACTGAAAAGGTGAGTCTCTCTGGTTTTTGTGGTTTGGGGTTCTTTTGGCTCTGTGCTGGGCTTCAAGGAGGTTGCTTTGGCAGGTAAATGGAAGACGACACAATGGTAGCGTTGTGGAAGGATTAAGGATTCCCTGCGCAGTTGGAATGGGCACACACTGTAAAAGGATTAAGGATTGCCTTCACAGCCCCAAGGCTGCCGGAGCTCCAGGAGCATTTGGACGAGGCTCTCAGGCACAGGATGGTGGCCAGGGCAGGGCCGGGAGCTGGGCTCGCTGGTGAGGATGGGTCCCTTCCAGCGCAGCCATTCTGTGGTGCTGCACAGGCTCTGCATGGGGCTGTGCCAGTTCACCAGGGCAGGTTTATACCATGTTCTGTCACGGAACTTAGCTGTCACTGTTCTTTCAAAAAAGCCACCCCACAATACGAACACTGTTCTATCTTAGCATGCACCAGGACTTGCCCTGGTGTAGTAGCGGAATGTTTTCTTTGAGTTTACCGCCTGGTTTCTCCATTGTTCCTCAGTCATAGGTACTAGAATGATGGTAAGGCGGTGTTTTTCACAAAGATTTTAGGTTGGCGTGGGGCGGTTGTAGGTGGAGATGAAGTCATTAAAGGTTTAACTCCATGTGATCAAAGGTGGCTCAAACAGAGCCCGCGGCTGTGCCCAGCTCGGATTTTGGGCAGGTGATGTTGGCCCTGGGCTGGCGGGGCTGCCTTCCCTCCTCTGCTCTGTCATTGAAAGGCAGGGGACAAAAGAGAGTGAGCACGGGAGGAGGGAAGGGTGGCCTGCCCTCATCTTGAAACCACTCATTCTCTCCAGATCCTGTCTGCAAAGGAATCACTGGCATCCTAGTGACCTCAGCTTAAGTAAGGTCTTCAATAAGTAATTGGACTTAAAGATTTTTATCTTCCCCCCATGTGTATTTTTATTCTGGAAGGTTGTTGAGCTTCATTTTAAAATGCTTTTGGTATTTAATTGAAACAATTAATTTATGTGGAGTTTTCTCTTTGTTGTTTGGAAATTGTTTTGTCATAGGAAAGAAATGAAAACCTAATTCTTACATTTAAAAACAATAGCATCTGGATTATTTTTAATAAGGTTTCTAAAGTCATTCTTTTTCTCTATCCTAAGAGAGAACATCCTTTCCAAAATTCTTGTCATTTGTTGCAGAGGAGAGTCCTCTGAAGCACTGGGACAATTTGGAAAAGCAACCAGAGCTGCCCTTTGGGTTCTCTTCTTGCTGTCAGTTCTCTTCTCAGTTCCTAATAAAGAATATCATTGTGTTTCCCTAGCAATTCCAGAGCATGTTGGAGCAGTGCAGTCGTACGGTACCTTGATGTGTGTTCTCCTCCCTGCACTTCTCACACCCAAATTTCAGGCGGTCTGGAATGAGAGAAATCCAGGGAGGAGCTCCTCAAAGGCTGCTTTGTAAAGAGCATTCACATATTCAGGCTAATAAGGTTTTCCATAACAGAGCTCATGTGGTATTTGTGGATGTACTTTGTATCATGTAATTAGTAGTTTCTGTTCCTCCCAAATTTTGATTGTGAATCAACAGGTAGAGGCCCAAACTTCCTAATGGGGAAAATAATTGCAGCCATGAAGTGATTGCTGTGGTGTCTCTGTTCCAGACTCCCTTTCCAGCATGCTCTTTCCTTAAGTGTGCTTTGAAACTTTCATTTGAGACCAGTTGTAGTTTCATATAGAATGGGACTGGCTGAACTACCTGTTATCTTTTTTTTACTCCTTAAAAAAGTGATGTGATCCCTAGATAATTTGTTAAAAGCAAAGGGCAATTGAGTCCTAAGTGGCCAAGATCCCGTTTCCCAAATGGAAGTGAGGGTTCAAAAAACACTGCTTGGGAAGTAGGTTCAGAATGATTCTGTGACACTATGGTTGTGTCAGAGTACCAGGGCAACTCCAGTCCAAAAAGAGATGATCCCTCTGGAGAACATCTCCTCTAGGTCAGGGGTGCCTGTGCTGCAGCACATCCACGATGACCTGCAGGATTTGGGGGTCACTGAACCCACGGATCTCACACGGTGTACTACACAGACCTTAAAGGTGTGACACAGGAGGCAATGCTGAACATTGGTGAATTCTGTCCCTCCCACTTTCTTTGGCTTGCCCTTGATCATGGAAAGCAATTTGTGTTTCCAGAGTTTTTAACAAATGGCAGTACCAATGGCAGTTTGCAGTTTTTACCAAATGGCAGTACCAACCACGACCACAGATCTTTTCTCTCAAGGCTCAGCAAACTCTGCAATTCTATATTCATTTAGTAATTCATTTACCAAACTAAAAGGCTCTCCCTGTTTCCAGAAATTGAACTGTATAAACTCCAAACTTCCTTACCTTTGTAAGCCATTAAACCTTCCAAGTGTTTGGGTTTTTTTAGCAGTATCTGTGTGAACAACACTATTCACAAGGTGCCTCTTAGTGCCCTGTGCTGCAGTAGTACCTAATGGCTCTCCATCATATGAGGCATCTGTACAGAGCTCAGAGCTGCCCCCCTAAGCCCCAGACCAGCTTTTTTCAATACATCCTTTCCTTCAGTAGCATGAGCTGGAGAAACTGTAAAGGGATAGAGGAAAAGGGCAGAAACATGCCTGCTTCATAAAATGAACTACTCCCTTTGCACTTTTTTTAACATTCCTTGCTTTCTCACCTTTGCCAGATATGTTCTCCCAGCCCCTGACTGTGTTTGGGAAGGTGGAAGGAGATCGTGCTCTTGAAAGGGTTTGGGTCTGCCAGAAAAGAGAATTACAAGGATAAAGCTGCTGATACCCAGTATTTACTTCTGATTGTGTTATACAGCTTTGTTCCCATAAAAAACCAGGGAAAGAGTGACCTGGCTTGTTTTAATTCAGCAGCACTGTTGGATCCTTACTAGTTGGATCTTTTTGCCTATTACTTGCTTTGCTTTTTATCAAATCATTTTCTGAGAGACCTTTATTGCTTAGTGAGTGCATTGTGGCTGGCATTAATTTTGGTGATTGAAACTCAGATTCTGCAATTTGTTTTTAGCTCATGTTAATCTGTGTAGTGAAATGACACTTGTGGACCCACTCCTACCCAGTCAGCAATTCCGTGGTGCCCCTAAAGAGGTACGAGTTCCACTTCTGCCAAAAACCGTGCCTGTGTTGTGCTTGCCTCACATGAGCAGCAGGGCTGTTTATGGTAGGAATTTTGATTGTGAATGGCAGCGTGTGCAGGATCAGGGCCACAGTCAGTGTGGGGTAAAGCAGATGGTGCAGAACACAGGTCTGGTTTCATTCCACTCCCAGGTACTGTGAGGAGCCAGCAGGGAGAAGGTGTTTCCAAATGCCTGGAGGCAGCACTCACATACTGTGAAAGTCCTGATTATGCTGACAGATTTACCCCGGGCTTACATCTGTACTGAGTTACAGGAGCTCCCCGTGTTTCAGCAAATCATAGCCCTGTTTTCTGATTGCTGCAGTGTTCCTGCTTCCCTCTCCCTGGATGGGACAGCAGAGAGGTTGCATGGGTGGGTTATATTCCAGGTAGGCTGTCAGGGGTTTCTTCCATGCCTCTAAGAATTCCGACAGAATTGCATGTTTAGCATTTACAGCTTGTGTTAATGATGGCTATAATGTTGTTTGTCTTCATGGCATTAGATATATCCATAAGGCATTTTCCAGCTCAGCTATGCTGAGGCAATAAAGCAAATTCTGCTGGCATTACTCACCGCAGTAATTCCCAAATAATTAGTCATCCTAGGTAATGGTTGTGTGATGTGTCCCAGTCATAAAGTGCATAATGCAGGCTGTGGACATAAAACACGGTGGCTGCTTGGGAAACTCAAAATCAGAAATCAAATTGCTCCAGTTCAGTAAGGAGCCAACTTCATGCTTGCCTCTTCTCAAATCCTCCTGTGAGCCTTTCTTCTACTTCTAGAGTTGGGAAACTCCAGTTCTGTTCTTATACCTTGCATAAGTGCATTTCCTAGTTTTTCACTTCAAATTGCTTGTTTGTTACTGAGAAACACTAACCTATATAGGCAGGCTTGTTTTATTTTCTCTCTCCTTTCCAAGAGGAGTATCAATTGACATTAATATTGATACTGGCTGGCTTAAAAGCAGGAATACGGGTGGGGTTTTTCCCCAGTTTTACCTTTTGGCTGACGTTCTTCTGTCCTGGCATTAAAAGCTTCCCAGGGTGTAATTCATCCTGGTAAAGTGTTGTACATAGTGCTCGCAGTGTTTAGTGAATGTTATACACGGAGGAAATTTACTGTTGGAAAATAAATCATCCTGGCTTGATTCCAAAAGCATTCACCAAGTGTGTATGTGTGTGAGTCTGTTTGCGCTTGAGTTTTGCTTGTGTGAATTTGGATTTTGTGTCCATAAACTGATGCTCAATTTCCATAGAAACAACAATATTCATAATATCCTAAAATCGGTTCAGTACGTGGTATTACAACAATTTGCATCAATGCTGTATTACATTTTCTTCCTGAAGAATTTCTAAAACATGTAAATATGTCCTTAAGGAAATCTCTGTGATCAGTGCAACAACAAAGGAAGGAGACAGATTGCTCGAAGCACAGTGTGTCATGGAGTAATTTCCAGTGGGCTAATCATATTAACAGAGAAAACACTGGTGCCAGTTTTACTTTAACTAGTAAAGTTTTATTGAGTGCTACTGTCCCTAGCTGCTGCCCTTAACTTCATCTGATTACAAAACCATCTACAGTTTGGAACTGCTTTTATAGCTCACCCTTCTTATAGGGGAACAGCTGGCAAAAAGAAAAACCGTGAAATACCAGCACTTAAAATACAAAAAGTGGAAAAAAGATCATAAATATAAAACCAAAATATTGTTTGTTTTAAATCTGTGGTGATGACCTCACTGGGCTTTCCAAAATGCAAAGTAATCTGGATCTCTGAGGCTCCCCTGAGTGTTATGAAAGTCAGTGGAATAAGCATGGTCTTGGTGAAATCCCACTGGAAAAGCCTTTTTTCTTGTTGATCCTGTGATTCTAGAGCCAATCAGTGCTAAACTGGATTGAAGAGATCCCCCCAAAATAAGCCTCCCCACTGCTTTTGCTGTGCATCAGGACAGAGCTATTCCTAATTGCAGATCTGAAGTGATTGCCGTGGTGTCTCTGTTCCAGACTCCCTTCCCAGCGTTCTCTTTCCTCAAGTGTGCTTTGAAACTTTGATTTGAGCCCATTCTCTCTTTTTTTGTTCCTCAAAAAAGCGACGTGATCCGTAGGAAATTTGTTAAACCTTATTTTAAAATTTGTTACACCTTATTCCTAAGGTGAAAGTGGCTGCGACCCAGAAAATATTTTGGGATCTCATTTTTATGGTATTTTTGGAGCAGACCTTTCAAGGTCCCTCCAAGGCAAAGCCAAGCACTCCCTGTCCCTAGCACACTGCTTCCTGTACTAGGGTGTTTTGGGATTGACACTTTCTCCTGCTGGGCAAATTGCAGAGTTCCCAAAGCCTCACTGGTGACTCATGTCTCTTTGCAAGGTACAGAAGTAACTCCAGCAGAATTTGTGGCAGCCAATTTTTGGGGTCCTGGCACTTCAAGTTAAAAAGTGACCTCACAGGAAGCTTAGTCCATTTTAACATTCCTGCAGCTACCTCAGAATGCATTTTCCTGTGCATCCCTCCAGCTCTCTGTGTGTGATGTATTGGAATTTTGTGGTTCAGCGGTCTGTGGCAAGCAACAGGTGAGGAGAAAATCCCGTAGTTTGGGAATCACTGGAGTTCCATGTGCAAACCTTGAGCCATGTGTATTGAGTGGTATAAGAGTCTCCACCGACCATATATTACTTATTTCTGTGAGTTGCTTCCAACCTCACACACTTAAATCTTTTTAACCCCAAAATTTTACCCAGGGGACTCTTTCTCTGACTATTGGAAACAGTAGACTGGGATCAAGGCTCTGGATCAAAGTCTGATCAGCACAATACCTTCCACTTGAGAGTTAATACACCCACACTGTTAGTCATAAAAGATGGAAAGGAACCAAGTTTCCTGTTCCGTGTCTCCAGGCATATCCAAGTTACTGTATCCTTGGAATGAGGACTATGGAATATTTGTTTGGTGGATTTGAAGTGAGCCATCTAGGAACAGAACTGTAGATTTGATCTGTATTGCTAGCAATTGTGAGAGCTCTGCTGTAACCAGAGCTTGGCATGATTGCTGTAAACCAAAAAGGGAAATTGATGTCTTCATCTGCACAGTTGAAATCAGACAAGAGAGAGACCAGAGTTAGTTGCAAGCAAGGCCGTTCTGGAGGAGACCTCCGAGGTTTTTGGCTCCAGGTTTCTGCCATGGCAGGAATTGCCTTCTCCAGCCCCACTGATACAGTTGCCAAGCCCATCTTTAATCAGTGACAGCCTCGGCATTAAGCAAACATAGGCCTCTTTGATTTTCAGAAAGCAACTTGTGTGGTTTGCCTCTACACAGACTCTGATTTTTACAGATGAGCTCAAAGAACAACTTTAAGAATAAATTCTAATCTATGCATTCTCCTAGTAAAATCAAAATCTGTTATTTATGTTCAGTTAATCCGTGTTTATGGCTGTTCAGTTGCAGATCACTTAGTGAACAGCACAGCTTTTTAACTTCTTCCATGATTATTCTAAACCTGATATTTTCTTCTATGTAAAATAGGTGTGTCCATTTTTATCATTAATGTTGGCTAACACTTGGAGAAAATGCATTAAAACTACAAAGTTCAGAAGAGGTATAGGATCCAAAATGTATTAAACCAAAATATTTTTTAAAATCCCGTGAGAATTAGGTGCCTCATCCATGATCTGAAGACGTAGATCTTTGGCAATATTATAAATACCCATGAATAGATTTGTAATTGTTTGCTTTAGAGGCAATATTAGAAGGAATTTCCTATAACAGTAAAAAAAGAACTTGTATTTTATATCTCTTTACCCAAACCAAAAGATGGACACGGCATACTTATAAATGGTCATTGCTGCATGTCAGAAAAAGGGGCAACACACCCATTCTGGATTCTTGTATTTCACACAGTTCTATTGCACAAAATACAATTTAGGATTTTATTTTATGACGATTGAAGTAGTGAAAGTTCAGACCATACATGTTCTTACTGTGTCCAGAATTCTGAGGGTTTATGGCAGGAGTTCTGTGGGTGAAAGAACCTGTGCAATAAAGAGCGTCGAAAATTAACAGAAACAACTGTTGTTTTATCCATCATATCTGTACATAAAAAAGTATTGACCTACTGGCAGCTGCAAATTATTACAGCTTTAAGAGTAGATTTTGCCAAATACATGCACTTAAAGTCCATTTTCAGGGAAGAAATGTAACCTGAGGATCAAATGTCTCAAGGCTTTCGCAGGCTGATAGAGAAACTGCTGACACCCAGTTGAGGAAATTAGTTTCTCAGGGCTTTTTCCTCTGTTGTTTTTTTTTTTTCACTGCTGAATGTGGTGATAGTTTCTATTCCACAACATTGCATTTACATAGCACTGAGGGAGGGAGGAAACTAAAGTAGTGAAACTTCCTCTAAGCTGAGGCAATTATTTTAGCAACTGCAGAATCATGATGCTCCAGCAGCTGGTGTCATTCCAAGAGCATTCCATAGCTCCTTAGAGCTCCATAGCTCCATGTCCATGATGTTCCACGGACATCACTGGGTCTTACTTCAACCACTCCTTAGTTAAAACATGTTCCTCCTGCCTGTGGGCACTGTGCAATGGTGTGCACATTTCACAGGAAGTTCTTTTTTCCAGGATAGGGTTTGGAAAGGTACCTGGGGCTGTCAGTACCCCCACACCTGCTCGCACAGGGTATTGACACCATGTTCCATCCTGCAGCCTGTGGCACAACCCAGATTTATTGTGAACTCCTAGCAAACAGCAAGGAAAGAGGAGCAGCCTGTTCCATCTTGAGCACTTCCAGAAGAAAAGGCAACGTTTGCTCTCTAGAAACACAGAGGGACCTGTAACAACGCGTTCTTTGAACGCTCTGCCCGTGCCTTTTCCTGCCCTGGGAGAGGGATTTGTTTCCAGGCACAACGTGCAACGCCGCAAACTCCTAAGGCAGCATAAAAGTATTACTGTTCAGTGTCTGAAGAGATCTGTCCCCGGTGGAGCTGAGCTTAATGATACTGTCAGTAGTCCAGAGCTGGCAGCGCAGGAGCTGCACGGGTAATTCATCCCGAACGGGAAGGCCGGGAGACAGGAGGTTTTCATTTCAGCGTGGGGAAGGAAACACAAACCCACCTGGGAGAGCAGCTTGGTTTTATTGCACAGCTCTGTCTGTCTAAAGTCCTCTCACAGGAGCTGAGCCTGTGATTGGGAAAGGGATGGAGGAATGCGGAATTCTGAGAACAGCTAAGAACCGATGGGTGCTGAGGCAGGATAACAGAGTGTGATGATGAATCCCAGCTTCGTTGTTACAGGAGAGCAGAGCTTTACTTTCGTGATCTTCTGGAAGAGGATTGAGTTTCCTCATTGCCCACAGAGTGTTCGGTTACCGGTGGAGATGTTTCACAAGGTTGGTGTGTAATTGAAAAGACAGCCTGATCCAAGCCATTGAACATGCCTGACAGGAATTCGGAAGAGGGAATCGGTGGGGCTTCATCCACAAGGCCAGCACGGTGCTGGGGCTGTTAATCCAAGCAGCCATTTGTGTGATGTTACCAGAGCAGAATGCTGGAAAGGGTTCTCAGAAAATTCTTAATTCATTACATGTGCAGTTTGGGCAGGCAGGGGATGGTATGTTTTCAGAAATCCTGGCACTCATCCAGGCCCAGCTGAAATCCCATCTAACCTATGGAGCTGCTGACTTCGAGAATGCTCACACATTCCCAGAGGAGGTGAGAGAAACACTCTACCTGCAGAATTTCGGCTCCTTGTTACTGCTTACACTGCAACAGTGCCCCGAGTCTCTCATTTGCATAACACACTCCTCTACAATGTGATGTACGGCTGGGATTTCTCACCCACTGTGGAATCAGAGAGGTTTTATGGTTTTTAATTATTGATTGACCTTAATCAGCAGTTTTTGGTTGCTCTGGTGTTCAGAACACGCTGCTGCCTACATTTTACATTTCTGTGGTTCAGTGTGCCCCTGAATTCCATTCTGGCAGGCTTTTGCAGTGGAGTTTGATAAATGCATTCTTCTTCCTCCTTACCTCTTGGTTCCTAAGCAACACTTATTTTCTGCCAGGTTAGTTATGCCTTTACCTGCTGCTTTATGACACAAAGTAGGCAGCAGTTTTCTTGAACACAGGAAGTGGTTTTAGTGTAGCAAGGGCTTTTTAAAATAATGTAAAATTGGTTAATTGTCATTTACATGTGTAGCTGCTCCATTAATTTTGGAAGAATTGATGATTTCATCCTAGATCCTAGAAAAAAGTGCCTGCAGCAGAAAAGGGTACATGCAGCCATTATCCACAACAAGGATAGTCTTGGCAGCACCGTGCAAAAGAGCTTTATTAGACTCCAGTCCATCGAGGAGTCTCTTTCCAGCAGGCTGTAAATTGGGATCACAAGTCTGTATCTGCACAGCAGCTTTATCTTCCCTCTAGATGGAGAGGTCATTCCTACCAAAGACCTTTCTAAGGAGCCATAAATAGAGCCTCATTCATAAGAATGGGAATAATACAGTGAGGAAATTTACCTCCCAGGCAATATACATTCTCATATTCATAATAAATAGTGTATCTTTTGAAATACCTTGTGTTCACACATACTGAGATAATTTACCAAACTTGCAGGAAGTATTAATTTAAATACCAAAAAAGAGATTTACAGCACATTTCTCCTTAAAAGCCTTGTGGTTCTTTTTTAAAATTTTAATGTTCTTTATCATATTCTATCTCTCAGTGGATGTTTGAATTATTTGAGTAAGCAGAGAGTTTGGAATTGGGTGAGGAATGCAAGCAGTTGCCTTGTGGACTGGACAGTATCAAACTCAGACTAGAAATAAAATACAGAAGTTTCAGTGATTGTGGTTAACAACTGGAATAGTGAATCAGGGTCTATAATGATAACTCTTAAGTGAAGTCTTGGCTAGTTTCTAAAACATTTGTCCACGTGTTTATAAGAACATTATTTCAGGGAAGTTCTGTAGTCTCTGTGGCATGAGCTGCTACACAGATGGTAATGGTGGGTTCTTCCACCTTTAAAATCTACAACTAAATCTAATTCTTACTGTCTTCACCAAGAGCTGCTATGACTGCTTTGAAGATCTCACTGTTAAACTACAGTAAAGAAAGCAAATGAAAGTTCTTGCAGTATGCAGTTGCAAAAATGAAATGTACTAGTGGGTTTAAAGCAAACCCAAGGCAGTATTTCTCACAGTGCATGAGCCAAACTGGCTATGAGATCAAAAACAGGAACAGGTTCAATAGCAAACCATATCATTTCCCTCCCAATTATTGATTGTGACACAATAAACTCAGGAAATCCCCAACCTGCTGGGTGCTGGAAGGGACCCATTTCCCAGACAAGAGGCATTTGTTGGGGCTCCAGGCCGATAAGGAGTATGCCAGATGAAGCTTTATTGCTCTTTCCAGTGTGTGCACGAGGAATGCAAGCTGGTGCTTCCCTGATTTGACTGCTTACTTCTGCTTTTGAGTTCAGTCCTCCTGTTTGCTTTGTGAGTAGCTGGGATTCCTGAGCCACAGAGATGACATTTATGATCCATTACCTAACGCTTCTCTGCAGCAATGACATTCTAGCAGTTAATAATTCTGAACTCGAAACGAGCTGAACGAAATGGCCCAGGCAAAGGTGAAGGACTGAGGTGTTGGGGTGGGTTTGGGATGGGCTTTTTTTTTGTGGAGATAAAGATTGGCTGTTTGGGGGTTGTGATTGTTGGGTTTTGTGGTGGGGTTTTTTTTGTGTGTTTTGTTGGGTTTTTTTTCACCTGAATCATGATAAGGTGATATTAGAATTTATTGCCAGAGTAATCTCTGATATTGCAATCTCTAGAGTTCTGTATGCATGAAGCTTTTATTTGATGTGTAGCAGTGAATCATCTAAATGCCATTTCTAGTATTTAACAGCTATTTAAAGCATCCTGAGCCTTACAAACACTTCATTAGCATTCTTCCTTCTAAGGACAAGCACCATTCCTGGTTTAAATCATCCTTCTCCCTTAAAGCTTGCATTGGAAAGGCACAGCATTTTGTCAGCTGTGCACCCGTAACCTTGAAATCAAATCCTTCCCAAGACCAAAAGAAATACTTAGAATTATATTTTTGCTACAGTTGTACCCTTCTGCCCAGTCTCTATTTTCAGCTTTATTGTTGCATGGGATAAAAATGTCCTGTTGTGTGAATGCCAGGCAGTTGGTAGAACACTTGGAGCAGTCTGTGGTGTCTCCTAAACTAGGAAGGTTTGGTTCTGGACAGAGAAAAAGGTTTTTCTTCCATTGTAAAACTTGACTAATTTTGAGAAATCTTCCATCCTGTTTAAACTTCTTAGATTTATGTTGCAATTGCATTCATTATAAGCTCATGCTTTGCCCCACTTCTCTTGCTCTGGCCTTTTAAAGTGCATTAGAGTTCAATTGTGAACAAGAGTGCAAGTTTTAAACAGGACAGGTGACCTCTGTGGAAAACCCCACGCTTTAGGAACAGATGAGACTGTTCCCTCTGTACTGTTGGTGGCAAGGAAACCGTGCTGGAGACTGTAGCCGAGAAAGCGATTCAGCCAACATCCCAGAGCTTCAGAGCAATAACATCTGATGGCTGTGGCAGCCTCTGAATGTCTGCTGTAACCTCTGCAAATTATTTGGATCTTCAGAGACTCGGTAAAGCCAGAAAGTGTCCACACCCCTTGCTCTGACAGCCAGAGAGCTGTGACCTGTGCTCAGTGACCTGGTCTAGTGGAAGCTGTCCCTGCCCATGGCACAGGAATGGAAATAGATGGTCTTTAATGTCCCTTTCAAACCAAACCATTCTGTGATTCTGTGACTTCTCCTGGCATCTGCTACTGAAATGTCCCCTTTTCCTACAGAAGCACACCAGTTGCTGTTTCCAGAAGCAGCATTTCAGTAGGACTACAGGAATTTAAAGACTTGGTTCTGTTTCACTTGGGACCATAAACCTTATGTAGCTGGGAAATGGGAGACTCCTCCAGGAAGGCCAGCACCAGCTCCAAAGTTGTGTTGTTTCAGTGATTACAGGGACTGACACGAGAGGGATATCTAAGGTCACATCCCAAATTTCCACAGTGACTTGATTGGCATCAGTTGAGTGACTCCACATTTACATCAGGGCAGGCAGCTGAGCTCAGAATCTGGACCTTTGCCTACAAAATACAAGACGGGGAGTTGAGGAAAGTCTGTTAAATATAGAATAAGCTAAGAGCAAAGCTCTGTTTATGTCATCATAAAGCAGGGAATAAGCCATGGGTGGAATCTGAGCATTCCCAAGCAGCACATCTGTAAATTAATTACCAGGGTCCACCAAAGGAGGCAAAGGGAATGATGTCAAGCTTGTGACTCACCAGACTTCTATTCATGTTGTAGTTTGCAGTTTTCAGTGATGAGTGCCTGGCAAAAGCACAGCACCCACCTGGAAAGCAGAGTGCAGGGATGTCCTGCCTTTTCCTTCCCTGTGAGGAGGGTACGCTGAGGACAGGGGCGTGCAGAAATAAGCTGAGGTGAAAGAAATGCACAGAAATTACTGTTCTTGGAAATATGTAGAATATTGGCTCTGTGTGTAGGCCAAAGCCTGCTTCATTCTTCCTCTGGTTGCAGCAATTCAGCTAAAAATAGCAGTTCACAAAGCTGTTCTTCAGGCAGACTGAAGTTTCCTGGCCTCAGGCATGATTAGGAAGAGCACTGAATTGCACATCCCAAATTGCATCCTTCCTTGTTACTGACAGCTGTGAGTCACAGGTAAGAGAAACATGTAGGCTCCAGCTAGAAGAATTACCTTTCTCCAGCTAGGAAGAGTTACCTTTTCAAGATCCACCTAAGTTATAATGTTACCATAGGAGCCTTAGCACTTGAATCTATGTTTTTCTATAAACTGTCTTCCCAAGACCTCACTTACCATTATTATTGCTGTTTCTCTGTAACTTGGAGTGAAGCTCTCTCTCAGGAACAGTGCTGGCACAAGGAATGGGAGTTTTTATGTCCAGCCTTCATGCCGGAGCTCTCTCCAGTCTCCTGCACCACAGGACTGTCACCTTTGTGAGGCAGCTGCCACAAAGGGCCCGTCAGGGCAGAGAAAGGAGACACAACACGTGTGCTTTTTGGGGTATCTCTGTGTGTCAGACGTTTGGCTCAGGAAGAGCAGGTTGGTGGCAGCCTGACCTGGAAGAACCAGCCAAGGGCAGCTCTCGGAGCCCCCACCCGGGCTGCAGGTAGCTGCAGATGAGCCTCCAACTGCAGCCATCCTCCCTGCACAAATTTCATTTTATGGCCTCAGTGCACAGAGACTGCATAGCAAGGGCTAAAAATATATCCCTTCCTAATGGTGTGCTAAATTCAGTTTTAACTAGTTATGTTTGAATTAATGTATTCACTGCACTCGAGTTTAAATACCTATGGATGTTCAGGATTTCTTTCCCCTCAGGGAATAAATACTTCCTCCGGCTTTCACAACTCTTCTGTTCCTTTCACTGAGCATCCTGAATGGGCTCTATAAACCTTGGCTACAATTTCTGAGCATCTACAAATATTTCCTTAAGTAGAATATTAATAGCACATTATCTTCTAAGGCCTCTCTGCTTGAAGGTCAGCTGAGTGTTTGGCTGACAGAAGCCTACTTTTGTTTTTGTGAAAGTAGGAGGAAAAAAAAAAAGAAAAAAAAAGGGAAGCTTTGTCAGGCCCAAAAAAAGAGAAGGTCAAGTTTATAGATGTCTGGCAGAGATTGCCCTTGAATATTTTCATTTGCAGCTGGGTGGGGACTAACAGGGCTTGGTATGGTTAATGGGGCACTGGAAAGTCACAGGCTCTGCCCTCCTCCTGTCCTCTTAGAGCTGTTCTATGGCATCTTCTTAATAATATATTTTTCCTACTTCTCTGCTAAAAAATCTGTATCTATACATTTGATCAGATACTTATTATGATGCTCTGATGTTTGCCTGGGTCCATGGTGCTACTACAGCTTATATTAAAAGGGGAGCATCATATTTTGTTTATGTTAAAGGCAAAATGGCATCACTAATCCGATTTATGGATTTAGGTGTCTACATACATTCTTTTGGTCTTGTAAGCGTGGGGAAAAGGCAAGAGTAAAAATTGGAATGGAAAATTATTTTAAAGGGGATGTAACTTCAAGGAATCGTGGAATGGTTTGGGCTGGAAGGAACTTCTAATTCCAACCCCCTTGCCATGGGCAGGGATGGTAGATAAAAATATCACGGTTTCTTAAGTTTTTTTTTTTTTTTAAGAGCTTGTGTTAATGTGCTGTGATTTCAGAAGATGTTCCACCTCAGAAGTTAAACTCCGCAGTTTTAGGGTGTAGTTGTTACTTTATTGTATCACTTTTCAACGTGGACAAGCCCTTACCTAGCACACTGAAATCCCTAAATCTGCTTTTACTTCCATGTTTTCCTGCTGTAGCATTGAAAACTTCAACATAACACTTAGTTATTTCTGAATAGGTCTTTTTCCAAGGAAATTTTAGAGTGGGGACAGTTTTGTACAACCTCATGTGAACCGAATCAGTTGTATTTGACCCAAATTAAAGTTCACTCGAGACAGCAGTACTTTATTTTTAATCCAGGAGGGATCCCAGAGGGATGTAGAAAGTCCCTTGGCAGGGACCAGCTGGAGCTTAGCACAGAGGTGCAGGAACTAGCCGGCTTGGTCCAAGTGCCTGTTTAAGAGTTAATACTTTATAAAACCTGGTGGGACTAAAAGTCGTTCATGCTGACTCACGTTAGACAGGTCAGACCTGCAGATTTACTTCAGCCTAATTTTGTGTGAATATCAGTTTCTGCTTGACTCGGTGTCTTCCAGTTGTATTTTGCAACTGCAGCACATTCGTACTTTAACCCAAATTCTTAAAAGTGATTGTATTCTGCAAAGGCGCATTCCTGGCGTTTGCCACAGCCTCGCCAGAATTGGAGGGTTTGGGATTTGGGGCTGTTTTGTGGCTGGAAACAAATCCGGTACGTTCATACCTTCCAGATGTTTGCGGCCAAGTCAGGAACACTTAAAACAATCAATATTTCGAGGGGGCGGAAGGAGCAGGACCACCTCGCTGTGGGGGGGAGCTGGGGCTGGCGGCCGAACGGGGTGGGGGGTTTTCCTCTGGGATGCGGGGGGCGGGCGAGGGAGGGGAGGAGGTGCGGGCAGAGGGGAGGAGAGGGAAAGGAAGGAAAGAGTTGCGGACGGGTCGGGCCGGGGCAGGAGCCGGCGTTGCGGAGGGGCCGGGCGGGGAGGAGCGGGGCTGCGCTGCCGGGGCCGGGGTGCCCCTGTCCTCCGGCGGGTCCGAGCACCGGGAGCCACCGGGGGCGGTGGCGAGGGCGGGCGGAGGGAGCGGGGAGGGAGCGGCGCGGCCCGGCAGCGCCGGCGGAGG